>NC_069503.1:272138036-272473036 GCF_027579735.1 Bombina bombina
CCTGCCGCCTAGCTCCTTTACAATCCATAATGAATGCATCTGCCAGACTCATCTTCCTTACACGTCACTCTTCATCTGCTGCGCCTCTCTGCCAATCCCTTCACTGGCTTCCTCTTGCCTCTAGGATCAAACACAAAACTCTCACTCTGACATACAAAGCCCTCAACTGCACTGCTCCCCCCTACATCTCAGACCTTGTCTCCAGATACTCTCCCTCCCGTCCCCTTCGCTCTGCTCATGACCTCCTACTCTCCTCCTCTCTTGTCACCTCATGACACTCCCGTTTATAGGACTTCTCCAGACTGGCTCCCATCTTGTGGAACTCTCTGACTCGCTCCACAAGACTCTCTTCTAGTTTTAAAAGCTTCAAGTGCTCCCTAAAGACTCTACTGTTCAGGGACGCATACAACCTACGCTAACCTTTCCTAATGCCAGTTCCTCTCCTCCACTGCAATCCCCTGAACCCTCTTAGCATGTAAGCCTAAAAGTCCAGCTGTTTGTAGATCACCTTCTTAAGAGCTGACTACAACAGTGCAACTCTTGGCAGGGCCCTCTACCCTATAATTTTTTTTTTGTACTCCCCCTTTGTTTATAGCGCTGCGGAATCTGTTGGTGCTCTACAAATAACTAATAATAATAATAATACCCCACTGGGAGTGTTATTTCTTCTGCTTGCCAAAAACTTTCGGAATAGGTGGGGATACTATAGGCTATTCAACTATTTAAAATGGCAATATAAAGGTAATGGATATACTTGTAAACAATTTAATACTCTGCAGCAGGTAAAGTGGCTCATTGGGAACAAATTAAAGGGGAGAACATTTTTGAGTAAACTGTTCCTTTAAATCTTGTGCGAATCTGTAAAGCAGTGTACCATGACTGCCCCTCATTCCTGGGTGTTACATATCAGTAAATTTCATCCCACTTTCAGTTTTTGTGCCAAAAATACTAATTAAAGGCTAATGTGTAAAATAACAAATATATTTAAAAAATTGTTAACTTAATCTATGACTTTATTTATATCCTTAAATCGGTATTGTGCCTTTTTAGCTTTTAATAAATATTTTTACTGTGGGAAACACTGCATGTGTTGTACAATGATAACTATGTTTCTTATTTGGCTGTGTCAACTTCAAAAGTAATAAATTCCCACTTTTGATAACAGTGTCTGTCTGAGCAGTTTGTATTTAAAGGGACATCACACTCAAAAAAATAAGCAAAAAAAAAAAAAATCTGTCATGCATATGAATGTAACAACTACATGTGATAAAAATGCTTTTGGAAGAGCGATATGCGCAAGAGAACCCGTAAGTTTGAGATGATCGCCTCGGTAACGCACTTTGATGCGGTCATCTCTCTTGCCAGTATTTCTCCTATATCCAGACGACTGATCCAGCCTATGGGCACTGTACACCATATCCACACGAGCTGTTTACAGAGGCTACTGTGCAGTGCTGTGGCGCTGTTGTTCAAGATACGGGCATATTGTATATCCTATGATGGGGAATATTTAACACATAACAGTGCTCTGTTATACATCTTTAGGTTCAGGAGCACAGGAGTGCTTTTTCTATACAGCATTCTCTTTGTTACAAGATCAGCTGGGGATTGGACTTTGTAATCCACATACAGTAAAACAAAAACGTAACTTGGATGAAGTTTGTTACAAAGTATCATTTTGAGCCCCTGTGCTTTGAACTGTGAATAGTTTGGAGATTACGCCTTTTTTACTTTCCCTTAGGGACGCCTAAGGGAAATAAGTGTGGTGCGTTTGTTTATAGTGTGTATGTGCTGTATGCAAGTCTGAATAAGGAAGGGTTGGGTACCTTTCACATTATTTCCATATTTGCATATATGGTATCATTTATAATAAAAAATTATTACATTTCATTGGATTTATTTGGTGTGCTGAGTATTTTTGGGTATGTAGGCAATACCTTATTTGTGCTCCCCTGAGATAATAGGTCACATTCATCCTGATCGTATATAAGTAGTGCTGTTACTTTTTGTTTATTATAAGAAAATATTGGTTTAATCCTGACTTTTTTTTTTTTTTGACGGTTGTATAAATATTGCTAAAAGGGACACTGAACCCAAAATTTTTCTTTCATGATTCAGAGCATGCAATTTTAAGCAACTTTCTAATTTACTCCTATTATCAAATTTTCTATCTTTATTTGAAAAAGAAGGCATCTAAGCTTCTTTTTTGGTTAAGAACTCTGGACAGCTCTTTTTTTATTGGTGGATGAATTTATCCAACAAACGGCAAGAACAACCCAGGTTGTTCACCAAAAATGTGCCGGCATCTAAACTTTACATTCTTTCATTTCAAATATAGATACCAAGAGAATGAAGAAAATTTGATAATAGGAGTAAATTAGAAAGTTGCTTAAAATTGCATGCTCTATCTGAATCGAGAAAGAAAAAAATTTAGGTTCAGTGTCCCTTTAAGGCAACAGTTCTAATCCTTGAAAAGCAATAAAAAGTTGAGTCTCCGTGAAGGACAATGCCAAGGTTAGAGATTCCCCACACCCCATATTTGGTCTCCATCAATTCTATTTTTATTTTTTTTAATAATGGTCTATGCTTGGTCAAATATTCTACCATTATACCATATTTTAATCTTATTTACTCTTTTTTTTTTTTTTAATGAACCAAAACTAGTAAAGGGGAAAAGGTAACTCGTCCACTGCAATTTCTTACTCATCCACGACTAGTGGAAAATTCAAATATATATATATATATATATATATATATATATATATATATATATATATATATATATATATATATATATATATATATATGAATTGGGCGAGTAAGAAATTGCAGTGGACGAGTTACCTTTTCCCCTCTACTAGTTTTGGTTCATTAAAAAAGAGTAAATAAGATTAAAATATGGTATAATGGTAGAATATTTGACCAACCATAGACCATTATTAAAAAAAAATAAAAACTAGAATTGATAGAGACCAAATATGGGGTGTGGGGAATCTCTAACCTTGGCATTGTCCTTCACGGAGACTCAACTTTTTATTGCTTTTCAAGGATTAGAACTGTTGCCATTATACCTCTGGCCTCAGTGGTTAGGAATGTAATCCTGATCCCTGTCCCAGTAAGAAACATCACCTTTTCAGCTAGTGTTCATATTAATTTTCCAATGCTTTTGGAAACAAGATATTTATGTGGGTCCTAAATAAAGAACATTTCTGTTCAGGGGCAAAGCACCTTTATAGCTTTAAAACCAGACTGCTTTGAATCATTCCAAACATATTCTTACTGATATTTAAGGGGTATGCCCTTAAATTTTTATAGTAAGAGAGATAATAGGTGGCACCGTTTTTTTTTTTTTTTTCGCCTCAAGCCTTGCAATATATCTTTTGTTAAAAAGATGTAAATCTGGTTCTAGTAAATCGGCATATATCAAGCCCAAGGTGGTTTGAAATAAGACATTCCACAGTTAATATCTTCCTTTAGGTTAAGAGCCCACTATATATATATATATATATATATATATATATATATATACAGTGAGGCCTCGGTTTACGAATTTAATTCGTTCTCCGGGTCGTTTCGTATTGAGAAAAATTCGTAAACCGAAACACGGTTTCCCATAGGAATGCATTGAAAATCAATTAATGCGTTCCGGAGGTCCGAAAAAATTCAAATAAAGTGTCCAAAAAATGCTCCAAAAGGCTTAACAACTTGCTGCAAATGGCTCCAATGTCTCCAAAAGGCTCCACAACTTGCTGCAAATGGCTCCAAAAGGCTTAACAACTTGCTGCAAATGACTCCAAAAGGCTCAACAACTTGCTGCAAAATGGCTCCAAAACCTCTCCAACACCTCCACACTGGTACCCAAACTTCATTAATTCAATCATACTTGAGTATGCAGGGGGGACAGGGGCCACTGGTTTCGTATTGCGAAAAATATTCGTAAACCGAGGGGGGCAAACCGGCATTTTGTTTCGTATTGCGAAAAAAATTCGTAAACCGAGTCAATTTTTCTTCAAATTTCGATTTCGTAAACCGAAATTTCGTATACCGAGTCGTGCGTAAACCGGGGCCTCACTGTGTATACATTTAGTCATTTATGTCCTGAGATTTAAAAAAAAAAAATATCTTCTACATCCATCCATATAATTTTAAACAAACATTTTTGTTCAGAAATAATGGCAATTTCATTTTGTGGCTTTTTTTATTATTAAGGTTGACCATGGTTTCAATTATCTTTAATGAGTTTCTAGCAGTCCCTCTTCCAAAGATAATCTGAGTGACTCCTGATCTGGACAAGATTCTGGTGAAGGTGTCTTCAGGAGATCTAGCAACCTTTCACATGTTGGCGATTAGTATCTTTGTTTCCTTCTTAATATGAGGAGAGTCCACGGCTTCATTCCTTACTTGTGGGAAATACAGAACCTGGCCACCAGTAGGAGGCAAAGACACCCCAGCCAAAGGTTTAAATACCTCCCCCACTTCCCTCATATCCCAGTCTTTCTTTGCCTTTCGTAACAGGAGGTTGACAGAGAAGTGTCAGAAGATACAGAGTAGTTCCTTATGAAGGCTATCTGCCCTTCGGAATGGGACTGGAGTTATTTGTTAAACTTGTCAGTCTCTCAGTGAGATCATACACGAAAGTTAGGGAGTCTTTCTGCGAATCTATCCAGACTCGTATTTACAGCTCCTAAGCAATCAGTGTTGACGAGTTTCACTGCCTTCTTTTATCACTCAAGTCCATGTCAGGAGCGATGCTACAAGACTGTCACACTTGAGAGGCTGTGTTTCTGTTACACAGCGTAGATTCCGGTAAGATCGTTTCATTTTTTACACATATGTTAACGCTAGAAGACAGGGTCACAGTGTGGCTCCTTTTATCTGTATGGAATCAAGGGTTAATATCTCCTGAGGGGGGATTATTAAACAGTGGGGATTAATCTCATACATTTTTTTATTTTATTTATACTGCGTTATGTGTGAGATGTTTTTTGAGACTCATAGGCTGAGGTTGGAACATACAGGTTACTTTCACTTTAAAACTGCGCAGCTTTACAAGCTTGGTGCGTCTTTCCTTAGCGGAGGCAGTCCTAGATTGCTCTCCATGTGACTGTGTGACAGGTGTGGTCGTAGTTTCACTTTCTATTCTCTGACCGTGCTGGTTATCGGAGAGAAGTGGTTTACTCTGTGTGCCTGGGTCATAGGAGGTGGTGAGTGCCCCAGCCATTGGGGGTATAAAGGTGCCGTTTTTATATTTTATATAACGTTCGTTATTGTTATATTAGGAATTAGCCCATAGCTATGGAGGACTCTGACATTTTAGAGGGTACTCCCTTTATACCTAAGACTAATGCCTGTTTATATTGTGAGGAAGCCGAGGTATACTCGCCCTCTCAATTATGTTCCACATGCCTAGAAAAAGTGATTATGTCAAAAAAGGTTAACATGTTTGCTACCACTGAGCCTTCCACCTCTGAGGGGTCCCCGTCCCATGAGGTGCGCACCCTGCTTTCATCTACTAACACACATGCAGTTTCCCATAAAACGCCTGATCCTTCATCTGGAGGAGGCCTTTTACCTCCAGACTTCACTGCGCAGTTACAAACGGCAGTATCTGCGGCCATTAGTGCTTTACCTCGCCCTGCTAAGCGCAAGCGAAAGGTCAAATATTGCTATCCTTCCCAAAGGTCATCTTCTAGTTTATTGGCTATAGCTGATAGACGGTTATCTGATGATGAAGTTCTTTCTGATACTTCAGAGTGTGAACTTTTTGGGTCTGAATCGGCTGCTTCTAAGCCTCTGATTGCAGAGGAATTAGATTTTAGATTTAGGATGGAGCACTTGCGCTTTCTTTTAAAGTATGTTCTGGCTACCTTAGAGGTTCCAGAGGCCAAACTGCCTGAAGAACCTTTAATTCCTAAACTGGATAGAGTTTACGAAGGCAGGGTTGTTCCTCAGACTTTCCCTTTTCCTGTTTCCTTTAAGAAACTGTTCCCGTTCCCGGACTCTCAATTGGATAGCTTGTCGTTCAAAGAGCCCATGAATAAAAAGATGGAAACTCTGTTAAGAAAGATGTTTCAACATTCGGGATATTTATTTCAACCAGCGGCGGCAGTTGCCGCGGTTGTGGGAGCGGCTACCTACTGGTGTGACTCCTTTATCGGAATTGATCGAGGTGGAAGGTCCTCTCGATATTATTCTTAAAAGAATTAGCGACCCTTAAAGCCTTAATTCTATGATTTGTGATGTGAATATGCAAATTATTCATTTAAATGCTAAAACTGCTGAGTTTTCTGTTCAGGCCTGCTGGGCTCTGTGGCTGAAGTCCTGGTCTGCGGACTTGACTTCCAAATCCAGACTCCTTTCCCTTCCATTCAAGGGTAAGAATTTGTTTGGTCCAGGCCTGGACTCCATTTTTCTTCTTAAATGGAAAGAGTCCACAGCTGCATTCATTAAATTTTGGAAAATAAGACCCCAGCCAAAGGCTTAAATAATCCACCAACTCCCCTCATTCCCCAGTCATTCTTTGCCTTTCGTCCTAGGAGGTTGGCAGAAACGTGTCAATTTTTAATTTTTGTTTCTTATGGAGGGTAGTACTCTTCGGCATGGGACTGGAGTTTTAAGTAGTCCTGTCAGCCTCTTAGTGAGAGCATGGGTGAAAGGTAGAGTCTGGAGATGCAGGGAGAGTCTTTCTGCGAAACCATCCCGACTCATATTAAGCTCCTTAAGCAATCGGCGTTGTCGAACTTAACTCCGCTGCCTGCTTTCTTCTCTCAACTCCATGACAGAGGCGATGCTGCTATTCGTCACACTTGAATGGCCGTGTTCCTGTTCCATGGCGTTGATTCCAGGAAGATCGTTTCATTTTACCTTATCGTCAATTTACTGTAATGTGAATGTTTTCCCGTGGGGTTACACACCTTTATGGGTTTAACTATATGACATAAGGGTCTCAGTGAGTCTGAGGGGGGTTATTGAACAGGGGGGTTTATAATCATGTTTGTTATGTGATTCAACCTGTTTATGGGCTTGTGATTGGAACTTTGCGGCCTTTGGAAGTGACGCAGCCTTCCGGTTGGTCATGCTTTTTTGGACTGTTTGGTTCACCTTGTGTTCGGGCGTGGTTCCGTTCCCCATTTCCGCATTCCTGACCGCGTGGCGAAGGAGATATTCTAGTCCGCAGGGGTCTGGTCATAGGAGGTGGTGAGTGCCCCAGCCATTGTGGGTGTCAGGTGCCATTTTTATTTTCATACTTTAGTCCATATTGATATTTCCTCTATCCAGTTATGGAGGATTCTGATGCTGAGACTGTGATTGTTTCAGATTCAGTTACGGAGAATTCTGATAACTAGACTATTTTGATTTTAGATTCTGTGTCCGGTGATGAATCCGGATCGGCCTCGTTGACGCATGTCGACCAGTTTTGTTCCGTATGCCATTTTAGAGCGCCTTGTTCCTCGGGCTTGGGGAATCAAGGGACTGCTGAGCCATCCGCCTCATGCGGGTAACCCATTTTCTGATTCCTACATGCAGGTTGGTGTCGTCCCCCCCCGATTGTTCGTCTGCAGAGTCCAGACATTTCTTTGAGACTGTGCTCGTGCCCTATTGTTCTGGGCCTTCCGCCTTGGGGAGGGCCTCTATAGTTCCCCGCGGGTGTAACTGTCCCTGAGTGTCGTACCTTTCGTTACAGGATCCTAGGTGCAGGCTGGTCCTGTTGGGTTTGTTCGGTCTTGTGGCTGTTCAGACACGTGGCACTGTTCTGGTTCGGTAGAAGCGCCTGTTGCTCAGGTTATCATTGTTTTTCATGTTCAACTAAACATTTGAGAGGACCTGTGGGTCTGTGAGGCTAGAAGGATAGGTTCAGTCCTTATAGCCTTCAGTCATAGATGGCCGGGCAGGGGAGTTTCCCGCTGCGTCACTCTGACATCTGATTTCATCAGAACCTAGAGCCTCCCCCATGTGGTGGAGGGTTGGAGGGCTTAACGCCCCTGACCGCAGTTGAGCGGTTTGGCCTTCATTTTTTTAGGCCTCTTGATTTGTCCTTTTGGGTTTGATCCAACAGCTTGTACAGGATAGCTGTCTAGCATGCGAAGGGTTGCAGTTTGAAACCAGTTGCAGCTCTTCACACCTTGCAGGTTTACGCGTAAGCTGTTAATAGTGTTTCTAGATACAGCTCTTACCCTTTGATGTGTTCTGTCTGTCTGAGTTATAAGAGACCTTTGGGTCTTCTCCATTGTCTCCGGGTGAGATGGATCTCCCTTTAGGGATCTGTTTTTCTGGGTGATGGTTGTTCCCTGCAATGACTTTGTTTAGCTTGGGGTTTTCCGGAGCTGGGTAGGCTTAGTGCCTTTCTCTTACTTGTGTCCTGGGTAGGCTTAGTGCCTTTCTCTTCCTTGTGTTGGGAATTTATCTTCCTATTAGCCAGTGGCTTCGGGCCTTGAGGAGTTGTTGCCCTTCCGGCATCATCCCTTTTCTTTAGGGGATATTTTCCTCCCTATGGAGATGGAGTCCGTGCTTGGGGCTTCTCCTGAATGGGAGGCGGAAAGGTGGGATTGGTTCCCCCTGGGGGATAAATTAATTTCTTTCATATTGGCAAGAGTCCATGAGCTAGTGACGTATGGGATATACAATCCTACCAGGAGGGGCAAAGTTTCCCAAACCTCAAAATGCCTATAAATACACCCCTCACTACACCCACAATTCAGTTTAACGAATAGCCAAGAAGTGGGGTGATAAGAAAGGAGCAAAAAGCATCAACAAGGAATTGGAATAATTGTGCTTTATACAAAAAAATCATAACCACCATAAAAAGGGTGGGTCTCATGGACTCTTGCCAATATGAAAGAAATGAATTTATCTGGTAAATTCTTACATAAATTATGTTTTCTTTCATGTAATTGGCAAGAGTCCATGAGCTAGTGACGTATGGAATAGCAAATACCCAAGATGTGGAACTCCACGCAAGAGTCACTAGAGAGGGAGGGATAAAAATAAAGAGCCAATTCCGCTGAAAAATTAATCCACAACCCATATCAAAAGTTTTAATCTTATAATGAAAAAAAACTGAAATTATAAGCAGAAGTATCAAACTGAAACAGCTGCCTGAAGTACTTTTCTACCAAAAACTGCTTCTGAAGAAGAGAAAACATCAAAATGATAGAATTTAGTAAAAGTATGCAAAGAAGACCAAGTTGCTGTTTTGCAAATTTGATCAACAGAAGCTTCATTCTTAAAAGCCCAGGAAGTGGAAACTGACCTAGTAGAATGAGCCGTAATCCTCTGAGGCGGGGATTTACCCAACTCCAAATACGCCTGATGAATCAAAAGCTTTAACCAAGATGCCAAAGAAATGGCAGAAGCCTTCTGACCTTTCCTAGAACCAGAAAAGATAACAAATAGACTAGAAGTCTTCCTGAAATCTTTAGTAGCTTCAACATAATATTTCGAAGCTCTTACCACATCCAAAGAATGTAAGGATCTCTCCAGAGAATTCTAAGGATTAGGACACAAAGAAGGGACAACAATCTCTACTAATGTTGTTGGAGTTCACAACTTTAGGTAAAAATTTAAACAAAGTCCTCAAAACTACCTTATCCTGATGAAAAATCAGAAAAGGAGATTCGTAAGGAAGAGCAGATAAATTAGAAACTCTTCTAGCAGAAGATGGCCAAAAGGAACAACACTTTTCAAGAAAGTAATTTAATGTCCAGAGAATGCATAGACTCAAGCGGAGGAGCCTGTAAAGCCTTCAAAACCAAATTAAGACTCCAAGGAGAAGAAATTGATTTAATGACAGGCTTGATACGAACCAAAGCCTGTACAAAACAATAAATATCAGGAAGTTTACCAATTTTTCTGTGGAACAGAACCGAAAGAGCAGAGATTTGTCCTTTCAAAGAACTTGCAGACAAACCCTTATCTAAACCATCCTGAAGAAACTGTAAAATTCTAGGAATTCTAAAAGAATGCCAAGAGAATTTATGAGAAGAGCACCATGAGATGTAAGTCTTCCAAACTCGATAAGAAATCTTTCTAGACACAGAATTACAAGCCTGCAACATAGTATTTTTTATTTTTTTTTATTATTATTTTCCTCATTTCAATTTACACAACAAACAGTGCAATGGTGCTTACATGAGATAGTCAATACAGTGCCCTTCTCGGGCTTTCGTTTCTACACTTAACTAACAATAACAAACATATGCTTAATAAACATGTCAACTATTCTTTCTTCTGAATGACCTATAATTCTCTGCTTATTCAGCTCTGGAGAGTAAAGGCCAGTGAATAGAACCTAGAGTTTCTTATTTCCTGGAAATTATTAGATTAACATTTTTCTCATGTCCCGAGGCAGGAAGATACCCCATCCCTTGAGCGATCAGTGGTGTTTTCATGTTGTGTGAGTTCCCTAATTGGTTTTTGTGTGGCCTTTGGTGAGTGTAGCGATTCTTCCCATAAGAATCTAGCGTTATGAAAAAAGGTTGATTTATTGCGCTTCATGTAACCGTACTCCTCTAAATTCAAAAGCTCTGTCATCCTATCAATCCACTTAGTCTTTGTAGGGGTTTCCGGGGTTTTCCATGCCCGTGCTATTAAAGATCTTACACTATTCAGCCCTGTCTGTAATTAAAAGGACTTCAATTTACAGGGAATTTTGGGGAGATCATTAAGCAGTGCAGCTTTCAGGGATATAGTCAATTCATTGCCTATAATTAACTGGAAATGTGCTTCTACCTCACTCCATAGTGGCCTTACTTTGGGGCAAAGCCACCACATATGAGCTAGGCTCCCTACTTCCCCGCACCCCCTCCAGCACATCCGTGATGAATCAGGGTATATTGTGTTTAATCTCGTCGGCGTGAGATACCAGCGTGTCAGGATTTTATAGTTCATTTCAAGTATCTGTGGTGAAGTTGAGGATTTCTTGGTAGTCCTGAAAATTCTATACTAATCGGTCTCGTCCAGTCCTGTTCTGATCTCTCCTGACCATTTGGTTGTGTATAGTGGTAATTGCGTTTTGTGGTGTGCGGTTAATAGTTTGCACGATATAGAGCGAGAGTGCCGTACCAAGTTGCCGTTATCACATAGACTTTCAAAGGGGGTGAGCGGTCTCAACAGGTCTTGTTTATACTGTGTGGTTTGTATGAAGTGGTTCAATTGGGCATATTTTAGCCACTTTGTGTAGGTCCCGTCTGCTACCTCCGTAAGCCTGTTCCTTTCCCTGAGGTATTCCTCCCTCAATAAAGCGGCACAAGGGGACCGTGTATCCCCATTCCGCTAGTCTCTTAAATCCCCTATCTAAACCTCCAATCATTTCCACGTTAAGTACTATTGGGAATAGAGGTGATCTACTTGAGGTAATATGAGGAGCAGACGCGACAATTTTGTCCCAATTTTTAAAAAAATGTTTGTGTGAGTCTAAGTGTTGACATTGCGGGGGTCTCAGGCTACCCGGGACCCAGCACAAAGCTCGTACATGTGGAACCTTAAGGATGTGCAAGTCTAGGGAGACCCAAGCTTTACCGTTGTGTGCTCCATGCCAGTCCAGTACCCTTTGTAGTGTGGCTGCATTATAGTATTCCTCAATTTTTGGAGGCCCCAACCCCCCCAATTCTGACAATCTGTAGAGGGTATTCCTATTAACTCTAGGCTTACATTTTCCCCAGATGCAGGAGTTAATTTTGCTCTGCGGCCTTTGCAGAAACCAGTTGGGAAGGTGTAGTGGGAGAGCTTGTAGTACGTATAATATTCTTGTTAGAGTGGTTATTTTTATGGATTGGATCCGTCCCCACCACGAAAGTGGTTTTGTCACCCACTCTATCAGGTCTCTGTGTGTGTTACGTAGCAAGGCATCATAGTTTTTGTTGAAAAGGGTAAGATAGTGGGGGGAGATATGAATGCCCAAATATTTGATGGAGTCAGTCTGTAATCGTAAGGGGCTTAGTGATGAAAGTCTACGAAATGCCATCTCTGTAAGATATGTTTAGAATTTCAGATTTTTAGAATTAGAGAACCTGCCAAATTTGTCAATCTCACCCATTACTGCCGGGATTGAGGATGTGGGAGACGACACTGAGAACAGAACGTTGTCTGCATACATGGCAATTTTATAATCGTTGGTTCCTATCTGGATGCCTTTAATGTCCTTGTTCCTACGGACGTAGGAAGCCAATACCTCCATTGTCAGTATGAACAATATAGGAGACAGAGGGCAGCCCTGACGTGTACCGTTCTGGATAGTAAAAGGGTCTGAAAGCATACCATTAGCTTTCACTTTAGCACTGGGGTGGGAATATAAACTAAAAATACGTGAAATCATGTTATTGCCGAATCCGAAGGAACATAAGGTGTCTTTAAGGAATTGCCAACTCATTCTATCAAACGCTTTTTTGGCATCCGTTATGTATACTGACTCAATTTGGTGAAATTTGGCATATTCCATTAAGGAGATGGCTCTAATTGTGTTGTCACGAGCTTCCCTCTGGGGTACAAAGCCTACTTGGTCAACATGTACTAACTCACTCAGGATATTGTTGATGCGGTTGGAGAGAATTTTACTGAAAATCTTGATGTCTGAATTTAACAAAGATATGGGACGATAACTACCGGGCTCATCTTGTGGTTTATCAGGTTTAAGAATAACCGAAATGTGCGCCTGTAGCATGTCCGTAGAGAATTTACCCGAGTCGTCTATACTCTGAAATAGGGCTAAGAGCCTGCAACATAGTATTAATCACCGAGTCAGAGAAACCTCTATGACTAAGCACTAAGCGTTCAATTTCCATACCATCAAATTTAATGATTTGAGATCCTGATGGAAAAACGAACCTTGAGATATAAGGTCTGACATTAATGGAAGTGGCCAAGGTTGGCAACTGGACATCCAAACAAGATCCACATACCAAAACCTGTGCGGCCATGCTGGAGCCACCAGCAGCACAAACGATTGCTCCATGATGATTTTGAAAATCACTCTTGGAAAAATAACTAGAGGCGGAAAAATATAGGCAGGTTGATAACTCCAAGGAAGTGTCAATGCATCCACTGCCTCCGCCTGAAGATCCCTGGACCTGGATAGGTACCTGCAAAGTTTCTTGTTTAGATGAGATGCAATCAGATCTATTTCTGGAAGCCCCCACATCTGAACAATTTGAAAAAACACATCTGGGTGAAAAGACCAGTCTCTCCCGGATGTGAAGCTTGACGACTGAGATATTCCGCTTCCCAATTGTCTATACCTGGGATATGGACCGCAGAATTTAGACAGGAGCTGGATTTCGCCCAAGCAAGTATACGAGATACTTCTTTCATAGCCTGAGGACTGTGAGTCCCACCCTGATGATTGACATATGCCACAATTGTGACATTGTCGAAAACCAATAAACGTCTCTCTCTTCAATAGAAGCCAAAACTGAAGAGCTCTGAGAATCGCACGGAGTTCCAAAATATTGATTGGTAATCTCGCCTCTTGAGATTTCCAAACCCCTTGTTGCTGTCAGAGATCCCCAGACAGCTTCCCAACCTAAAAGACTCGCATCTGTTGTGATCACGGTCCAGGTTGGAAGAACCAAAGAGACCCGTAGAACTATACGATGGTGATCTAACCACCAAGACAGAGATAGTTGAATATTGGGATTCAAGGATATTAAATGTGATATCCTAGTATAATCCCTGCACCATTAATTCAGCATTAAAAACTGGAGAGGTCTCATATGAAAACGAGCAAAAGGGAATCAAGTCCGATGCTGCACTCATGAGACCTAAAACTTCCATGCATATAGATACTGAAGGAAATAATAGAGACTGACGGTTCCGACAAGCTGAACCCAATACAAATTGTCTCTTGTCTGTTAGCAACAAAGACATTGACACAATCTATCTGGAAACCTAAAAAGGTGACCCTTGTCTGAGGAATCAAGGAACTTCTTTGGTAAAATGATCCTCCAACCATGTCTTTGAAGAAACAACAGAAGTTGAATTGTATGAGATTCTGCAGAATGAAAAGACTGAGCAAGTACCAAGATATCGTCCAAATAAGGAAACACCGAGAACCTTTGAAAAGATTTCTAGAGCTGTCGCTAGGCCAGAAAGGAAGAGCAACAAATTGGTAATGCTTGTCTAAAAAAAGAGAATCTCAGAAAATGAAAATAATCTGAATGAAACAGAATATGAAGATATGCATCCTGTAAGTCTATTGTGGGCAAATAATGCCCTTGCTGAACAAAATGCAGAATAGACCTTATAATCACCATTCTGAAAAATGGTACTCTTACATGACAATTCAAAAGAATTTCTTTCTTTGGGACAATGAATAGTTCTGAATAAAACCCCAGACCCCGTTCCTGAAACGGAAATGGTATGAATACCCCAGATAACTCCAAGTCTGAAACACACTTCAGGAAAGTCTGAGCCTTTACTAGGATTGCTGGAATATGTGAGAGAGAAAAAAACTTCTCACATTCGGTCTTACTCTGAATCCTATTCTGTACCCCAATCTAAGGAGTTTGGACCGAATTGAACCAAACAACTTTAGAAAACTCTTAACCTGCCCCCTTATCAGCTAAGCTGGAATAAGGGCCGCACCTTCATGCGAATTTGGGAGCTGGCTTTGATCTCTTAAATGGCTTGAATTCATTCCATTTTGAAGAAAGCTTCCAATTAGAAACATATTACTTGGGGAAGAATTAGGTTTCTGTTCCTTATTAAGAACAAAAACGGTTATAAGCTTAAGATTTACCCTTAGAACTTAATCTTGAGGCAAAAAAACTCCCTTCCCCACAGTAACAGTTGAAATTATTGAATCCAACTGTGAACCAAAAAATTTATTACCTTGGAAGGAAAAGAAAATAGAAATCTGGATTTAGAAATCAAATCAGCATTCCAAGATTTAAGCCACAAAGTTCTTCTAGCTAAAATAGCTAAAGACATAACTTCAATTTTGATAATATCAAAAAATGGCATCACAAATGAAATTATTAGCATGTTGAATCAAGTTAACAATGCTAAACAAATCATCATCTGATACTTGTTGCGCTAAAGTTTCCAACCAAAAAAGATGAAACAGCTGCAACATCAGCCAAAGAAATTGCAGGCCTAAGAAAAAGACCTGAAAATAAATTAATTTTCCTTAGATAAGATACAAGTTTCCCATCTGAAGGATCTTTAAAATAGATACTATCTTCAATAGGAATAGTAGTACATTTAGCAAGAGTAGAGAGAGACCCATCAACTTTGGGGATCTTTTCCCAAAACTCCAAACTAACTGCTGGCCAAGGATACAATTTTTAAAACCTTAAAGAAGGCATAAAAGAAGTACCAGGCCTATTCCATTCCCTAGTATTAGGAACTGGAAAAAAAAAACCCTGAAGTAACCACAGGAGGTTAATAAACAGAATTTAAATGTTAGCTAGCCTTAAAATCAAGAGGACTAGTCTCCTCAATATCCTATGGGCTCCATTTATCAATCATTTGGGGAATTCTCCTTTCTGTTCTCTTATCAGTTCTCCACAGCTCTCCTTAGGAGAGGAGCACATGGGCGGCCATATTTATCATAAAAAAGTTGTTTTTTTCTCCATGGGAGAGCTGGGGAGAACTAATGATAAATTTATCCAGTCGGATTAGTATCTTCTCCTTATTTATCACTAAAAATAAGCAACTATTCTCCATGTCAATCATATATAAATCAATAGAAATCTTTATACAGCCTTCCTAGTAGCTTTGTTAACGCCTCTCTTCAGCAAATTTTCATATAAGAAAATAGATCTACATTTTCATTGTTTTAGTGCTTCAATTTTAGCGCTTTTTATATCTTATTTTTATGCCCCAATAGATATCATTTTTGTGCTGTTATATATTATTTTGGTGCTCCATTATATATATTTTTTTACTCCATCATAAATTATTATTGCACTCCAATAACCATTATTATTGTGCTTTGTTATAGATAATTTTTACACCTTATAGAGCCCTTTTTGTGTGTATCTGCTTCTACAACTGGTAGAGAATAGATTTCTAATGCTGTTCTCCTCTTTAACTATGGAGAACTTTAAGGTAGGAACTTGCAGGATAACTTTCAGTCCTCCACAGGAGAATATAAATGATACATTTGTAACTAGGAGAATTATGAGAACTATATGAGTACGACTAAAAAGATCTAATTTAACCCTTTTTTTGGAGAACATGTTCTCCAAGGAGAGTTAGAACAGAGTAGGAGAATTTTACAGTCGAACTTGCCCAATTTTAGGAGTATTTTTGAATGATAAATAGGAGAATTATTTCTCATGAGAACTTTTAGGAGAATAGGAATGATAAATAGAGCCCTATATAATCAACACTTTTTCAACAAAGAACAAATGTACTCCATTTAAAAATAAAAAAAGTAGATTTGTTAGTGTCAATATCTGATGAAGGATAATTCAGTATGTTGTCGGTCATTTGAAAATTCATCAACTAAATGAGAAGTTTAAAAAAGACCTTTACATTTTATTAGAAGGCGGGATGGCAGACAAAGCCTTCTGAATAGAATCAGAAAAATATTCTTATAAATTCCCAGGTATATCTTGTACATTAGATGTTAAAAGAATAGCAATAGACAATGCATTAATACTGATGGAAATTTTCATTACAAACCATAGCTAAAGATAAAAATTCATAACATTAAAATAAATGAACTTAGCTTTGGTAGGACTGATATCAGTCAGCAGGAATCTAACAGTGTTTTCTGAAACAGGAACAGTTTTGAGATATCTTGCAAATGTAAGACAAAAAACAACATATAAAGCAAAATATCAGTTTCCTTATATGACAGTTTCAGGAATGGGAAAGAAATGCAAAACAAAATAAGCCTCTGGAAACCAGAAGCAAAAAGAAATGACGTCTTAAATAATGTCAAAAGTTTGGTGCCAAGTATGACGCCCACAACTGACAAAATATTTTTTGGCGCCAAAAACGTCTGCAACAAACACGAGCGTCATAGATGACGCAACCACGTGAAAAAACTTGGCGCCAACTAAGACGCCGGAAATGACGAAATTATGTCAACAAACGTAATTCTCGTGCCAAGAATGACGCAATAAATTATAGCATTTTGCGCTCCCGCAAGTCTAACAGCCCGCAATTTAGAAAAGAGAGTCAATTTTGAAAACTTCAGGTAAGAATTTATTTTTTATATGCATTTCCCAAATATGAAACTGACAGTCTGCAAAAAGGAAATATACTGAAAAACCTGAATCATGGCAAATATAAGTACAAACATTTATTTAGAACTTTAAATATAAAGTGCCAAACCATAGCTGAGAGTGTCTTAAATAAAGGAAACATACTTACCAAAAGACACTCATCTACATAAAGTAGATAGCCAAACCAGTACTGAAATGAGAATCAGCAGAGGTAATGTTATAAAAGAGTATATCGTTGATCTGAAAAGGGAGGTAGGAGATGAATCTCTACGGCCGATAACAGAGAACCTATGAAATAGATCCCCGTTAGGATGACCATTGTATTCAATAGGTAATACTCCCTTCACATCCCTCTGTCATTCACTGCACTCTGAGAGGAACCGGGCTTCAAAAAAGCTGAGAAGCGCATATCAACGTAGAAATCTAGCACAAACTTACTTCACCACCTCCATAGGAGACAAAGTTTGTAAAAACTGAATTGTGGGTGTGGTGAGGGATGTATTTATAGGCATTTTGAGGTTTGGGAAACTTTGCCCCTCCTGGTAGGATTGTATATCCCATACGTCATTAGCTCATGGACTCTTGCCAATTACATGAAAGAAAGGGTTATCTAAACATGAGGTAGATGTGGTGAACCACTTGAAATATGTCTTGCATTAAGTAGATTACAAAGTAAACTAATTCATACTGCTGTTCTTCTAAATTCAGGACCTAGTTTTGAAGCAAGTTATCTTTGCAAGGCAAAGTGGCCACTTCGCTAGTTCCTTTTCCTTATCGTACATTTTACTATTGAGCGCTAAAAGTGCTGGTACTAACCTTCTGATCATTTAATCTTTTAGTCTGAAGTTTAGGGGACATCTGACATAATTTCCACCCAGTTATAGGCCCACATGCTTTTTGCTTCAATGAAAGATGTGTTCTCATTGATGTGTTTTCTTTCTTCAAAGCTCTAGTAATATTTTTTTTTTCTATTTTAAGCATGTTTTTCCTCCTTAAGATTAAAATATAGTTAAATAGGTTTTACTACATCATTTTAAACTAAAGCATATGTTGAATTTTAAAGTTGACTTTCAACACAAGACAGCTTGGGCCTTTGTCTGCAAGTTAAGTATCCCAGACTCATTTTTCTGATTTGTCAGTAGAATAGGATTACTATGAGTGTATCTCATTTTGTTTCTGTCAAAAGTTTACTTATTCTCCTCCTAACAATAAAATGGAAGGGAGTTGCATCTGAATAAGCTTGGCATGGTCTGAATGCCATTAAGAATATCGGAAAGCTTGATTGCCCCAAGAATGTCTATCTCCAGTCAACTACCACGTGGCTATTTAAAAGGTAAGGCAAGAACCAGGTATTTTAATCAAATTATAAACTGCTGCAACTACTACTGGTGACCTAGAATTATTATTTTTAGGATTGCATATCATCTAAGAATTCGATAAACCATGCTTGCTTTAATAATCATGTATATTATCCTGTATTAGAAAACAAGTACCAAAGAGTAAATGTTTCAGACAAATGGCATTGAGAGGAAAATATATTTAGAAATCAGAATACATTTATTTGCCTGGCATAAGTTAAACAAACATTGTAAACTACAAGCTGATGATACTAATAAATGTAAGCAAAAACATCTTAGTGAGAATTCAGGAAAGGTGTTTTTTTATATATATACATACATACAGTAATTCTTGTAAACATTCTTGATCTTTAATGAACAAAATACACTTTCTGTATCTGCAAATCTATCTTATGCAGAGGACAAAGTAAGTTAAATAAGGAAGAACACTATGTGTAAATTATAAAACATGTGGCAGTAAGTATGTTGTGATAACTGAGATCATTTTTGTTTTACGCCATATAAAACGTCTCCCATTTCCTGCTTTGTAGTTAAACTTATTTCACAATTGACATAAAAACAGACTGGCATTTTAAATAATAGATCCTTCAGCTTTTTGAACATTTTACATAAACTTACCCTATTACAGAACCCTTATTTTGAGCTCCCTATATGCTATACCAAGTTTTTAAAAAACAATATTTACAATTCATGTTGTAGAACATCTTTGGATTTTGAAGGAAAAAAACAAACAAAACACACACAACATTATACAAGTAATTAAATATAAAACAGAAGGCTGTGACAAAAAAAAAAATGTTATGCAAAGCATCATGGATGGTGATGTGCTCCAGTATAATCAATGGGCATCTACAAATTGGAGGCGCATATGTACAGTACTGCTGCATAAGGCAACATTTATAATCCATAAGTAAATAAACTGCAATTTCAAAATGAACATTCATTAAATGATTTTTGTAAATTAGATAATTAAAAAATATAAAATATTTTTCCATACAATCCTTGAACTGTGTACAAGTCAAAAATCTGTTTGTTTGTTTTTTAAATGTAAGTAGGGTGCACTGCCCTATTTGTATAATGCATCTGTAAAAGGCAACACTTTGCAATAATATTAACTCTGAGATCATATTCATTGTTAGGAGATGAAACAGAAAAAAATGTATGAGAAGTTGTAGGGAAGACAATGGAATGTGTTTTTTTTTTTTTTTTTTTAAAGAACAAATAGAATGTATTCTAGAGAATTCCATGACACTAAACAGGCCTCTGACAGAGACATTGGGGTATACATATGGCTTTTGGCACCTGTTGTGCACAGCTGGTTTAGATGCGCAAATCTGTTGTTTTTTTTCCACTCTTTTGCTTCCAGAAACACTGCATAGCTGTCGTGCATGGCTGTTACATAATAAGGAAAATAAGTGCAAAGATTCTACCATGATATAAAAAAAATACAGAACAAAACAAACATACCATTATACAAATCAAGCAAAATATAATACACAACATAGGATGCTATTGGGCAAATGATGTGTTACCATATACAATTGTTGCCATTGTTTGCATTTTCAATTCGGCACAGCTTGTGAAATCTATAGTTTAAAAGTTGTTAAAAAAAAATAAAATATATATATATATTCTCATAGAACCAAAATGTATATTACATCCTAGACACTAAAGTCATCATCTTTTGTCAGCAAGTGGCTTAAAGGGGGAAGATATTTAATTATTAAACATAACCACACTCATTTGCAGTGGTCTATTGGACTTAATGTCTGGTTTAGATGGCTAAATTTGCAAGGCCAAGCTTGATTATGTATCAGATTAAAATGATTGGTGCCTGTAGAATGGAAGATGTGGTCAGCTATTTAGTAAAAACACGTTTGCTTTAAAAAAAAAAAAAAAAAAACGCCACAATTGGTTTTGTATAAAAACTGTGCTTAATCTCACACTCCCTAGAGAGGCCAAAAAGCAAAATCTGTAACCTTGGATTTCAAAGTGCTGCAAACTGACTAAACAAGATTTTTCGATTTGCAGGTTACAGAATTTGCTTTTTGGCCTCTCCACTATATATATTTACTGCTTGTTTCATATCTGTCAGATGAGACATATCTGTGTAATTAATGATGTGTAAAAGCATAACCTATCCAGCAGTTAGTACTTTGATAACTAACTGCAAAGAACAGTACAGGATGAGTAAATATTATGTTTTCTCCAATATGCAACAAAACCCTTATTAGGGCAAGATTTATCATGAGGTGAATACTTCGATCAGTTGCAGGCTGGTTTATCTGAGCCTGCAACTGATATTTATGAAGCAGCGGTTTAGACTGCTGCTTCATAAACCCTCTCGCCAACTTGGATTTGGGGAGTGAAAATCCCCCCGGATTAATTTGACCGAGGTGAATGACGAGCACTACTCTCACGCAACTGGTTGCACAAGGGTAGGGGACATTCACTCTTACAATGGTAAATATAGGGAACATATGCACCTGACAATCGGAGATGGAATACAAACAGGTTCACAACGTGAATCCTGTCCAATCACAGAATACATTTTGCCATTAGGCTGAATATTTGACCATTTTTATTTCCAACTATCCAGCCAATTCTTGTGTAGTTCTGTATATATTTTAGTTAACATTCTTCACTTTTCTTTGGGTTTGTCAAAAGATCTTTGCTGTTAAAATACATTTGTTTTATCTGTCTCTGATTTTTCTACCTATAATGTATTCGTACATCAACAGAAATGACTAAAATGTAGAACAGGATAAAAAAAATTGTATAAACCCTCATAAACAGACCCACTAAGTGTGATGGTGTTAAAATTGTGATCATTCATGAGCAACATATATTTTTTTCCACTACATATGCAAAAATGTAGTTTTTAACAAAACAGTTTTTTTTCTAACAATGTAAAAAAATATATTGATAATACAATAATTAAATTACTTGGAACTGTAAAATGAATTCATGAGCGATACCATTCCAGTAATGTTTTTTTAACTCTATAATGTTGAGAGGTGAAATATTTTCATGTAGACATCACACACACAAAAAAATACAGCATAAAAAAAAATAACCATTCTTTTCTTTATACATTCTGCACTATTACATTTCCAGTTCTGCAGGTAGTTTGAAACATAATAAAAAAGAAAATAATTTCGGAGTAGCAAAACAAAAATTATATAAAATCTCTGTCATTACAAGGCATCTTCTTCATATCCATGATGAGATGGAATGTAGTTTGAATGCACACAACACAAAAAGCCTGTCCGGTTTTTTTTATATTGATTTCTTCATGATGGGGTTAATCCTGGAGTTGTAACTTCTGTTGTGGGGCTTGCCAAATATTCACTGGACTTGAGGCTTGTGAGAGACTTGTAGCTTGCAACCGATGTTAGAGAGCCACACAGACCAAGCAATGACGGGGTATCTTCTTTCCCTGTGTTAATACATTATACAATAATTATGTTTTGTACAGCAATAGTTTTAGGTAATATTATAGAATTTTACAGGGACAAAGAAGTCAAAATTAAACTCTCATAATTAAGACAGAGATTACAATTAGAAAAAAAGTTCCAATTTATTTCAAATCTTTCACTTGGTATCCTTGCTATGGCAGCACACTGTGGTAGGTTTAGGAGCACACACGTCTCAAGAATAATTACCAACAATCTCGTTTTTCCAGGGAAAGTCCTGTTTTGTTTTTTTTTGCTTCCAGTCCCTGCTTTTTAAGTTGATGTGGCTTTTTTTTATGTAGTCTTCTTTTGAACCAAAGTTTAGCAGTCTGTAGTCAGGTGTCAGGTAAGGGGAACCATGAGATGTTGTATACAATACCACAGAGGGTAGAATGCAGTGTGTTGCACAGTGTGGGGCATGTGTTATTGCCCCCATGTATATAATGATCCTTTGCTTAGCAGGAGCTTAAGACATCAGGCTCTACATGTGCTTGGAATTCACAGAACTTACAAAACAAATGCAGATTTACTAGGGTATTTCTAGGATTGTTAACCTACTACCCACAATCACTGCAGCAGCAAAGATCAGAAATGAATTATTACCTCATAAAATGTCACCTACTTGTTATATTTTTAATAGTGTTTTTAGCATGTAAGTAAAACATACACAAAAAACAGCTCCTCAACATGTCTACATATATAGTTGTCAATTCCAGCAGCCCCCAACACTGTAGTTAGCAGGTTAAACATATTGAGGTAATGTCACTGTCTAATTTTAGGCTGTGTAACATCTATATAAACTACGGTTATTTGTGGTGATCTGCTACACAGATGCTGAAGGGTTAATAGTTTTAAGCTTGCTTACAACCCCAATTCTGATTATGGAAAATGCAAACAAACAAAAAGAGTAATTTGAAAATCCAATTCACCCTGTACTATATTGAAAACACATTGTTTGATGTTTTACTTTTTTTTGAAAATATACACTCATTTCAAATCTGATGAATGCAACATGTTCCAAAAAAGTTGAGACTGAATTGGGAATTACATTTTCAAATGACTCTGTTAGATTTTTTGCATTTTCCATACTGTCCTTTTTCGGAATTAAGATTATATTTTGTTACTTGCTGTAAAGGTATTCTTCCTATAAAAAAATGACCAGACTCCTATTTTGCTTTCCTTTCTTTTATAGCTACAAATGCAGCATTTAAAAGCACAATAAAATATACAAAGAAAACAAAGAACATAAACAGTTAAAAATAGACATGAGAAAACTGACCAGAAACAAATGAGATCAGTTTCTGAACAAAAGCAGAAACAACCAGTCACCTTTGTGATAATACCCATAAGACATGTGCACATCGAAAACAAATTGTTTAGTTTTCATTAGTTAAATAATTTGGTTTTGGCATACTAGTTATGTTAAATCGTTTTTTCGGATCCATTCGTTATTTCTGATCCATTCTTTATTCATATTTATTATTCTATTCTAAAGTTTAGAATAGAATAATGAATATAAATAAAGAATGGATCCGAAATAACGAATAAATCATAAAAACTATTTAACTTAACATAAGGAATATGCCGAAACCAAATTATCTAAACCGCCGTCCCTCCACGTTGCAAAAACTAAATAAAAACCTATTGACCTCAAAACCGCCTTCCCCCCCACATTGCCAACACTAAATAAACCTATTAACCCCTAAACCGCTGTCCCCCACATCACAACTACCTAAATTAAACTATTAACCCCTAAACCGCCATCCCCTCACATCAAACACTAAATAAACGTAGAAAAAAAATTAAGAAAAATTAAGAAGTCCGGAGCCTTGTCCAAAAGTTAATAAAAATAATACTTTATTTCAATCTATGAAATTAAAAACAGGATAAACAAAAAATAGTATTGAAACTACACAGCTATATAAGGGACACCACACATGTTTTGGGCCTCTTAAAAGACTTCCAGTGGCAAGAACAATACAGTTGGTTGACAATCGATGTTGTCTCCCTGTATTCCAGTATACCCCACAATAAAGGGTTGCAGGCCATCAAGTATTTTTTGGATCTAGATAATGACATTGTCAGAAAAGCAGTATATTTTGCAAGTGACACTTTTTTTGCCTAAACGCAATTCTTTCTTTTTATTTGCAGTTAAAAGGTACTGCGATGGGGGCAAAATGTGCCCCATGGTATGCAAACATATTTGTGGGGTGGCTCGAACGCACCTACATATATGCAGATATTAACCCTCTTAAGGAACATATTGTGTTCATCAATGACCTCCTCTTTATATATATATATGGGACTCTGACAAAGAAAACGCTGAAAAGTTTGTCAATTTTTTTGAATCACCAAGACACAGGGGTTACATTTACTTTTGAATGGAACAAAAATAGCATCTGTTATTTGGATGTTATATTGTCAGGAAATATAAACTCTCAGCAGGTAAAAACCGACTTATACCGTAAAAAGATTTCAGGGAATGCCCTCCTTGATGCAAAGAGTGCCCATCCCAAGCACGTTTTTAAGGACATTGTAAAAAGCCAATTCATCAGAACTAAAAGGATTTGTTCAGATGTGGTTGACTATCACAGAGTACTGATCTAAAAAACGCTTTAAAAATAGATGTTATTGTAATAAATTGGTCAATGACATCTCAGATGAGGTAAGCACAGTGGCTAGAGAGGCCACCTTCCACTCTAGCAGGCCCATTTATCAAGCTCCGTACGGAGCTTGAAGGGCCGTGTTTCTGGCGAGTCTTCAGACTCGCCAGAAACACAAGTTATGAAGCAGCGGTCTAAAGACCGCTGCTCCATAACCCTGTCCGCCTGCTCTGAGCAGGCGGACAGGAATCACCGGAAATCAACCCGATCGAATACGATCGGGTTGATTGACAGCTCCCTGCTGGCGGCCGATTCAGCAGGGGGCGGCGTTGCACCAGCAGCTCTTGTGAGCTGCTGGTGCAATGTTAAATGTGGAGAGCGTATTGCTCTCCGCATTTAGCGAGGTCTTGCGGACCTGATCCGCAGTGTCGGATCAGGTCCGCAAGCCCTTTGATAAATGGGCCCCTAAATACAGGAATTCAAACACACAGCAGCCACTTTTCATCACTAAATATTTTTCAGAATATTCTGAAATATGTAAAAGGATGTACGCGCACGAATAAGGGAACATCTTGGTTATATTACCAATGAAAAGAGATGTTCTGATCTTTCTAGACATTGTTTAAGATGTTCACAATCAAAATACCACAAAAACACATTTAGATGGTGAGCAATAGAGGATGTTAAAATTTCCAGCAGAGGAGGCAACAGGGATAGGATGTTATCTAGGCAAGACATTTTCTGGATCTTTAACCCCTTAATGACCGAGGACGTGCAGGGTACGTCCTCAAAAAATAGGCAGTTAACGCCTGAGGACGTACCCTGCACGTCCTCGGTGTGGAAAGCAGCTGGAAGCGATCCTGATCGCTTCCAGCTGCTTTCCGGTTATTGCAGTGATGGAGGCATCCTGCAATAACCTTACATGGCCATCCGATGCAGAGAGAGCCACTCTGTGGCCCTCTCTGCACCGGACATCGGTGGCCGGTATCGTTGGTGGGTGGGAGCCGACTTGGGAGGCGGGTGGGCGGCCATCGGTGTGCTGTTTAAGGTGGAGGGGGGCGGGATCGGGGGCGGAGCTGACGGGGGCGCGCGGGCGGAGCTGACGGGGGCGCGCGTGGGCCCGCGCACGGGGGGCGGCGGGCGGGCGCGTGCACGGGGCGGGTGGGAGCCGCTATACTACAGAAATGTTTAAATACACATGTGGGGCAAAAGGACACTAAAATGTAAATCAACTAATAATCAAAGTGATTTTGGAGTGGTGGAGGGTTGGTCTTGGGTGGGGGGAGAAGCTACACTACAGAAAAAGGGATTTTTTCTAAAAAAAAAACAACACTTTTTTCTTAACTGGGTACTGGCAGACAGCTGCCAGTACCCAAGATGGCGCCTATTAAGGCAGAGGGCGAGGGTTAGACAGCTGTTTGGTGGGGATCAGTGAGGTTGGGGGCTAAGGGGGAATCCTACACAGCAGCATATGTAAATATGCTTAAAAAAAAACAAACTAAAAAGCCCAAATATACCTTTAATTTTAGTACTGGCAGAGTTTCTGCCAGTACTTAAAATGGCGGGGACAATTGTGGGGTGGGGGAGGGAAGAGAGCTGTTTGGGAGGGATCAGGGGGTCTGATGTTTCAGGTGGGAGGCTGAGCTCTACACTAAAGCTAAAATTAACCCTGCAAGCTCTCTACAAGCTACCTAATTAACCCCTTCACTGCTGGGCATAATTCACGTGTTGTGCGCAGTGGCATTTTGCGGCCTTCTAATTACCAAAAAGAAACACCAAAGCCATATATGTCTGCTATTTCTGAACAAAGGGGATCCCAGAGAAGCATTTACAACCATTTGTTCCATAATTGCACAAGCTGTTTGTAAATAATTTCAGTGAGAAACCTAAAGTTTGTGAAAAAGGGAACATTTTTTTTTATTTGATCGCATTTGGCGGTGAAATGGTGGCATGAAATATACCAAAATGGGCCTAGATCAATACTTTGGGTTGTCTACTACACTACACTAAAGCTAAAATTAACCCTACAAGCTCCATACAAGCTCCCTAATTAACCCCTGCACTGCTGGGCATAATACATGTGTGGTGCGCAGCGGCATTTTGCGGCCTTCTAATTACCAAAAAGCAATGCCAAAGCCATATATGTCTGCTATTTCTGAACAAAGGGGATCCCAGAGAAGATTTTTCAACCATTTATGCCATAATTGCACAAGCTGTTTGTAAATAATTTCAGTGAGAAACCAAAAGTTTGTGAAAAAATTTGTGAAAAAGTGAACGTTTTTTTTGTATTTGATCGCATTTGGCGGTGAAATGGTGGCATGAAATATACCAAAATGGGCCTAGATCAATACTTTGGGATGTCTACTAAAAAAATTATATACATGTCAATTGATATTCAGGGATTCCTGAAAGAAATCAGTGTCCCAATGTAACTAGCGCTAATTTTGAAAAAAAAAAAATGGTTTGGAAATAGCAAAGTGCTACTTATATTTATGGCCCTATAACTTGCAAAAGAAGCAAAGAACAAGTAAAC
Organism: Bombina bombina; assembly: GCF_027579735.1. Lineage (NCBI taxonomy): Eukaryota > Metazoa > Chordata > Amphibia > Anura > Bombinatoridae > Bombina > Bombina bombina. Next base: position 272,165,157 of record NC_069503.1, read on the forward strand.
ATTGGGTATTTCTAAACTCTGGACAAAATTTAGAAACTTTTTAGCATGGGTGTTTTTTGGTGGTTGTAGATGTGCAACAGATTTTGGGGGTCAAAGTTAGAAAAAGTGTGTTTTTTTCAATTTTTTTCCTCATATTTTATAATTTTTTTATAGTAAATGATAAGATATGATGAAAATAATGGTATCTTTAGAAAGTCCATTTAATGACGAGAAAAACGGTATATAATATGTGGGGGTACAGTAAATGAGTAAGAGGAAAATTACAGCTAAACGCAAACACCGCAGAAATGTAAAAATAGCCTTGGTCCCAAACGGACAGAAAATGGAAAAGTGCTGTGGTCATTAAGGGGTTAAATTAGCCAGAGGGTTTAATTCAGAGTATGATATCATTAATTACTGGGAATAGGTTTTGTATATCATTCTACTAACCATTATTAGCTACCAGTTTCTTATTGTTTAAGAATTTTTAGTGGATTTGCTCTTTTGGATACCTGAACTTATTTTAAAGGGTCCCATTCCTCTACATTCTCACATATATATATACAGTATATCTATATATCTTTATATGGTGAGTCTACAATAGAGGGGTTCCAGTTCACAATGCATATGGCAAGCCTAGTTTATTCCATCAATTTCTATCTATCTATGATGTTTAAATATTTTATGATGATAACATAGATGAACTGTATTTAGTATTTCTTTGTATGATTATCATCTCATAATGAGATTTTACCACACTGTTCTGATTCTCTCAGTTTAATGTGCTTATCTGATTAATATGTACAGCGCAGAGTTGCATTATCTTTTCACATGCTGCGATTTTGGTGTTATAGATTCAGTGTTTAAATGACCATATCCTTAGCAGTCTACACTATTCCAGTCAACAAGTTTTTTACAACTGTGTATTGATATTGATATGATGCATTTAATACTTCATGCACTTTTCAGTCTTGTTCCTAATTCTAGATTGTAAATAGCCTATGTCCCTATGTTCTTTTGGATGTGAATTTAAGTTTATTTCCTAGTATATTTGTCCTTCCCTTCTGCTAGAATAATTACTGTTAATCAAGGTTAGCTTGATTTAAAGGGGTTGCTTCACTTTAAATAATCCAACAGTCATCAATTGTTTAAAAAGGCAGCTGCTAAGCTGCAATTGGTCAAAGAGGGTGGACATACTGCATTGTCATGTCTATGATTACAGCTCTATGCCGAAATCGTAAGACCAGTCCTCCTGTTTCGTTTATCCTGTTTTTAATTTCATGGATTGAAATAAAGTATTATTTTTATTAACTTTTGGACAAGACTCCGGACTTCTTCATTTTTTTCTATTGTATCGCTTAGGGGACTACGAGGAGTCCCCTTAACCACTGGCATTTTTCCTGCCTTTTTTGGTCTCCAAAAGACACATAGACATCTGTTTCTTCTGTTATGTGTGATCAGTCCACGGGTCATCATTACTTCTGGGATATAACTCCTCCCCAACAGGAAATGCAAGAGGATTCACCCAGCAGAGCTGCATATAGCTCCTCCCCTCTACGTCAGTCCCAGTCATTCTCTTGCACCCAACGACTAGATAGGATGTGTGAGAGGACTATGGTGATTATACTTAGTTTTTATGACTTCAATCAAAAGTTTGTTATTTTAAAATAGCACCGGAGCGTGTTATTACTTCTCTGGCAGAGTTTGAGGAAGAATCTGTCAGAGTTTTTTACTATGATTTTAACCGGAGTAGTTAAGATCATATTGCTGTTCTCGGCCATCTGAGGGAGGTAAAGGCTTCAGATCAGGGGACAGCGGGCAGAGGAATCTGCATTGAGGTATGTAGCAGTTTTTATTTTCTGAATGGAATTGATGAGAAAATCCTGCCATACCGTTAAAATGACATGTATGTATACACTTCAGTATTCTGGGGATGGTATTTCACCGGAACTACTCTGTTAAAGGTCACTAATCCTTTTTAATAACTATTTATCATGTTAAACGTTTTTGCTGGAATGTAGAATCGTTTACATTGCTGAGGTACTGTGTGAATAAATATTTGGGCATTATTTTCCACTTGGCAGTTTTTTTGCTTTATTTGTGACAGTTTCGTTTCTCTTCACTGCTGTGTGGGAGAGGGAGGGGCCGTTTTGGCGCTCTTTGCTACGCATCAAAAAATACCAGTCAGTTACTTTTATTTTTCCTGCATGATCCGGTTCATCTCTGATAGATCTCAGGGGTCTTCAAACTTCTTTGAAGGGAGGTAAATTCTCTCAGCAGAGCTGTGAGAATTCTTATAGTGACTGTGAATAAAAACGTTGCTTTGTATTTTTTATGTCAAATTTAATTATTGTTATTTTACTAATGGGAACAAACCTTTGCTAAAAGTTTTGTTGTTTTAAAGTTTGATGCTATAACTGTTTTTCAGTTCACTATTTCAACTGTCATTTAATCGTTAGTACCTCTTTGAGGCACAGTACGTTTTTTGCTAAAAAAGATTATAACCAAGTTGTAAGTTTTTTGCTAGTGTGTTAAACATGTCTGACTCAGAGGATGATATCTGTGTCATTTGTTCCAATGCCAAGGTGGAGCCCAATAGAAATTTATGTACTAACTGTATTGATGCTACTTTAAATAAAAGTCAATCTGTACAATGTGAACAAATTTCACCAAACAGCGAGGGGAGAGTTATGCCGACTAACTCGCCTCACGCGGCAGTACCTGCATCTCCCGCCCGGGAGGTGCGTGATATTTTGGCGCCTAGTACACCTGGGCGGCCATTACAGATAACATTACAAGATATGGCTACTGTTATGACTGAAGTTTTGTCTAAATTACCAGAACTAAGAGGCAAGCGTGATCACTCTGGGGTGAGAACAGAGTGCGCTGACAATGCTAGGGCCATGTCTGATACTGCGTCACAGCTCGCAGAGCATGAGGACGGAGAGCTTCATTCTGTGGGTGACGGTTCTGATCCAAACAGATTGGACTCAGATATTTCAAATTTTAAATTTAAATTGGAGAACCTCCGTGTATTACTAGGGGAGGTCTTAGCAGCTCTCAACGATTGTAACACCGTTGCAATACCAGAGAAACTGTGTAGGTTGGATAAATACTTTGCGGTACCGGCGAGTACTGACGTTTTTCCTATACCTAAGAGACTAACTGAAATTGTTACTAAGGAGTGGGATAGACCCGGTGTGCCGTTCTCACCCCCTCCAATATTTAGAAAGATGTTTCCAATAGACGCCACCACTCGGGACTTATGGCAAACGGTCCCCAAGGTGGAGGGAGCAGTTTCTACTTTAGCTAAGCGTACCACTATCCCGGTGGAGGATAGCTGTGCTTTCTCAGATCCAATGGATAAAAAATTAGAGGGTTACCTTAAGAAAATGTTTGTTCAACAAGGTTTTATATTACAACCCCTTGCATGTATCGCGCCGATTACGGCTGCGGCAGCATTTTGGATTGAGTCGCTTGAAGAGAACCTTAGTTCATCTACGCTAGACGACATTACGGACAGGCTTAGAGTCCTTAAACTAGCTAATTCCTTCATTTCGGAGGCCGTAGTACATTTAACCAAACTTACGGCTAAGAACTCAGGATTCGCCATACAGGCACGTAGGGCGCTGTGGCTAAAATCCTGGTCAGCTGATGTTACTTCTAAGTCCAAATTACTTAATATACCTTTCAAGGGGCAGTCTTTATTTGGGCCCGGTTTGAAAGAGATTATCGCTGACATTACAGGAGGTAAGGGCCACGCCCTACCTCAAGACAAAGCCAAAGCTAAGGCTAGACAGTCTAATTTTCGTCCCTTTCGGAACTTTAAAACAGGAGCAGCATCAACCTCCACTGCACCAAAACAGGAAGGAGCTGTTGCTCGTTACAGGCAAGGCTGGAAGCCTAACCAGTCCTGGAACAAGAGCAAGCAGGCCAGGAAACCTGCTGCTGCCCCAAAGACAGCATGAACCGAGAGCCCCCGATCCGGGACCGGATCTAGTGGGGGGCAGACTCTCTCTCTTCGCCCAGGCCTGGGCAAGAGATGTTCAGGATCCCTGGGCTCTAGAGATCATATCGCAGGGATACCTTCTAGACTTCAAATTATCTCCCCCAAGAGGGAGATTTCATCTGTCAAGGTTGTCAACAAACCAGATAAAGAAAGAAGCGTTTCTACGCTGCGTACAAGATCTGTTATTAATGGGAGTGATCCATCCGGTTCCGCGGTCGGAACAAGGACAAGGGTTCTACTCAAACCTGTTTGTGGTTCCCAAAAAAGAGGGAACTTTCAGGCCAATCTTAGATTTAAAGACTCTAAACAAATTCCTAAGAGTTCCATCGTTCAAAATGGAAACTATTCGGACAATCTTACCCATGATCCAAGAGGGTCAGTACATGACCACAGTGGATTTAAAGGATGCTTACCTTCACATACCGATCCACAAAGATCATCACCGGTATCTAAGGTTTGCCTTCTTAGACAGGCACTACCAGTTTGTAGCTCTTCCATTCGGATTGGCTACGGCTCCAAGAATCTTCACAAAGGTTCTGGGTGCCCTTCTAGCGGTACTAAGACCGCGAGGGATTTCGGTAGCTCCGTACCTAGACGACATTCTAATTCAAGCTTCAAGCTTTCAAACTGCCAAGTCTCATACAGAGTTAGTTCTGGCATTTCTAAGGTCGCATGGATGGAAAGTGAACGAAAAGAAGAGTTCTCTCTTTCCTCTCACAAGAGTTCCATTCTTGGGGACTCTTATAGATTCTGTAGAAATGAAGATTTACCTGACAGAAGACAGGTTAACAAAGCTTCAAAATGCATGCCGCGTCCTTCATTCCATTCAACACCCGTCAGTAGCTCAATGCATGGAGGTGATCGGCTTAATGGTAGCGGCAATGGACATAGTACCTTTTGCACGCCTACACCTCAGACCGCTGCAATTATGCATGCTAAGTCAGTGGAATGGGGATTACTCAGATTTGTCCCCTACTCTGAATCTGAATCAAGAGACCAGAAATTCTCTTCTATGGTGGCTTTATCGGCCACACCTGTCCAGGGGGATGCCATTCAGCAGGCCAGACTGGACAATTGTAACAACAGACGCCAGCCTACTAGGTTGGGGCGCTGTCTGGAATTCTCTGAAGGCTCAGGGACTATGGAATCAGGAGGAGAGTCTCCTTCCAATAAACATTCTGGAATTGAGAGCAGTTCTCAATGCCCTTCTGGCTTGGCCCCAGTTAACAACTCGGGGGTTCATCAGGTTTCAGTCGGACAACATCACGACTGTAGCTTACATCAACCATCAGGGAGGGACAAGAAGCTCCCTAGCAATGATGGAAGTATCAAAGATAATTCGCTGGGCAGAGTCTCACTCTTGCCACCTGTCAGCAATCCACATCCCGGGAGTGGAGAACTGGGAGGCGGATTTCTTGAGTCGCCAGACTTTTCATCCGGGGGAGTGGGAACTTCATCCGGAGGTCTTTGCCCAAATACTTCGACGTTGGGGCAAACCAGAGATAGATCTCATGGCGTCTCGCCAGAACGCCAAACTTCCTCACTACGGGTCCAGATCCAGGGATCCGGGAGCAGTTCTGATAGATGCTTTGACAGCACCTTGGAACTTCAGGATGGTTTATGTGTTTCCACCCTTCCCGCTGCTTCCTCGATTGATTGCCAAAATCAAACAGGAGAGAGCATCAGTAATTCTAATAGCACCTGCATGGCCACGCAGGACTTGGTATGCAGATCTAGTGGACATGTCATCCTGTCCGCCTTGGTCTCTACCTCTAAGACAGGACCTTCTGATACAGGGTCCATTCAAACATCAAAATCTAACTTCTCTGAAGCTGACTGCTTGGAAATTGAACGCTTGATTTTATCAAAACGTGGTTTTTCTGAGTCGGTTATTGATACCCTAATTCAGGCTAGGAAGCCTGTTACCAGAAGGATTTACCATAAAATATGGCGGAAATACCTATACTGGTGCGAATCCAAAGGTTACTCCTGGAGTAAGGTTAGGATCGCTAGGATACTGTCTTTTCTACAAGAAGGTTTAGAAAAGGGTTTATCAGCTAGTTCATTAAAGGGACAGATTTCAGCTCTGTCCATCTTGTTACACAGACGTCTGTCAGAAAATCCAGACGTCCAGTCCTTTTGTCAGGCTTTAGCTAGGATCAAGCCTGTGTTTAAAGCTGTTGCTCCACCATGGAGTTTAAACTTAGTTCTTAACGTTTTACAGGGTGTTCCGTTTGAACCCCTTCATTCCATTGATATAAAAATGTTATCTTGGAAAGTTCTGTTTTTAATGGCTATTTCCTCGGCTCGAAGAGTCTCTGAGTTATCAGCCTTACATTGTGATTCCCCTTATCTGATTTTTCACTCAGACAAGGTAGTTCTGCGTACTAAACCTGGGTTCTTACCTAAGGTAGTCACTAACAGGAACATCAATCAAGAGATTGTTGTCCCATCCTTGTGTCCAAATCCTTCTTCAAAGAAGGAACGTCTTTTACACAATCTGGATGTAGTTCGTGCCCTCAAGTTCTACTTGCAGGCAACTAAAGATTTTCGCCAAACTTCTTCCTTGTTTGTCGTTTACTCTGGACAGAGGAGAGGTCAAAAAGCTTCTGCTACCTCTCTCTCTTTTTGGCTTCGTAACATAATACGTTTAGCCTATGAGACTGCTGGACAGCAGCCTCCTGAAAGAATTACAGCTCACTCCACTAGAGCTGTGGCTTCCACTTGGGCCTTTAAGAATGAGGCCTCTGTTGAACAGATTTGCAAGGCTGCAACTTGGTCTTCACTTCATACTTTTTCCAAATTTTACAAATTTGACACTTTTGCTTCTTCGGAGGCTATTTTTGGGAGAAAGGTTCTTCAGGCAGTGGTTCCTTCTGTATAATGAGCCTGCCTTTTCCCTCCCGTCATCCGTGTACTTTTGCTTTGGTATTGGTATCCCAGAAGTAATGATGACCCGTGGACTGATCACACATAACAGAAGAAAACATAATTTATGCTTACCTGATAAATTCCTTTCTTCTGTTGTGTGATCAGTCCACGGCCCGCCCTGTTTTTAAGGCAGGTAAATATCTTTTAAATTATACTCCAGTCACCACTTCACCCTTGGTTACTCCTTTCTCGTTGATTCTTGGTCGAATGACTGGGACTGACGTAGAGGGGAGGAGCTATATGCAGCTCTGCTGGGTGAATCCTCTTGCATTTCCTGTTGGGGAGGAGTTATATCCCAGAAGTAATGATGACCCGTGGACTGATCACACAACAGAAGAAAGGAATTTATCAGGTAAGCATAAATTATGTTTTTCTTCATTTACCAAGAGTAAATTACACAGCACAAAGGAGACAACCCCCCCCCCCCCCCGAGATCAAATCTGCCATGTTTCTCCCTTGATTGGCTCTACACAGTTTGGACGTCATCGACAGATCCGTTGATTGGCCTTGGATCTGAGGGGGCGTGGTCATACGCGCTCCACTGTCAGAGGGAATCCTGTGAGTTTCGAAAGGAATGCCAGTGCTAAGCCGTGAGCGATATAAGATGTCTGGAGACTCACGTTTGAGCAGCGGCCATCAGACTGCACAAAGAGAAACGGTTTCTTCTACGGTCTCAATCTTGGGGTGAGTAGTGTCATGCAAGTGTGCTCCAACTAAGGGTAACTCAGCACAGGTGGTCTTTTGCACATGTAACAGGTGTATCTCAGCCTCCAGGAACTATTCTCTGTTTTACTAAATAAACGTATTAACCTCTAAACCACCATCCCCCACATCACAACTACCTAAATTAAACCATTAACCCCTAAACCACCGTCCCCCCACATCGCCAACACTAAATAAAGCTATTAAGCCCTAAACCACCATCCCCCCACATTGCGACTACCTAAATGAAACTATTGACCCCTAAACCTAAATTAGTTACAATATTACTAACTACTTAGTTAAAAAAATACAAACTTACATGTGAAATATAACCTAAGCTTAAACTAAAAAAAAACTAACATTACAAAAAAAAATAGAAACTACAATTACAAAAACTAATACACACTAAAATTAGAAAAAAGAAAAAAAAGAAAATTTATGCTTACCTGATAAATTTGTTTCTTCTTAGACACGATGAGTCCACGGATCATCTTCATTACTTATGGGATATTCACTTCCTGGTCATCAGGAGGAGGCAAAGAGCACCACAGCAGAGCTGTTAAATAGCTCCTCCCTCCCTTCCCTCCCACTCCAGTCATTTGACCAAAGTTAGGAAGAGAAAGGAAAAGCCAAGGTGCAGAAGTGACTGAAGTTTACAGAAAAAAACATCCTGTCTTAAAAGGACAGGGCGGACCGTGGACTCATCGTGTCTAAGAAGAAACAAATTTATCAGGTAAGCATAAATTTTCTTTTCTTCTTAAAGACACGATGAGTCCATGGATCATCTTCATTACTTATGGGATCAAATACCCAAGCTAGAGTACACGGATGATACGGGAGGGATAAGACAGGATACCTAAACGGAAGGCACCACTGCATGAAGAACCTTTCTCCCACAAACAGCCTCAGCAAAAGTATAAAATTTGTAAAACTTTGAAAAAGAGTGAAGAGAAGACCAAGTCGCAGCCTAGCAAATCTGTTCCACAGAAGCTTCATTTTTAAATGCCCATGAGGAAGCAACAGCCCTAGTGGAATGAGCCGTAATCCTTTCAGGAGGCTGCTGTCCAGCAGTTTTGAAAGCCAAACATATAATACTCTTCATCCAAAAAGAAAGAAAAAACAGCCGTAGCTTTCTGTCCCCTACATTTGCCTGAAAATACCACAAACAAAGAGGAAGACTGGCGAAAGTCTTCAGTCGCCTATAAATAAAACTTTAAAGAACAAACTACATCAAAATTAGGACACAAGGAAGGTACAACAGTTTCCTGATTAATATTCCGATCAGAAACAACCCTGCGAAGAAATCCAAATTTTGTACGTAAGACAACCTTATCTGCGTGAAAAATAAGGTAAGGGGGCTCCATTGTAATGCTGAAAGCTCAGACAGTCTACGAGCAGAAAAAAATGATACCAAAAATAAAACCTTCCAAGATAACTTGATATCTAAGGAATGCATAGGTTCAAACGTAACCCTTTGAAGAACCTTGAGAACTAAATTAAAACTCCATGGAGGAGTAACTGGTCTAAACACAGGCCTACTATTTAAGGCCTGACAAAAAGACTGAACATCAGGGACATCAGCTAGACGCTTGTGTAACAGGATAGATAATGGTGAAATTTGACCCTTTAAAGAACTTGTAGATAATCCTTTCTCCAATCTTTCCTGGAGAAAAGACAAAATCCTAACTCTACTCCAGGAGTAGCCCTTGGATTCACACCAATAAAGGTATTTACGCCAAATCTTGTGATAAACCTTTCTAGATACAGGCTTGCGAGCCTGAATCAAAGTGTCTATGGCTGAGACAGAAAAACCTCGCTTGGCTAGAATCAACCGTTCAATCTCCAAGCAGTCAGCTTCAGAGAATCTAGATTTGAATGATGGAAGGGTCCCTGAATCAGAAGGTCCCTTCGAAGCGGAAGCCTCCAAGGAGGTAGAGACGACATCTCCACCAGGTCAGCATACCAGATCCTGCAAGGCCAGGCCGGTGCTATGAGAAGCACTGAAGCCCTTTCCTGTTTGATCAGGGAAATCACTCGCAGAAGGAAAGCAAACGGAGGAAACAGATATGCTAGATTGAAGGACCAAGGGGCCGCCAGAGCATCTATCAGCGCTGCCTAAGGATCTCTGGATCTCGACAAATACCTTAGAAGTTTGACATCCTGCCTGGATGCCATGAGATCCAACTCCGACTGACCCCATTTGAGGATCAGACTGGAGAACACATCCGGCTTGAAGTTCCCACTCCCCTGGATGAAAAGTCTGTCTGCTCAAAAAATCTGCCTCTTAGTTGTCCACCCCTGGGGTGTGGATTGCCGACAGACAACAAGAATGGGCCTCCACCCACTGAATTATTTTTGAAGCCTCTGTCATCACCAAGGAACTCCGTGTTCCTCCCTGATGTTTGATGTAAGCCACTGACATTATGTTGCCCGTCTGGAACCTGAAAAACTGAACCGAAGCTAGTTGAGACCAGGTCAGGAGAGCATTGTAGATCGTTCTCAGTTCCAGAATGTTTATGGGCAAAAGAGACTCTGTCTGAGACCATATCCCCTTAGGGAGCCCCAAACTGCTCCCCACCCCAGCAGGCTGGCATCTGTTGTCACAATCTCCCATGAGGGTCTGCGAAAACATGCTCCCTGGGAGAGATGATCTAAAGACAACCACCAAAGAAGAGACTCCTTTGTCTCCTGTGCCAATAGAAGTCAAGGGAACAAGTCCAAATAATTTCCGTTCCATTGTTTGAGCATGTCCAACTGCAGAGCTCTGAGATGAAAGCGAGCAAATGGGACGATGTCCATTGCCGCTACCATCAGACCTATTAAGTCCATGCACTGGGCCACTGAAGGATGAGGAGAAGATTGCAGAGCTCAACAAGTATCGATAATCTTTAATTTCCTGACTTCTGTCAGAAAAATACTCATAGACAGAGAGTCTATTATGGACCCTAGAAAGGTCACTCTTGCATGAGGAACTAAAGAGCTCTCTTCTAGATTCACCTTCCACCCGTGTGACCTTAGGAAAGCCACCACCAGGTCCGTGTGTGACTCTGCTAGCTGAAAGGACGCTTGAATTAGGGGCCAAGAAAACTCTATCTTCATGATTGAAAGGATGGGGCTTGGACCAGAATGACGTCCAGAAAGGGCGCCAGTGTAATGCCCCTTAACCGAAGCACCAACAAAGCTAAACCAGAAACTCATAGAAAAGTCTGGTAGAGGTGAAAAGAGAAATGATTGTTTCCTTTTGAATGTATGTATTGGGTACTTGTAAAGCGCAGCTAGTCCCCCGTAAGGGTCTCAAGGCACTGCCCATTTTATCGACCTTGAAAGGTTGAATGGACCTCGCCGGGGATAGAACCTGCAACTCTTGGATTATTACAGAGCTCAGGCACAGTGCCTGCTGAGCTATCTGTCCAGCTAGATGCACCGAACTGAAAATGTCTGCCTAGAGGACAAACCTCAGGGACTTGTGATGATCCCTGTGAATGGGAACATGCAGATACGCGTCCTTTCAACCTTGTCATAAATTGACCCTCTTAGATCAAAGGATAAAGGAGCGAATAGCTTCCATCCAAAAAGACGGTACTGATTAGACTGAAGGTTCACTCTATCTCGGGAACCACAAAACGATTAGAATAGAAGACTCTGTTCCTGAATCTGAACAGGAATTATTTCTCCCAGGGAGGAGAGTGAAAAGATCCCTTTCATCTATCTAGATCGAGATAATCCGGAATTTCTTCGAGAGAAGCTAGTATGCTGCCTCCAAAGGTAGCAATATCAATCTGGGATGCCATTTTGAACAAACCCACTACACAATAAACCATGGAATCCTGAAAAGGAACAACTATCCTCTGTAGGCATAGTAGGTCTCCTGGCTAGTGTGGAAATTCGTTCCTTCCACTTTTGATGCCAAGACTCCTTGAGAGGTCCGCTAAGGGAACCTCTCTGGCAATATAAGAAATGTAGGTAAAAATGTATACCTTAAACAGAAGAGAGGAAAGAACCTCCCAAAAGACTGCACATATAGCACTCTGTGCCTGGACTAATTGGTAGAGAAGTTAGGAAAGTTAAAACATAACTTTTAATACAATATTTTAAAATAAAGGATCACTTAAAATCAAACCAAAACTGAGGGTCCCATTTCCCCTTAATGAAAATATTAAGCCTTTGATATGTAGTAGAATAATAATGGGAAAGTGCACAGGAAGGCTGACTGACTCCAACACAGGCTTGAAATTCCACTGAGATCAAAGTAGGTGGTGGAGAGCTATCTGTAATTTCTATAGATGATAATATATAAGGTAATGGGTGTATTACAGATCAGAGCTCATAGTATTGTCTCAAGTGATCTTTTATTATAATATGCCATCAATGTTAGGTGTCAGAGGGGTTTGTACACTCAAAATGTAAGTGTATTTATACAAACAACAAACCTTGCTAATCTATTATCCTAATGAATAAATAACAATTGGAGCCACTAGAAGAGTCACTTGTCACTGGTAATGTGAATTCTGGATTATGCTTGTGTTATCTACCCCAGCTGCATTGGGATGTGGTATTGAATATTCGAGTATAGGTGTCTGAACTTGATTGTTATTGATTGTGGGTATGACACAGATCAAAACTCATAGTGTTGTGTTAGGTTATACTCTTGTGTTATGTACCCCAGTATGAAAGTATCAGGGGTATTCAAGCAGTCATAATGTAGGGTTATTGAAACAAGCATGAACCATTTATTTTTGCTACTGTAGTGCATAACATGAATTCAAGCTACTTGGGGATCCTATTTTTATAACCGTGTAGGTAATGATTGATGTTTTATACTCTCCAACCCGGCAATGTGTGTTACAATGTTGGATACTTAGGTATTAAATATCACCACTTATGTTGCTGTAATCAGCATAATGATACAGTTCAATTCCTCTTAACTCTGGCAGACTGTTATTCTCCAGGTTAGAGGTGGTGGTTTTCACTCTGTGTGATTTAAATATTACTAATCTAGGAACTTTAATAGTGCTCTGTGCATACTAGAGCTGTAACTAGATATTGGCGTCTCATAAATGCCTAGGTGGGGAATATATGATTCCAGTTAATTCTGATATCAATAGGCACACTATATAATACCCGCTCAATTCTGGTAATTCTTGAAGTAAAGGTGTACCAGTAAATGGCTCACTACTTTATCTGAATTAGATTATCATGTTTTGCCGGTCATTTTATCAGGTACTAAGTTTCAACTGACAAGCTGCTTAATATATACTGCGTTACCATGGCAACAAATATTTGCGGGTTAGTTTTAAATCATATATGATTTTGTAAATGGTTAATTATTGTACCGGTATATATTCGGTGTATATAGTGGTCATAAGAACAAGTTAAAGTATAGTTTAAACCCCCAACAAATGTCGGTAACTGATAGCTCTAATATTAGTTGTCATAGAGTGTAATCGCTACAGTGCTGTTACTTTTTTGAGTAAATCCCTGCTCGTAGTTAGCTCCGTAATGTTTCCAACTATTGTGAGCGTGACTATAAGTATTCAGGTTGCCGCTGTATGCGGTCCTGGTATAGCAGCTGTGTTAGTGAACGTCACTGCTATGTATTTCAGTAGTATGCACACTACAAAAGTTGTACCTGCTAAATAGTCTAAGTTAGTAAGGTTTTGGTTTTAAGTAATAGTACTATATGCCCTTTTTGAAAAAGCCCTATACGGGCAAAACGCGTTAGGGGGTTATAGAGCTCTGGGGTGCTCTATTATTTTTTAAGTTCAACCTTAACTGTTGGCCTGCACAGGCGGGCATATAGTACTATTACTTAAAACCAAAACCTTACTAACTTAGACTATTTAGCAGGTACAACTTTTGTAGTGTGCATACTACTGAAATACATAGCAGTGACGCTCACTAACACAGCTGCTATACCAGGACAGCATACAGCGGCAACCTGAATAGTCACGCTCACAATAGTTGGAAACATTACGGAGCTAACTACGAGCAGGGATTTACTCAAAAACAGAATTTATGCTTACCTGATAAATTACGTTCTCCAACGGTGTGTCCGGTCCACGGCGTCATCCTTGTGGGATATTCTCTTCCCCAACAGGAAATGGCAAAGAGTCCCAGCAAAGCTGGTCACATGATCCCTCCTAGGCTCCGCCCACCCCAGTCATTCGACCGACGGACAGGAGGAAATATATATAGGAGAAATCATATGATACCGTGGTGACTGTAGTTAGAGAAAATAATTCATCAGACCTGATTAAAAAAACCAGGGCGGGCCGTGGACCGGACACACCGTTGGAGAAAGTAATTTATCAGGTAAGCATAAATTCTGTTTTCTCAAACATAGGTGTGTCCGGTCCACCGCGTCATCCTTACTTGTGGGAACCAATACCAAAGCTTTAGGACACGGATGAAGGGAGGGAGCAAATCAGGTCACCTAAACGGAAGGCACCACAGCTTGCAAAACCTTTCTCCCAAAAATAGCCTCCGAAGAAGCAAAAGTATCAAATTTGTAAAATTTGGCAAAAGTGTGCAGTGAAGACCAAGTCGCTGCCTTACATATCTGGTCAACAGAAGCCTCGTTCTTGAAGGCCCATGTGGAAGCCACAGCCCTAGTGGAGTGAGCTGTGATTCTTTCAGGAGGCTGCCGTCCGGCAGTCTCATAAGCCAATCGGATAATGCTTTTAAGCCAAAAGGAAAGAGAGGTAGAAGTCGCTTTTTGACCTCTCCTTTTACCAGAATAAACAACAAACAATGAAGATGTTTGTCTGAAATCTTTAGTAGCCTCTAAATAGAATTTTAGAGCACGGACTACGTCAAAATTGTGTAACAAACGTTCCTTCTTTGAAACTGGATTCGGACACAAAGAATGTACAACTATCTCCTGGTTAATATTTTTGTTGGAAACAACTTTCGGAAGAAAACCAGGCTTAGTACGCAAAACCACCTTATCTGCATGGAACACCAGATAGGGCGGAGAACACTGCAGAGCAGATAACTCGGAAACTCTTCTAGCAGAAGAAATTGCAACCAAAAACAAAACTTTCCAAGATAATAACTTAATATCTACGGAATGTAAGGGTTCAAACGGAACCCCTTGAAGAACTGAAAGAACTAGATTTAGACTCCAGGGAGGAGTCAAAGGTCTGTAAACAGGCTTGATTCTAACCAGAGCCTAAACAAATGCTTGAACATCGGGCACAGCTGCCAGCCTTTTGTGAAGTAAAACAGATAAAGCAGAGATCTGTCCCTTCAGAGAACTTGCAGATAATCCTTTCTCCAAACCTTCTTGTAGAAAGGATAGAATCTTAGGAATTTTTATCTTGTTCCATGGGAATCCTTTAGATTCACACCAATAGATATATTTTTTCCATATTTTATGGTAAATTTTTCTAGTTACAGGCTTTCTAGCCTGAATCAGGGTATCTATTACAGAATCTGAAAACCCACGCTTTGATAAAATCCGTCAGTTGGAGGGAAACCAGATTCGGATGTTCGAATGGACCTTGAACAAGAAGGTCCTGTCTCAAAGGTAGCTTCCATGGTGGAGCCGATGACATATTCACCAGGTCTGCATACCAAGTCCTGCGTGGCCACGCAGGAGCTATCAAGATCACCGAAGCCCTCTCCTGATTGATCCTGGCTACCAGCCTGGGAATGAGAGGAAACGGTGGGAATACATAAGCTAGGTTGAAGGTCCAAGGTGCTACTAGTGCATCTACTAGAGTCGCCTTGGGATCCCTGGATCTGGACCCGTAGCAAGGAACCTTGAAGTTCTGACGAGACGCCATCAGATCCATGTCTGGAATGCCCCATAATTGAGTTATTTGGGCAAAGATTTCCGGATGGAGTTCCCACTCCCCCGGATGGAATGTCTGACGACTCAGAAAATTCGCTTCCCAATTTTCCACTCCTGGGATGTGGATTGCAGACAATTGGCAGGAGTGATCCTCCGCCCATTGAATTATTTTGGTCACTTCTTCCATCGCCAGGGAACTCCTTGTTCCCCCCTGATGATTGATATATGCAACAGTCGTCATGTTGTCTGATTGAAACATTATGAATTTGGCCTTTGCTAGTTGAGGCCAAGCTTTGAGAGCATTGAATATCGCTCTCAGTTCCAGAATGTTTATCGGGAGAAGAGATTCTTCCCGAGACCATAGACCCTGAGCTTTCAGGGGTTCCCAGACCGCGCCCCAGCCCACCAGACTGGCGTCGGTCGTGACAATGACCCACTCTGGTCTGCGGAAGCTCATTCCCTGTGACAGATTGTCCAGGGTCAGCCACCAACGGAGTGAATCTCTGGTCTTTTGATCTACTTGAATCGTCGGAGACAAGTCTGTATAATCCCCATTCCACTGTCTGAGCATGCACAGTTGTAATGGTCTTAGATGAATTCGTGCAAAAGGAACTATGTCCATTGCTGCAACCATCAATCCTATTACTTCCATGTACTGCGCTATGGAAGGACGAAGAACAGAATGAAGTACTTGACAAGAGCTTAGAATTTTTGATTTTCTGACCTCTGTCAGAAAAATCCTCATTTCTAAGGAATCTATTATTGTTCCCAAGAAGGGAACTCTTGTTGACGGGGACAGAGAACTTTTTTCTTTGTTCACCTTCCATCTGTGAGATCTGAGAAAGGCTAGGACGATGTCCGTATGAGCCTTTGCTTTTGACAGAGACGACGCTTGAATCAGGATGTCGTCCAAGTAAGGTACTACTGCAATGCCCCTTGGTCTTAGAACCGCTAGAAGGGACCCTAGTACCTTTGTGAAAATCCTTGGGGCAGTGGCTAATCCGAATGGAAGTGCCACAAACTGGTAATGCTTGTCCAGAAAAGCGAACCTTAGGAACTGATGATGTTCCTTGTGGATAGGAATATGTAGGTACGCATCCTTTAAATCCACGGTAGTCATAAATTGATTTTCCTGGATAGTAGGTAGGATCGTTCGAATAGTTTCCATTTTGAACGATGGAACCTTGAGAAATTTGTTTAGGATCTTGAGATCCAAAATTGGTCTGAATGTTCCCTCTTTTTTGGGAACTATGAACAGGTTGGAATAAAAACCCATCCCTTGTTCTCTTATTGGAACTGGATGAATCACTCCCATCTTTAACAGGTCTTCTACACAATGTAAGAATGCCTGTCTTTTTATTTGGTTTGAAGATAATTGAGACCTGTGGAACCTTCCCCTTGGGGGTAGTTCCTTGAATTCCAGGAAATAACCTTGAGAAACTATTTCTAGCGCCCAAGGATCCTGAACATCTCTTGCCCAAGCCTGAGCAAAGAGAGAAAGTCTGCCCCCCACCAGATCCGGTCCCGGATCGGGGGCCATCCCTTCATGCTGTTTTGGTAGCAGTGGTAGGCTTCTTGGCCTGCTTACCCTTGTTCCAGCCTTGCATTGGTCTCCAGGCTGGTTTGGGTTGTGAAGTATTACCCTCTTGCTTAGAGGATGTAGAATTAGAGGCTGGTCCGTTTCTGCGAAAGGGACGAAAATTAGGCTTATTTTTAGCCTTAAAAGACCTATCCTGTGGGAGGGCGTGGCCCTTTCCCCCAGTGATGTCTGAAATAATCTCTTTCAAATCAGGTCCAAATAATGTTTTACCCTTGAAAGGGATGTTAAGCAATTTTGTCTTGGAAGACACATCCGCTGACCAAGACTTTAGCCAAAGCGCTCTGCGCGCCACGATAGCAAACCCTGAATTTTTCGCCGCTAATCTAGCTAATTGCAAAGCGGCATCTAAAATAAGAGTTAGCCAATTTAAGTGCTTGAACTCTGTCCATAACCTCCTCATACGAAGATTCTTTATTGAGCGACTTTTCTAGTTCCTCGAACCAGAAACACGCTGCCGTAGTGACAGGAACAATGCATGAAATTGGTTGTAGAAGGTAACCTTGCTGAACAAAAATCTTTTTAAGCAAACCCTCTAATTTTTTATCCATAGGATCTTTGAAAGCACAACTATCTTCGATAGGAATAGTAGTGCGTTTGTTTAGAGTAGAAACCGCCCCCTCGACCTTGGGGACTGTCTGCCATAAGTCCTTTCTGGGGTCGACTATAGGAAATAATTTCTTAAATATAGGGGGGGGACAAAAGGTATGCCGGGCCTTTCCCACTCTTTATTTACTATGTCCGCCACCCGCTTGGGTATAGGAAAAGCGTCGGGGGGCACCGGAACCTCTAGGAACTTGTCCATCTTACATAATTTCTCTGGAATGACCAAATTGTCACAATCTTCCAGAGTAGATAATACCTCCTTAAGCAGTGCACGGAGATGTTCTAATTTAAATTTAAATGTCACAACATCAGGTTCAGCTTGTTGAGAAATTTTTCCTGAATCTGAAATTTCTCCCTCAGACAAAACCTCCCTCATGGCCCCTTCAGATTGGTGTGAGGGTATGTCAGAACAGTTATCATCAGCGTCCTCTTGCTCTACAGTGTTTAAAACAGAGCAATCGCGCTTTCTCTGATAAGTAGGCATTTTGGATAAAATGTTTGCTATAGAGTTATCCATTACAGCCGTTAATTGTTGCATGGTAATAAGAATTGGCGCACTAGATGTACTAGGGGCCTCTTGTGTGGGCAAAACTGGTGTAGACACAGAAGGGGATGATGTAGTATCATGTTTATTCCCCTCATTTGAGGAATCATCTTGGGCAATATCATTATCTGTGGCATTGCTGTCCCTACTTTGTTTGGACACTATGGCACAATTATCACATAAATTTAAATGGGGAGACACCTTGGCTTTCATACATATAGAACATAGCTTATCTGATGGTACAGACATGTTAAACAGGCTTAAACTTGTCAACAAAGCACAAAAAACGTTTTAAAATAAAACCGTTACTGTCACTTTAAATTTCAAACTGAAAACACTTTATTACTGAATATGTGAAAAAGTATGAAGGAATTGTTCAAAATTCACCAAAGTGTTTTAAAGCATTAAAAGTATTGCACACCAAATTTCAGAGCTTTAACCCTTAAATTAATGGAACCGGAGCCGTTTTTACATTTAACCCCTATACAGTCCCAGCTATATGCTTTGCTGAGACCCAACCAAGCCCAGAGGGGAATACGATACCAAATGATGCCTGCTATAAGCTTTTTCAGTGATTCTTAGCTCCTCGCACATGCATCTGCATGCCTTGCTCTCCAAAGACAACTGCGCATTAGTGGCGCGAAAATGAGGCTCTGTCTATAACTAGAAAAGGCCCCCATCTGAAAAAGGTGTCCAACACAGTGCCTGCCATTTTTCTAAACAATCCCCAAGATTATAATAACCATTAATAGTTAGAATCTGCAAAATATGCCTAGCAAAGCAATCGTTTTAGCCCAGAAAAATGTCTACCAGTTTTTTAAGCCCTTATGAAGCCCTTTATTCTTTTATTTAACTAAGAAAATGGCTTACCGGTCCCCATAAGGGGAAATGACAGCCTTCCAGCATTACATAGTCTTGTTAGAAATATGGCCAGTCATACCTTAAGCAGAAAAGTCTGCCAACTGTTTCCCCCAACTGAAGTTACTTCATCTCAACAGTCCTGTGTGGAAACAGCAATCGATTTTAGTAACTTCTGCTAAAATCATCTTCCTCTTACAAACAGAAATCTTCATCTTTTTTCTGTTTCAGAGTAAATAGTACATACCAGCACTATTTTAAAATAGCAAACACTTGATTGAAGAATAAAAACTACATTTAAACACCAAAAAACTCTTAACCATCTCCGTGGAGATGTTGCCTGTGCAACGGCAAAGAGAATGACTGGGGTGGGCGGAGCCTATGAGGGATCATGTGACCAGCTTTGCTGGGACTCTTTGCCATTTCCTGTTGGGGAAGAGAATATCCCACAAGTAAGGATGACGCCGTGGACCGGACACACCTATGTTGGAGAAAAAGTAACAGCACTGTAGCGATTACACTCTATGACAACTAATATTAGAGCTATCAGTTACCGACATTTGTTGGGGGTTTAAACTATACTTTAACTTGTTCTTATGACCACTATATACACTGAATATATACCGGTACAATAATTAACCATTTACAAAATCATATATGATTTAAAACTAACCCGCAAATATTTGTTGCCATGGTAACGCAGTATATATTAAGCAGCTTGTCAGTTGAAACTTAGTACCCGATAAAATGACCGGCAAAACATGACAATCTAATTCAGATAAAGTAGTGAGCCATTTACTGGTACACCTTTACTTCAAGAATTACCAGAATTGAGCGGGTATTATATAGTGTGCCTATTGATATCAGAATTAACTGGAATCATATATTCCCCACCTAGGCATTTATGAGACGCCAATATCTAGTTACAGCTCTAGTATGCACAGAAAACCACCACCTCTAACCTGGAGAATAACAGTCTGCCAGAGTTAAGAGGAATTGAACTGTATCATTATGCTGATTACAGCAACATAAGTGGTGATATTTAATACCTAAGTATCCAACATTGTAACACACATTGCCGGGTTGGAGAGTATAAAACATCAATCATTACCTACACGGTTATAAAAATAGGATCCCCAAGTAGCTTGAATTCATGTTATGCACTACAGTAGCAAAAATAAATGGTTCATGCTTGTTTCAATAACCCTACATTATGACTGCTTGAATACCCCTGATACTTTCATACTGGGGTACATAACACAAGAGTATAACCTAACACAACACTATGAGTTTTGATCTGTGTCATACCCACAATCAATAACAATCAAGTTCAGACACCTATACTCGAATATTCAATACCACATCCCAATGCAGCTGGGGTAGATAACACAAGCATAATCCAGAATTCACATTACCAGTGACAAGTGACTCTTCTAGTGGCTCCAATTGTTATTTATTCATTAGGATAATAGATTAGCAAGGTTTGTTGTTTGTATAAATACACTTACATTTTGAGTGTACAAACCCCTCTGACACCTAACATTGATGGCATATTATAATACAAGATCACTTGAGACAATACTATGAGCTCTGATCTGTAATATACCCATTACCTTATATATTATCATCTATAGAAATTACAGATAGCTCTCCACCACCTACTTTGATCTCAGTGGAATTTCAAGCCTGTGTTGGAGTCAGTCAGCCTTCCTGTGCACTTTCCCATTATTATTCTACTACATATCAAAGGCTTAATATTTTCATTAAGGGGAAATGGGACCCTCAGTTTTGGTTTGATTTTAAGTGATCCTTTATTTTAAAATATTGTATTAAAAGTTATGTTTTAACTTTCCCAACTTCTCTACCAATTAGTCCAGGCACAGAGTGCTATATGTGCAGTCTTTTGGGAGGTTCTTTCCTCTCTTCTGTTTAATATATTCAATACTGCACAGCACCACTTTTCTGCTAAAACTATTATTAAAGACACAATATTTATATATTGCGTCAGCTAACTGTATTATAGAAAAGATTGCCATTGTGGTGCCACTGTATTTGTTGTGTGGTATAAAAATGTATACCTGTTCGCTCTCATTTTTTAGCAACACTGAACAACTCAATCTGAGCACCACATGAAATTAAAAATGACCGAAATGTTGTTCCAGAGTAGCTAGAAAACCTCCCTAAGTAATATTTGGAGATGAACCAGCTTAATCTGAAGAAACAACTTCAGCATCCGTGTGAGGAATCATACCGTCAGAACCTGAAATTTCACAGATGCTACTGAAGTATCCCCTTCCTAAGACATCTAGGAAGTAACCTCTGAAATAACAACTACTGACAGAAAAAACTCACTGTCAAAACTCAGCCACAGAGAATTAGTATTCTCTGGATGAAGGCTAATTTAATTTTTTTTTTTTAAATAAATTTCCCTGCAGCATGTCTAATTTTTTAAAGACACTAGAGGCAACAATTGCGTAAAATATTGCATAGTGTCTGAATGCTGCTTGTAGCATCCGAGGCAATGTTGGTTCTGAAAATGGATTTCTCTTAATACATGGGGAACAGAAAAATCTGGGAATGTTCCACATTAGTATCAAGACATAACATATAGGTAACATCCTTACTGTGACCTTAACTGCCATATTAAATAATATGGAGAAGGGCCTCTTGTCATCACCCTTTGAATAACAAAATTTATGGTACTGTTTCAAATGATAAATACACTGCTTTATGCAACTTATAATACAGAATCCCAGAACCTCAGTTAAGCCTAGAGAAGTCTGTCTGTCCCTGGATGGGACACTGACAATAGGCATGAAGATAACTAGAATTTTTTTTAAATACTGCATGCTTGCGACGCCTCTCTGCCTAACGTGACAGAGAAAGCATCCCGTTCACTCAAAAAGACTTTCAGACAGAGCGAAAAACCTCTCAGATGTATGCTTTAAAACATAGCAGAGGAGGCATCCGGTGTTCCATTTGAGTGAATTGGCCAAATGGTGCTTAAACAATGGCGTGTAACTAAGCTCCGCCCATCGTGGGCATATCGAGCTCAATCTCCTGTGCAGTCAAACATTGTAAAAACAAAATGGAGCCGCCGGAAAAACCCTCAGGAAAAAACAAGCAAACCCCCAGTCAGCTCTCAAAGCAATACAAGCTGTTGGGAACGGTGATACCGTGTAACATCCCCAAACAAATCTCCCTGCCAGCTGCCATCTTTAGCCTTTGCTGAGCGCCACGCTGAGAGAAAGAGGCTCTGGTCGCAGAGACACAGGCTGCTGAATGACAGGCTGATAGAGAGTATCAGTTACAGCTTGCATGGTTGGAGACAGAAACTGTCTCACCTGTTAGTGAACCTAGAGACTCCTCTTTAATCAGACCATGGGCAGAGAGTTTCCCTACCCTGGAGGAAGGTGGAGAACTGGATGTATTCCTGCGCAGTTTTGAAAAAGTTTGCAGACACTTACAGATATAACAAAGGTGCAGTGAGCCAAGTATCTTACCCCTGGTCTGAAAGATCCTGCCCTGGAGGCTTTTGTTAAACTTCCTCCAGAGTTTGATCAAGACTATGATGCAATTAAAGCTGCACTGTAGAAGAGGTATAATCTCACTCCTGAGGTGTACAGAAAGAAATTCCATAGTCTGCAGAGGGGTTCATCAGAGAGCTATTCTGCAGTTGTGGGAAGCCTGACAACAGCATTTAAGCAGTGGACCAGAGGGCTAAAGATTGCCACTATGGAGGACCTGGAAGATTTAATGATTAAGGAGCAATTCATGCAGCTGTGCCCAGCAGAAGTGCAAGAATGGGTGCTTGATCGCAAGCCCAAAACAGCATTGGAGGCGGATGAGCTGGCAGATTTTTACACAGCCAACAGGTCACCAGTGAATGGGAGAAAATCCATTGTCAAGGGGGCATTCACCTGGAAAGGAGCTGCTCCACGACCCACCTTTGCAAAGCCTGTTGTGCATTTATTTAATGCATCTGTTTCCTCTGGGAAAGGAGGGGCGAGTGCTGCACCTGGGCAGGGGGATACCCACAGGTGTTTTGCTTGCAACAAAGTGGGCCACATCAGCTCCACTTGCCCAGAGAAGTTTAAAGGGACACTGAACCCAAATTTTTTCTTTCATGATTCAGATAGAGCATGCAATTTTAAGCCACTTTCTAATTTATTCCTATTATCAATTTTTCTTCGTTCTCTTGCTATCTTTATTTTAAAAAGAAGACATCTAAGCTTTTTTTTTATTCAGAACTCTGGACAGCACTTTTTTTATTGGTGGATGAGTTTATCCACCAATCAGCAAGAACAACCCAGGTTGATCACCAAAAATGGGCCGGCATCTAAACTTACTTTCTTGCATTTCAAATAAAGATACCAAGAGAATGAAGAAAATTTGATAATAGGAGTAAATTAGAAAGTTGCTTAAAATGTAATGCTCTATCTGAATCACGAAAGAAAAATTTTGGGTACAGTGTCCCTTTAAATTGGTGCAATCAGCTGGAGTCATCCCTCAGAAGTACCAGCATCTGTGTTGTTTGATACACGGCCAGAGGAAAGCAACAATGAGAACCTACAATCTGCGACTGTTGGAGATAAGGTAACATTGGGGCTTTGGGACACAGATGCAGCAGTGACTCTTGTGCGTCCAGGGCTGGTGAGCTCTAAGGACATTATTTCTGGCAGGACTGTAGCAGTTAAAGGGATTGGGGGAATGCAACTTGTAGTGCCTATTGCACGTGTTTACCTTGATTGGGGAGCGGGGAGAGGTTTAAGAAATGTGGGGGTATCTAAAAATATTCCTAATGGTGTTTTACTGGGTACTGATCTGGGCAGGTTGTTATCCTTGAATGTGCCTGACAATGATACATGTGACCTAGTAACATTAACTGTGGGCCCTGATGTGCAAAGGGCTGTGTGTAAAACTTGCTGACCAGGAGGGAGGACAGAGTGCCTATGTGCAAAGTAATATGCCTGAACTGGGGATGTCTGAGATATGAAAATGTAAGAGGAGAGACTGACTGGGGAGAAGGACAGATAGATGGTGTGGGTCTGTTTGTTCTTAAACCAGTAGGATCTGGAGAACAGAATTTAACAGTACAGTGTGAGACTGACTGGAGAGAAAGGCAGATAGACTGTGTGGGTCTGTCTGTGCCTGAACCAGTAGTATCTGGAGAACATAGTTTGAATGTACAGGGAAAAAATGACTGTGAGAAGGGGCAGATAGGTAGTGTGTGTCTGTCTGCACATGAAATAGTGGAGTATATAGAAAGGAGCGAGGATATAGGGGGGAAAGAATAACTGGACGACTAGGCCGCTGGATGATGTGTGCCAGTCTGTTCCAGAAAAAGTGGAGTCCCCTGTGGAAAGAAAGACAGGATATATGGAATAAATTGCAGAAGATATGTGCTTGTGTGTACCAGTGTCAGAAGGATCACAAATTATGCATGAGGGTGTGAAGTGGCAGGCTAACCGTAAGAGAGGGCAGAGGGAAAGTGTAGACCACTCTGTGCCAGAAGCAGCAGTGCCCCAGAACCCAGAGTGTGTGGGGGAGGAGGGTACAGGATGCTCATTAAGGGACCCCCAGAGTGAGTGTGACCTATAAGCAGACTGCACATACTAGGGGACAGAGACTGACACAGACTGCAGATACAAGGGGGAGGAATACAGATAAGTGTATTTATCCAGCACCTCAGTTCAATTCATTACATGCACTTATATGAGTGCAGAGTCAGAGTTCCCAGCAGATAGGCCCCACAGTGGAGAAAATAGGGGATGCAGTTAGGCAACCCTCTACCAACCATAACAAGGTGCAAGAGTACAGAGATTTTACTTCAGCTGAAGGGAAAGATCCCTGGCTAGTTAATCAAAAGCTGGCAGCACATAATATGTTCAGGAGGTGTAGCAAGAAAGTAGGCTTCACACACATCTCTGTAAACAGTTGCAGGATTCTACTGCCAGAGAGGGAGTGTATAAGATGGGGCAAAATGTTCTGGTACTAACACCCATGAGGCAGAACAAGCTACAGGCTGCATGGGAGGGTCCCTGCAATATATTAAATCAGCTGGGTAGAGCAAATTGTGTGTCATTTATTAAATTATGGCATCATGATGGAAAAACTATGTGCAATTTGTCTGGGAATGGCGTTATCACATCAAGGGGAAGCTCCCTTTCATACGCAGCTGGAGTGGCTTGTGTGCCACCTCCCTTTGCGTCTCTTATTTGGGGGAGGTGTCATGAATACCTCATGATTTAGATGCTATGGGGTTAATTTTCTTTAGCCTGAGTGCTAAAAAAGCTTGTTTTTTTTGTTTAGAAGAAATGTGCTGTGTGTGTTTCCCTTTGAAAAGCCAGAACCCCCTAATAACTTGGCCAAATGTTATTGCATATCTATTGATGCATCAAGCATATAAAATTGTTAGCCCAAGAAAACAAAACACAGTGCCTCTCCCCAAAGCAGATACGGTCAATAAGAGGACACTAGTACAATTTGAGACAGGATTTTGAAAATGTTAGGACACTAGATGAGGGAAATTGCTTATATAGGTGTATGCGCTGAATATATGCCTCTCAGAAGTTATAAGGTGTTCTATAATTTCAGGCAAAGGCTCAGAACTTTACCTGGCAAAAGAGAGGGGCTTCCTAGCCCTCTGGGAAGAGAGTGGGTCAAGCAATTTGATATAATGGAAAGAAATATAACATTTTGTGTTTAACCATTCAAGTTGTTCATTCTTACATGGGAGGCTGTATGCCAACAGAGTGAGGGACCATCTTTTCCTGCCAACCTCCCTGGCACAGATATCGAAAATATCGAAAGCTAGTAAAGTATAAGGTTTCTGTTATTTCTCCTTTTTATTTTAAAACGGTTTGCTTGTGTATATTTCTATTTGTTAACATCTTTTTATTAATAATGCATTGTGCATAATTTTTCGCATATTAAAAATTCACTTATTACGTTTTTGCCTTTGTCTAATATTTGAGCCAAGTTACTGAAAGAGACTGGTAGTATTATTATTACTGTAATTTTAGGTTATATTTTGCTAAATTGTATCCTGAGAGTTAAGTTGCTAGTCTGGATTTTCCCTTAGGACTTCCCATAAATAAATCGTAAGTGGTAGCAGCTTATTTAGTTTGGGTGGCATTAAAGGGAAGTTAAGCATTTTTCCTAAGTCTAGGACACACTAGAGAGTGTTGTTAACCTTTGCACCCACTGAACTAAGTCACAGGCTTGCCTGGAGTAGCTAGACTGTGACAGATTAGTGAAAGTAAAAAGGGACTGTTAAACCTTTCTGTGCCAAACAAGTGACTGGCGCAGTGTTTTCACTTTACTAAATCACGGGCTTGCCTGGAGTGGCTAGACTATGACAGATTAGTGAAAGTAGAAAGGGTCTGTTAACCCTTTCTGTGCCAAACAAGTGACTTGCGCAGGGTTGGTTGACCAATGACCCCCCAATAAGTCCTCTTTTACTGTGTCAAGGTATAAGTAAATATATATATATATATATTATATTATATATTAATCATATATTTGGCTAGTCAGTAGCAAATGATTAATTCATTTGGAAAAATTGACTTCACTCATGTTCAGCTCTCCCCCCACTTAGTATGCAAAGTTATTCTAAACACACAAGTGAGGACAATAGAACATTTGGTGTACTTAATTTAAACAACCATTCCAGAGAAAAAAACAGATTACCTCAAAGATAATCATCTGTATATTCGATATATTCCACATCTGTAAACAGAGGACTGTTTCCAAAGGATGTCCCACTGAGGCGTGAATTTAAAATCCCTATCAGATGATCGCTGACCCCTAGTTCTGCTCTGAAGCCATCTATATTGCGTCTCATAAATTTTGGAGACAACAGTTCTATTCTAATATAAAACAAACCCCCCTTGCCAAATAGTTTTAGCTGGGTGAAGACATGTTTCTCCTGATTAAAAGATAGCATAGTTTTTGAAGCCAGCAGCACTGCAGGAGGGCAAGGGCCAAGTTGACAAACAGGGACCATTGAGCCATTTCAAGAGACCATGTGTAAATTATCTCCTGTGAAGTTTTTCCACGTGCAGAGAATAGACAAATTAGCATTTACAGTCCCTGTATGACACAAATAAAAATAAATAAATTTTTGCAAAAGGAACAATGCCAGTTTTTCATGTATGTTTGAAATAATTCAAATAACCCATATATGTATATATATGTTGAAACGGGACATATTATATTAAATAAATAATTGCTGCATTGAATATATATATAGGAGATAAATTCAGAATTATCATAGATTAAATAACAATTTTAATAATCCCATGTTTGAAATATATATATAACATGTTTTTCTGTTTTTCCAGATGGAGCCAAAAGATGATACATACATGGGATGAACTAAGTCATATCATATGATTGTGCACTAAATGTTTATAAAATTTTAATGACATCTCTTGAAATATAGTTAGATGGATATATGGAAGTCACTTTGATGTGATATGACTATAAAATATTGATATCTAATATCAAATTATAAATTTTCTGTTAGGCTAAATGAAATATAAATGCTAACAAGAGAAATTTACTAATGAAATAAATTATAATATGTTTAATAGGGAGAATTGAATTAACAGTATACTTATTTTGATATAATATAATGGTGCTTGGTATTGAAATGATCAGAAAATTGACATGAGGCTATCCTGCCTGGAATTCGGATTGTAAGTAATAAATGCAATGTTGTAGTATTGTTTAATATAACCATTATATGGGATATGTAAAATTTAGAAACATATATATTAGAAATGTTTGGGTGAATCTGTTTGTCTGCTGCCACCCGAGGGCCAGAACCCAGTATGACAGTTAAGAGACTTAACTGTTTAAAAGATGCATTTCCATAGGGACAATATATACTGAGCCAATGGGGAACGTTCCCCGGGGTTGTCCAATGAGAAGGGAAAAGCACTGTGGGCGTGAACGAAAGAGGTCATCAATGATTATATAAAAGGATTAGCAATGCAAACAAAGGGACAGTTTTTTTGTGACTTGCTGAGACTAAGTGATTTGATTTTGGCTGCCATACTTGGGAACTCATCTCACTAAACAAGGAGCTGAAAACTTACCTTGATATGCAATAACTTTTCTTCAAATGAGATGACCTAAAGACCCCTACAAATTGGTTCAGATTGGTGAAGTATAATTGTTCTAAATTCTAATATTTGAAACAAAGGTTATTGGTAAGAACATAGTCAATTTGTATTAAATAGATTTAAAGAGAGCAATCTGTATTTTTGCTTATATTCATAGTCCTATATATAAAGTATAAGTTTGTCTCTTGCATGCTAAATAATTCATCTGTGCAAAATATAGAATATCTTAGAATTGGTTTTAATTATAAGTAAATAAGAATTTGTTCCAGTTTAAATAAATAGACATTTAAGTGACTGTTCACAGTAAGAATATATGGCCTAGATTTGGAGTTCGGCGGTAGCCGTCAAAACCAGCGTTAGAGGCTCCTAACGCTGGTTTTGGGCGCCCGCTGGTATTTGGAGTCAGTGATTAAAGGGTCTAACGCTCACTTTTCAGCCGCGACTTTTCCATACCGCAGATCCCCCTACGCCATTTGCGTATCCTATCTTTTCAATGGGATCTTTCTAACGCTGGTATTTAGAGTCGTTTCTGAAGTGAGCGTTAGAGCTCTAACGACAAGATTCCAGCCGCCTGAAAATAGCAGGAGTTAAGAGCTTTCTGGCTAACGCCGGTTTATAAAGCTCTTAACTACTGTACCCTAAAGTACACTAACACCCATAAACTACCTATGTACCCCTAAACCGAGCTCCCCCCACATCGCTGCCACTCGATTAAAATTTTTAACCCCTAATCTGCCGACCGCCACCTACGTTATACTTATGTACCCCTAATCTGCTACCCCTAACACCGCCGACCCTTGTATTATATTTATTAACCCCTAACCTGCCCCCCACAACATCGCCGCCAGCTACTTAAAATAATTAACCCCTAATCTTCCGACCGCAAAGCGCCGCCACCTACATTATCCCTATGTACCCCTAATCTGCTACCCCTAACACCGCCGACCCCTATATTATATTTATTAACCCCTAATCTGCCTCCCACAACGTCGCCTCCACCTGCCTACACTTATTAACTCCTAATCTGCCGAGCGGACCTGAGCGCTACTATAATAAAGTTATTAACCCCTAATCCGCCTCACTAACCCTATCATAAATAGTATTAACCCCTAATCTGCCCTCCCTAACATCGCCGACACCTACCTTCAATTATTAACCCCTAATCTTCCGATCGGAGCTCACCGCTATTCTAATAAATGTATTAACCCCTAAAGCTAAGTCTAACCCTAACACTAACACCCCCCTAAGTTAAATATAATTTTTATCTAACGAAATAAATTAACTCTTATTAAATAAATGATTCCTATTTAAAGCTAAATACTTACCTGTAAAATAAACCCTAATATAGCTACAATATAAATTATAATTATATTATAGCTATTTTAGGATTAATATTTATTTTACAGGCATCTTTGTAATTATTTTAACCAGGTACAATAGCTATTAAATAGTTAAGAACTATTTAATAGTTACCTAGTTAAAATAATAACAAATTTTCCTGTAAAATAAATCCTAACCTAAGATATAATTAAACCTAACACTACCCTATCAATAAAATAATTAAATAAACTACCTACAATTACCTACAATTAACCTAACACTACACTATCAATAAATTAATTAAACACAATTCCTACAAATAAATACAATTAAATAAACTAGCTAAAGTACAAAAAATAAAAAAGAACTAAGTTACAGAAAATAAAAAAATATTTACAAACATAAGAAAAATATTACAACAATTTTAAACTAATTACACCTACTCTAAGCCCCCTAATAAAATAACAAAGCCCCCCAAAATAAAAAATTCCCTACCCTATTCTAAATTAAAAAAGTTACAAGCTCTTTTACCTTACCAGCCCTGAACAGGGCCCTTTGCGGGGCATGCCCCAAGAATTTCAGCTCTTTTGCCTGTAAAAAAAAACATACATTACCCCCCCCCCAACATTACAACCCACCACCCACATACCCCTAATCTAACCCAAACCCCCCTTAAATAAACCTAACACTAATCCCCTGAAGATCTTCCTACCTTGTCTTCACCATCCAGGTATCACCGATCCGTCCTGGCTCCAAGATCTTCATCCAACCCAAGCGGGGGTTGGCGATCCATAATCCGGTGCTGAAGAGGTCCAGAAGAGGCTCCAAAGTCTTCCTCCTATCCGGCAAGAAGAGGACATCCGGACCGGCAAACATCTTCTCCAAGCGGCATCTTCGATCTTCTTCCATCCGGAGCGAAGTGGCAGGATCCTGAAGACCTCCAGCGCGGAACATCCATCCGGACCGACGACTGAACGACGAATGACTGTTCCTTTAAGGGACGTCATCCAAGATGGCGTCCCTCGAATTCCGATTGGCTGATAGGATTCTATCAGCCAATCGGAATTAAGGTAGGAATTTTCTGATTAGCTGATGGAATCAGCCAATCAGAATCTAGTTCAATCCGATTGGCCGATCCAATCAGCCAATCAGATTGAGCTCGCATTCTATTGGCTGATCGGAACAGCCAATAGAATGCGAGCTCAATCTGATTGGCTGATTGGATCAGCCAATCGGATTGAACTTGATTTCTATTGGGTTTGGGTTAGATTAGGGGTATGTGGGTGGTGGGTTGTAATGTTGGGGGGGGGGGTATTGTATGTTTTTTTTTACAGGCAAAAGAGCTGAACTTCTTGGGGCATGCCCCGCAAAGGGCCCTGTTCAGGGCTGGTAAGGTAAAAGAGCTTGTAACTTTTTTAATTTAGAATAGGGTAGGGAATTTTTTATTTTGGGGGGCTTTGTTATTTTATTAGGGGGCTTAGAGTAGGTGTAATTAGTTTAAAATTGTTGTAATATTTTTCTTATGTTTGTAAATATTTTTTTATTTTCTGTAACTTAGTTCTTTTTTATTTTTTGTTCTTTAGCTAGTTTATTTAATTGTATTTATTTGTAGGAATTGTGTTTAATTAATTTATTGATAGTGTAGTGTTAGGTTAATTGTAGGTAATTGTAGGTAGTTTATTTAATTATTTTATTGATAGGGTAGTGTTAGGTTTAATTATATCTTAGGTTAGGATTTATTTTGCAGGTAATTTTGTTATTATTTTAACTAGGTAACTATTAAATAGTTCTTAACTATTTAATAGCTATTGTACCTGGTTAAAATAATTACAAAGTTGCCTGTAAAATAAATATTAATCCTAAAATAGCTATAATATAATTATAATTTATATTGTAGCTATATTAGGATTTATTTTACAGGTAAGTATTTAGCTTTAAATAGGAATCATTTATTTAATAAGAGTTAATTTATTTCGTTAGATAAAAATTATATTTAACTTAGGGGGGTGTTAGTGTTAGGGTTAGACTTAGCTTTAGGGGTTAATCCATTTATTAGAATAGCGGTGAGCTCCGATCGGAAGATTAGGGGTTAATAATTGAAGGTAGGTGTCGGCGATGTTAGGGAGGGCAGATTAGGGGTTAATACTATTTATGATAGGGTTAGTGAGGCGGATTAGGGGTTAATAACTTTATTATAGTAGCGCTCAGGTCTGCTCGGCAGATTAGGGGTTAATAAGTGTAGTTAGGTGGAGGCGACGTTGTGGGGGGCAGATTAGGGGTTAATAAATATAATATAGGGGTCGGCGATGTTAGGGCAGCAGATTAGGGGTACATAGGGATAACGTAGGTTGCGGCGGTTTACGGAGCGGCAGATTAGGGGTTTAAAAAAATATGCAGGGGTCAGCGATAGCGGGGGCGGCAGATTAGGGGTTAATAAGTGTAAGGTTAGGGGTCTTTAGACTCGGGGTACATGTTAGAGTGTTAGGTGCAGACGTAGGAAGTGTTTCCCCATAGGAAACAATGGGGCTGCGTTAGGAGCTGAACGCTGCTTTTTTGCAGGTGTTAGGTTTTTTTTCAGCTCAAACAGCCCCATTGTTTCCTATGGGGGAATCGTGCACGAGCACGTTTTTGAGGCCGGCCGCGTCCGTAAGCAACTCTGGTATCGAGAGTTGCATTTGCGGTAAAAATGCTCTACGCTCCTTTTTTTGGAGCCTAACGCAGCATTTGATTAAACTCTCGATACCAGAGTTAAATTTATGGTGCGGCCAGAAAAAAGCCTGCGGAGCGTTAACAGCCCTTTTACCGCCGAACTCCAAATCTAGGCCTATGTATTTTTAGTATCCTAATTAGAATTGTTTTAGAATCAATTGCAGCTAAATAGCTGAGTATATATATATATATATATATATATATATATATATATATATATATATATATATATATTGCCCTATTGGTTACTAAGCATTGTTAGAATTGTATTGTCTGAATATCAGTAGCTATTATCTTAAGTCTCACTGTGATATTTTAAATGCAACACTGAATGAAAGGCTATTTGTGAATAAGGCCAGTTCTAAAGGTAAACGTGTATGAACTCTGTATAGCATATTTTAAATAGTTTTTAAACGCATATAATATTGACTCATATTCTGGTATTACAAATATATTTCAATGTGTTCATAGATATTTACTAATAAAAAGAATTGAGGTATTTATATTAATTTTGTGGTTTCTAGTAGATGCATATTGATTGAGGGTTTATTTTTTATAGGATAATTATCAAATATATTGTATTATAACCCTGCCATAGACTGACATATTATTTGGAAAACACTACTAAGATTCTTAGAAATATACTGACAACGGCTACCAGTCAGTTAAGTAGTGCAGCCTATTCTCTGAATTTCTGTAAATTCTTATAAATTTCTTAAACATTTTTTTTTTTCTCAAGTTTGTCATAATTATTCTCTCTTTTTTTTTTTTTTTTTTTTTTTTATTAAGGTTCATATCAAGGCTTACAAACATTAAATGACAATAGATCATATACAGTAAAGATAATTATAATGCCAAAGCTTACAATCAGTATAAGTCAAGGAAAATAAACAGTACATGTCCAAAATAAACATCTTAGTACACATATTGTTTGCCAATTAAACTTGAAACCTTCTTAAAGGCTTATGAGGTCACTCTTGGACCTCCTATTGGCTTATATGAGATAAGGCCATAGCAGGAAACGCAGAACAAAAGGGGACCACTTTTGGGTCCCAGAGGGTGAACCTTATTTTATGTTTTTTACTCCTATTTTGATATAAGGTCACTTTTGGACCTTTAAACTCTAGCAGAACAAGATAGTTGATTAAGTAGTAGCTTTGGATCAGATGACTTATATAGGAAGTGAGTTACTAATTCTAAAACTGTGTTACTTATTCAGTGATGCAAGGCATTTTAACACAACATGCTTCTCAGAACTAGGATAAGACCTTGCAACATAACACAGGCAAAACAAATGAATGGTCGGTGGGTTAATATGAATTATAATGGAAGTCTAACCAGTTGTCTTAGTATTTTGATTAGGGAGGTAGTACAATGAGGGTATGTGCTATATTAGGGGTATTATATGCCACTCAATGGAGGACTAAACTCTAGCCTTAGAGGAGGAAAACTGTAGTTTAATGTTCAGAATTTGCAAGTTTAAATTGTTAATATGAGTTCATAAAATACAATTATGTGGGATGTTAGTAGAACTGGGGGCACAATGACCACTATACATGTTTAGTCTATGACATATGTATAATTCTAGCTCAAATAAGATGGCTGATTCGGGGGGCAAATATGGAAATGGCACACTACCTCGGCCGCAGGCAGCGCCACCCCCAACAGCATGTGTATACTTGTATGGAAGCCATTAGTGACAGTCACTTGCCTTGTAGGAAAAACATAATTTATGCTTACCTGATAAATTTATTTTCTCTTGTGGTGTATCCAGTCCACGGATCATCCATTACTTGTGGGATATTCTCCTTCCCAACAGGAAGTTGCAAGAGGATCACCACAGCAGAGCTGCTATATAGCTCCTTCCCTAACTGCCATATCCAGTCATTCGACCGAAACAAGCCGAGAAAGGAGAAACCATAGGGTGCAGTGGTGACTGTAGTTTAAATTAAAATTTAGACCTGCCTTAAAAAGACAGGGCGGGCCGTGGACTGGATACACCACAAGAGAAATAAATTTATCAGGTAAGCATAAATTATGTTTTCTCTTGTAAGGTGAATCCAGTCCATGGATCATCCATTACTTGTGGGATACCAATACCAAAGTTAAAGTACACGGATGAAGGGAGGGACAAGGCAGGCTTAAATGGAAGGAACCACTGCCTGTAGAACCTTTCTCCCAAAAATAGCCTCCGAAGAAGCAAAAGTATCAAATTTGTAAAATTTTGAAAAGGTATGAAGCGAAGACCAAGTCGCCGCCTTGCAAATCTGTTCAACAGAAGCCTCATTTTTAAAGGCCCAGGTGGAAGCCACAGCTCTAGTAGAATGAGCTGTAATCCTTTCAGGGGGCTGCTGTCCAGCAGTCTCATAGGCTAAGCTTATTACGCTCCGAAGCCAAAAAGAAAGAGAGGTTGCCGAAGCCTTTTGACCTCTCCTCTGTCCAGAGTAAACAACAAACAGTGTAGATGTTTGACGAAAATCTTTAGTAGCTTGTAAGTAAAACTTTAAAGCTCGGACCACGTCCAGATTATGTAAAAGGCGTTCCTTCTTTGAAGAAGGATTAGGACACAATGATGGAACAACAATCTCTTGATTGATATTCTTGTTAGAAACTAACTTAGGTAAAAACCCAGGTTTTGTACGCAGAACTACTATATCTGAATGGAAAATCAGATAAGGAGAATCACATTGTAAGGCAGATAACTCAGAGACTCTCCGAGCCGAGGAAATAGACATCAAAAACAGGACTTTCCAAGATAAAAGTTTGATATCAATGGAATGAAGGGGTTCAAACGGAGCCCCTTGAAGAACTTTAAGAACCAAGTTTAAGCTCCATGGGGGAGCAACAGGTTTAAACACATGCTTAATTCTAATCATAGCCTGACAAAAAGCTTGAACGTCTGGAACTTCTGCCAGACGCTTGTGCAAAAGAATAGACAGAGCAGAAATCTGTCCCTTTAAAGAACTAGCTGATAATCCTTTTTCCAAACCCTCTTGGAGAAAGGACAATATCCTAGGAATCCTAACCTTACTCCATGAGTAATTCTTGGATTCACACCAATAAAGGTATTTACGCCATATCTTATGGTAGATTTTCCTGGTGACAGGCTTTCGTGCCTGTATAAGGGTATCAATGACTGACTCGGAGAAGCCACGATTTGATAAAATCAAGCGTTCAATCTCCATGCAGTCAGTCTCAGAGAAATTAGATTCAGATGATTGAAAGGACCTTGTAGTAGAAGGTCTTGTCTCAGAGGCAGGGTCCATGGTGGAAAGGATGACATGTCCACTAGGTCTGCATACCAGGTCCTGCATGGCCACGCAGGCGCTATCAAGATCACCGATGCTCTCTCCTGTTTGATTTTGGCAATCAGTCGAGGGAGCAGAGGAAACGGTGGAAACACATAAGCCAGGTTGAAGAACCAAGGCGCTGCTAGAGCATCTATTAGTGCCGCTTCTGGGTCCCTGGACCTGGATCCGTAACAAGGAAGCTTGGTGTTCTGGCGAGACGCCATGAGATCCAGTTCTGGTTTGCCCCAACGATGAACCAATTGAGCAAACACCTCCGGATGGAGTTCCCACTCCCCCGGATGAAAAGTCTGACGACTTAGAAAATCCGCCTCCGAGTTCTCTACACCTGGGATATGGATTGCTGATAGGTGGCAAGAGTGAGTCTCTGCCCAGAGAATTATCTTGGAGACTTCTAACATCGCTAGGGAACTCCTGGTTCCCCCTTGATGGTTGATGTAAGCCACAGTCGTGATGTTGTCCGACTGAAATCTGATGAACCTCAGGGTTGCTAACTAAGGCCAAGCTAGAAGAGCATTGAATATTGCTCTTAACTCCAGAATATTTATTGGGAGGAGTTTCTCCTCCTGAGTCCACGATCCCTGAGCCTTCAGGGAATTCCAGACTGCACCCCAACCTAGAAGGCTGGCATCTGTTACAATTGTCCAATCTGGCCTGCGAAAGGTCATACCTTTGGACAGATGGACCCGAGATAGCCACCAGAGGGTACAAAATCTGTGTAATCCCCATTCCACTGACTGAGCATGCATAGTTGCAGCGGTCTGAAATGTAGGCGCGCAAATGGCACTAAGTCCAACGCCGCTACCATCAAGCCGATTACTTCCATACACTGAGCCACCGAAGGGCGCGGAATAGAATGAAGAACATGACAAGATTTTAGAAGCTTTGATAACCTGGATTCTGTCAGGTAAATCTTCATTTTTACAGAATCTATCAGAGTCCCTAGGAAGGAGACTCTTGTGAGTGGGGATAGAGAACTCTTTTCCTCGTTCACCTTCCACCCATGTGACCTGAGAAATGCCAGAACTATGTCCGTATGTGACTTGGCAATCTGAAAGCTTGACGCCTGTATCAGGATGTCGTCCCGATAAGGGGCCACTGATATACCTCGCGGTCTTAGGACCGCCAGAAGCAATCCCAGAACCTTTGTAAAGATTCTTGGAGCTGTAGCTAACCCGAAGGGAAGAGCCACAAATTGGTAATGCCTGTCCAGAAAGGCAAACCTTAGGAACCGATGATGATCTTTGTGAATCGGTATGTGAAGGTAAGCATCCTTCAAATCCACTGTGGTCATGTACTGACCCTCCTGGATCATAGGTAGGATGGTCCGAATAGTTTCCATTTTGAACGATGGAACTCTGAGGAATTTGTTTAAGATCTTTAGATCCAAAATGGGTCTGAAGTTTCCCTCTTTTTTGGGAACCACAAACAGATTTGAATAAAAACCCTGTCCCTGTTCCGACTGTGGAACTGGACAGATCACTCCCATAACTAGGAGGTCTTGCACACAGCGTAAGAATGCCTCTTTCTTTATCTGGTTTACAGATAATCTCGAAAGGTGAAATCTCCCTTGAGGAGGGGAAGCTTTGAAGTCCAGAAGATATCCCTGAGATATGATCTCCAACGCCCAGGGATCCTGAACATCTCTTGCCCACGCCTGGGCGAAGAGAGAAAGTCTGCCCCCTACTAGATCCGTTACCGGATAGGGGGCCATTCCTTCATGCTGTCTTAGAGGCAGCAGCAGGCTTTCTGGCCTGCTTGCCTTTGTTCCAGGACTGGTTAGGTTTCCAGCCCGGCTTGGATTGAGCAAAAGTTCCCTCTTGTCTTGTAGCAGAGGAAGTTGATGCTGCACCTGCCTTGAAGTTTCGAAAGGCACGAAAATTGGCCTTTGATTTGGCCCTGTCTTGAGGAAGGGTATGACCCTTACCTCCAGTAATGTCAGCAATAATTTCCTTCAAACCAGGCCCGAATAGGGTCTGCCCCTTGAAGGGAATGTTAAGTAATTTAGACTTTGAAGTCACGTCAGCTGATTTAAGCCATAGCGCCCTACGCGCCTGGATGGCGAATCCAGAATTCTTAGCCGTTAGTTTAGTCAAATGAACAATGGCGTCAGAAACAAAAGAATTAGCTAGCTTAAGTGTTCTAAGCTTGTCAAGTATTTCAGTCAATGGAGTAGCTGTCTGAAAGGCCTCTTCCAGAGACTCAAACCAGAACGCCGCAGCAGCAGTGACAGGCGCAATGCATGCAAGGGGCTGCAGGATAAAACCTTGTTGAATAAACATTTTCTTAAGGTAACCTTCTAATTTTTTATCCATTGGATCTGAAAAAGCACAACTGTCCTCGACAGGGATAGTGGTACGCCTTGCTAAAGTAGAAACTGCTCCCTCCACCTTAGGGACCGTCTGCCATAAGTCCCATGTGGTGGCGTCTATTGGAAACATTTTTCTAAAAATAGGAGGGGGGGAAAACGGCACACCGGGTCTATCCCACTCCTTATTAATGATTTCTGTAAACCTTTTAGGTATTGGAAAAACATCAGTACACACCGGCACTGCATAGTATTTATCCAGTCTACACAATTTCTCTGGTACTGCAATTGTGTCACAGTCATTCAGAGCAGCTAACACCTCCCCAAGCAATACACAGAGGTTCTCAAGCTTAAATTTAAAAGTAGAAATATCTGAATCGGGTTTCCCCGAATCAGAAATGTCACCCACAGACTGAAGCTCTCCTTCCTCAGCTTCTGCATATTGTGATGCAGTATCAGACATGGGCCTTAAGGCATCTGCGCGCTCTGTACCACGTCTAACCCCAGAGCTATCGCGCTTTCCTCTGAATTCAGGCAGTCTGGCTAATACCGCTGACAGGGTATTATCCATGATTGCCGCCATGTCCTGCAAAGTAATCGCTATGGGCGTCTTTGATGTACTTGGCGCCATTTTAGCGTGAGTCCCTTGAGCGGGACGAGTCAAAGGGTCTGACACATGGGGAGAGTTAGTCGGCATAACTTCCCCCTCGCCAGAATCCTCTGGTGATAATTTTTTTAAAGATAAAAGCGGATCTTTATTGTTTAAAGTGAAATCAATACATTTAGTACACATTCTCATATGGGGTTCCACCATGGCTTTTAAACATAATGAACAAGGAGTTTCCTCTATGTCAGACATGTTTATACAGACTAGCAATGAGACTAGCAAGCTTGGAAAACACTTTACATCAAGTTAAACAAGCAATATAAAAAACGTTACTGTGCCTTTAAGGGAAACAAATTTTGCTAAAATTTGAAACAACAGTGAAAAAAGGCAGTTAAACTAACGAAATTTTTACAGTGTATGTAACAAGTTAGCAGAGCATTGCACCCACTTGCAAATGGATGATTAACCACTTAATACAAAAAACGGATTAACAAATTGAAAAAAAAAACGTTTTTTAAACAGTCACAACTGCCACAGCTCCACTGTGGCTTTACCTTCCTGAAGGGCCTTTTGAGCCCTTCAGAGATGTCCTAAAGCATGCAGGGGACTGCTGAGGGAAGCTGAATGTCTCTGTCTGTAATTTTAACTGTGCAAAAAAGCACTAAAATAGGCCCCTCCCACTCATATTACAACAGTGGAAAGCCTCAGGAAACCGTTTCTAGGCAAAAAACAAGCCAGCCATGTGGAAAAAACTAGGCCCCAATCAGTTTTATCACCAAAGCATATATAAAAACGATTAAACATGCCAGCAAACGTTTTATATTGCACAATAATCAGAGTATATACCTCTGATAGCAAGCCTGATACTAGTCGCTATTAAATCACTGTATTTAGGCTTAACTTACATTAATCCAGTATCAGCAGCTTTTTTCTAGCAAATTCCATCCCTAGAAAAACTTAAACTGCACATACCTTATTGCAGGATAACCTGCTCGCCATTCTCCCTCTGAAGTTACCTCACTCCTCAGACATATGTGAGAACAGCAGTGGATCTTAGTTACTTCTGCTAAGATCATAGAAAAACGCAGGCAGATTCTTCTTCTAAATGCTGCCTGAGATAAAAACATAATTTATGCTTACCTGATAAATTTATTTCTCTTGTAGTGTATCCAGTCCACGGATCATCCATTACTTATGGAATATATTCTCCTTCCCAACAGGAAGTTGCAAGAGTCCACCCACAGCAAAGCTGCTATATAGCTCCTCCCCTAACTGCCATATTCAGTCATTCGACCGAAAACATGCAGAGAAAGGAAAAACCATAGGGTGCAGTGGTGACTGTAGTTCAAATGAAAAAATTACCTGCCTTAAAGTGACAGGGCGGGCCGTGGACTGGATACACTACAAGAGAAATAAATTTATCAGGTAAGCATAAATTATGTTTTCTCTTGTTAAGTGTATCCAGTCCACGGATCATCCATTACTTATGGAATACCAATACCAAAGCTAAAGTACACGGATGATGGGAGGGACAAGGCAGGTACTTAAACGGAAGTTACCACTGCCTGTAAAAAAAAAAACCTTTCTCCCAAAAATAGCCTCCGAAGAAGCAAGGTATCAAATTTGTTAAATTTGAAAAAGTATGACGCGCAGACCAAGACTCCGTCTTGTAAATCTGTTCAACAGAAGCCACATTTAAAAAAGGCCCAAGTGAAAAACACAGCTCTAGTAGAATGAGCTGCAATCCCTTCAGGAGGCTGCTGTCCAGCAGTCTCATAAGCTAAATGAATTATGCTTTTTAACCAAAAAGACAGAGAGGCTGCTGAAGTCTTTTGACCTCTCCTCTGTCCAGAATAGACAACAAACAAGGTGAACGTTTGATGAAAACTGTAGTAACTTGTAAGTAAAACTTTAAAGCACAAACCACGTCCAATATTGTGTAATAGACGTTCCTTCTTTGAGGAAGGATTAGGATACAAGCATGGAACAACTATCTCTTGAGTGATGTTCTTGTTAGATACCACCTTAGGAAAAAAACCCAGGTTGGTACGCAGGACTACCTTATTCGTACGAAGGACCAGATAAGGAGAATCACATTGTAACACAGATAACTTGGAGACTCTACGAGTCGAGGAAATAGCTACCCAAAAGGAACTTTCCAAGATAAAGATTGATATCTATGGAACAAAAAAGGTTCAAACTGAACTTCTTGAAGAGCCTTAAGAACCAGGTTTAAGCTCCATGGTGGAGCAACAGTTTTAAACACAGGCTTGGATCTAACCAAAGCCTGACCAAATGCCTGAACGTCTAGAATACCTGCCAGACGCTGGTGCAAAAAAATAGACAGAGTAAAAATCTGTCCCTTTTAAGGAATTAGCTGACAACCCTTTTCTCAAAAACATCTTGGAGAAAAAATAATATCCTGGGAATCCAGGCTTTACTCCATGAGTAACCCTTGGATTCATAACAATCAGATATTTACACCATATCTATGTTCAATTTTCCTAGAGACAGGCTTTCATGTCTGTATTTAAGGTATCAATGACTGACTCGGAGAAGCCATGCTTTGATAACATCAAGCGTTCAGTCTCCAGGAAGTCCATCTCAGATTGATTCTATTTAGATGGTTGAAAGGACCCTGAGGTAGAGGGACCTGTCTCAGAAGCAGAGACCGTGATGGAAAGGATGACATGTCCACCAGATCTGCATACCAGGTCCTGCGTGGCTACGCAGGTGCTGTCAAAAACACCAAAGCCCTCTCCTGCTTGGTCTTGACCTCCGGAGGAAATCCCACTCCCCCGGAAGAAAAGTCTGACGACTTAGAAAATCCACCTCCCAGTTCTCAACACCTGGGATATGGATAGCTGATAGACAAGAGTGAGTCTCTGTCCAGTGAATTATTGTAAGACTTCTAACATCAATAGGGAACTTCTGTTCCCCCCTTGATGGCTGATGTAAGCCACAGTCGTGTATATTGTCCGACTGAGTATGATGTACCTCAGAGTTGCTAACTGAGGCCAAGTCTGAAGAGCATGGAATATCACTCCCAGAATAGTTATTAGAAGGAGGGTCTCCTAAGTCCACTATCCCTGAGCCTTCAGGGAGTTCCAGACTGCATCCCAACCTAAAAGGCTGGCATCCATTGTAACAATTGTCCCATCTGACCTGCGGAAGGTCATACCCTTGGACAGATGGACCCGACATAGTCACCAGAGAAAAGAATCTCTGGTCTCTTGGTCCAGAATCAACAGGGGGACAAATCTGTGTAATCCCCGTTCCTCTGACTGAGCATGCATAGTTGCAGCGGTCTGAAATGTAGACGTGCAGACGGTACTATGTCCCTTGCCGCTACCTATTAAGCCGATTTCATTCATGTACTGAGCCACCGAAGGGCGCGGATGGGATGAAAAACACGGCAGAAATTTAGAAACTTTGACAACCTGGACTCCGTCAGGTAAATTTTCATTTCTACAGAATCTATCAGAGTCCCTAGGAGGGAAACCCTTGAGATTGGGGATAGAGAACTCTTTCCTTGTTCACTTTCCACCCATGTGATCTCAGAAATGCCAGTACTACGTCCGTATGAGACTTGGCAATTTGGATGTTTGACGCCTGTATCAGGATGTCGTCTAACTAAGGGGCCACTTCTATGCACCGCGGCCTAAGGACCGCCAAAGCGACCCCAGAACCTCCATAAAGATTCTTGGGGCTGTAGATATCCCAAAGGAAAGAGGTACAAACTGGTAATGCCTGTCTAGAAAGGCAAACCTGAAAAACGAAGGTGATCTTTATGCATCACAATGTGAGGATAAGCATCCTTCAAATCCATTGTAGTCCTCTATTGACTCTCCTGGATCATAGTTAAGATGGTACGAATAGTTTCCATCTTAAATGACGGAATTCTGAGGAATTTGTTTAAGATCTTTAGATCCAAAATAGGTCTGAAGGTTCCCTCACCTTGGGAACCACAAACAGATTTGAGTAAAAACTCTGTCCCTGTTCCTCTCTTGGAACTGGATGGATCTCGTACACAATGTAAGAATGCCTCCTTCTTTATCTGGTTTGCAGATAATTGTGAAAGGCGAAATCTCCCCTTTTTTGGGGGGGGAATCTTTGAAATCCAGAAGATATCTCTGGGATATAAATTCCAATGCCTAGGGATCCTGGGCATCTCTTGCCCACGCCCGGGCGAAGAATGAAAGTCTGCCCCCTATAGGATCCGTTACCGGATAGGGGTCCGTTCCTTCATGCTGCCTTAGAGGCAGCAGCAGGCTCCTTGGCCTGCTTATCTTTGTTCCAGGTCCAATTGTCTCCAGACCGCCTTGGACTGAGCAAAAATTCCCTCTTGTTTTGCCTTAGAGGAAGTGGATGCCACACCTGCCCTGAAGTTTTAAAAGGCACGAAAATTAGACCTTTTTTGGCCCTTGATTCCTATCCTGAGGAAGGGCATGACCTTTTCCTCCAGTGATATAAGCAATAATCTCCTTCAAACCAGGCCCAAATAGGGTCTGCCCCTTGAAGGGAAGTTAAGTAGCTTATTTATTAAAGTCACGACAGCTGACCATGTTATAAGCCATAGCGCTCTGCGCGCCAGTATAGTAAAAAACAGAATTCTTAGCCGTTAGTCTAGTCAAATGAACAAAGGCATCAGAAAACAAAGGAATTGGCTAGCATAAGCTTGTCAAATATATTCATCCAATGGAGTCGCTAACTGTAAAGCCTCATCAAGAGACTCAACCCAGAACGCCTCAGCAGCAGTGACAGAAGCAATGTATGCAAGGGGCTGCAGGATAAAACCCTGTTGAATAAACATTTTTTATCCATTGGATCTAAAAAGCACAACTGTCCTCGCCAGAGGTAGTGGTACGCTTAGCTAGAGTAGAAACTCTTCTCTCCACCTTAGGAACTGTCTGCCAGAAGTCCCATGGTGGTAACTATTAGAAAACATTCTTCTAAAAAATAGGAGGGGAAGAGAACGGCACACCTGGTCTATCCCATTCCTTAAAAAAATTTTTTAGTAAACCTCTTTAGGTATTGGAAAAACATCAGTACACACCGGCACTGCATATTATTTATCCAGTCTACACAATTTCTCTGGCCCTGCGATTGTACACATTCATTCAGAGCAGCCAAAGCCTCCCTGAGCAACAAGTGGAGGTTCTCAAGCATAAATTTTAAATGTAGAAATATCAGAATCAGGTTAAATCATCTTCCCTGAGTAAAAAAAAAAAAAATCACCCACAGACTAAGCATATTGTGAGGTAGTATCATACATGGTTCTTAAAGCGTCTGTATGCTCTGTATCTACCCCCAGAGCTAACTGCTTTCCTTTAATTTCAGGTAGTCTGACTAATACTGCTGCCAGAGTATTATTCACCACCTTTGCCATGTCTTGTAAAATAAACGCTATGGACGCCCTTGATGTACTTGGCGCCATTTGAGCGTGAGTCCCTGAAGCGGGAGTCGAAGGGTCTGACACGTGGGGAGAGTTAATCGGCATAACTTTCCCATCGACAGAATCCCCTGGTAAAATAAACGCTATGGGTGCCCTTGATGTACTTGGCGCCATTTGAGCGTGAGTCCCTAAAGCGGGAGTCAAAAGGTCTGACACGTGGGGAGAGTTAGTCGGCATAACTACCCCCATGACAGAATCCTCTGGTGATAATGTTTTTAAAGACAAAAAATGATCTTTATTGTTTAACATGAAATCAGTACATCTGGTACACATTCTAAGATGGGGTTCCACCATGGCCTTAAAACATAATGAACACAGAGCTTCCTCTATGTCAGACATGTTAGAACAGACTAATAATGAGACTAATAAGCTTGGAAAACACTTTAAATCAAGTTAACAAGCAAATATATAAAACGTTACTGTGCCTTTAAGAGAAACAAATTTTGTCAAAATTTGAAAAACAGTGAAAAAAGGCAGTAAAACAAACAAAATTTTTACAGTACATGTAATAAGGTAACAGAGCATTGCACCTACTTGCAAATGGATGATTAACCCCTTAATGCAAAAAACAGATCAAAAAAACGACAGACGGTTTTTTAAAAACAGACACAACAAAACTGCCACAGCAGAGCTGTGGATTACCTTCCCTAAAAACGATTTTGGAAGTCTTTTTAGCCCTTTAGAAATGTCCTGTAGTATTCATGGGACTGCTGAGGGAATCTGGATAATTCATTTGTAATTTTAACTGCGCAAAAAAGCGCTAAATTAGGCCCCTCCCACTCATATTACAACAGTGGGAAGCTTCAGTTAACTGTTTCTATGCAAAATTTAAGCCAGCCATGTGGAAAAAACTTAGGCCCC
The DNA here is from genome assembly GCF_027579735.1 of Bombina bombina. Lineage (NCBI taxonomy): Eukaryota > Metazoa > Chordata > Amphibia > Anura > Bombinatoridae > Bombina > Bombina bombina. The sequence goes on from NC_069503.1 coordinate 272,209,877, forward strand.
AATAAGTTTTATCACCAAACATATGTTAAAAAACGATTAAACATGCCAGCAAACGTTTTAAAACACATTTTTACAAGAGTATGTATCTCTATTAATAAGCCTGATACCAATCGCTTTTACTGCATTTAAGGCTATACCAACATTACAGTGTTATCACCAATGTACGTTAAAAAACGATTAAACATGCCAGCAAACGTTTTAAAACACATTTTTATAAGAGTATGTATCTCTATTAATAAGCCTGATACCAGTCGCTATCGCTGCATTTAAGGCTTTACTTACATTACTTCGGTATCAGCAGTATTTTCTTAGTCAATTCCATTCCTAGAAAAATATTTTACTGCACCTACCTTATCTGCAGGAAAACCTGCACGCCATTCCCCCTCTGAAGTACCTCACTCCTCAGAATGTGTGAGAACAGCAAATGGATCTCAGTTACGTCTGCTAAGATCATAGAAAAACGCAGGCAGATTCTTCTTCCAAATACTGCCTGAGATAAACAGCACACTCCGGTGCCATTTAAAAATAACAAACTTTTGATTGAAGAATAAACTAAGTATAAATCACCACAGACTCTCACGACCTCCTATCTATGTTGAGGCTTGCAAGAGAATGACTGAATATGGCAGTTAGGGGAGGAGCTATATAGCAGCTTTGCTGTGGGTGGACTCTTGCAACTTCCTGTTGGGAAGGAGAATATATTCCATAAGTAATGGATGATCCGTGGACTGGATACACTTAACAAGAGAAATAGTACAACTCCGGTACCATTTAAAAACAATAAACTTTTGATTGAAGAAAAAACTAACTATATTACACCACTTTTCCTCTTACTACCCTCCAGCTATGTTGAGAGTTTGCAAGAGAATGACTGGGTATGGCATTTAGGGGAGGAGTTATATAGCAGCTCTGCTGTGGGTGATCCTCTTGCAACTTTCTGTTGGGAAGGAGAATATCCCACAAGTAATGGATGATCCGTGGACTGGATACACCTTACAAGAGAAAGGTAGATATAAGAATTATGTATCAAAAGGCAATTGCCCATAGCCAACATGTTAACTTAGCCCTTGTGAATTGTAGGGTTAAATTTCAGATGTGACACATTGTTATCATGATAAGTATCAGCTCTTACATTGAACCACACATTTAGCTCAAAAAATGAATAAAAAAGAGGAGTGGTAAACAGTTTCACACTATACAGTCATGGTAGTAACCTATCTTAGTGAGAGTGACACAATTCCAAATCCTTTTATGCTACTAGAGCTACAGTTTATGGGGCAAGTGTTAATTTTTACTTTCAGGTTGAAACTTCCTTTATAGAAAACAAGCGTTGCAGTAAAATATACGTTAAGAGAAGCTGTCTTAGAAACATCATGGAGAAAAATAATAACACACCATATTGAACATTAGTTAAAGGGCCACTGTAAGTAAATATTTTCTATGCCTGTTACTAACTAACTACCCCAAATACGCTTTTTATCAATAGCATTTCATTAACATATCTCTACCGTCAGAAATCTTGTCTGCAAATTTAATTGTTTTCCAAACCCACTCCGTGGGTATCCTTTGCTCTGTACCAATCCGCTTACAATACCTAGGTTTCAAAATGGCGCTTTAAACACAAAGTTATTGGTTTAAGTATTTGAACACTCAGTGCTGAAAATAGCGGGCAGGATAACGTGACATCATCTGCGAATAAAATATATAACTTTTAAAAAATAATAAAATAAGGCTGCTCCCGTCAGAATGATCTTGTAGGAGCCTCTTAACTCCTCGGATCTCGCATGCAGGAGTAGGTGCAGCACAGTCTTCTTGGGGGCCCAATGCATAATCCATGTCGGTACAGCACGGCTGTCTATAGAAGCCGCTGTTTTGGCTCTCAGTAGAGGTAGCAGAAGTGATGTCATCCCTCAAGAGTTCAGTTATCTCCTGATCGCTTCCTCTCAATTGGGAATGTGGATCGATCTGTTCCTCTTGTTTCAGCTCAGGATCGCTGTCTGTACTACAGTCATGTAGAGGTAGCTTGGCTGTGATCTCTTGGGGCAGCAAGATTAATGATATGTCAATCAACTATGATATGGTAGTTTCCCATCTAGCAACTGCCTCCATAGTAGCCACTTCCTATGTTACGATCATTAGAAGTTGTAGCTTATATCCTATAGTTAGGCATAAGTCATTACTTAAGTAGCGCTTAAAATGATCAGTAGAACAATTTTATAGCAGCATAGAAGCCGCTCATACCCCGTACTATTACTTGCGGGGGGTTTGATATCCTCCATGAGGGTTGCCGCAGGCCTCAACGCTTCAGATTAGTTTTCGGGTGTGGAACTCGGCACATTTCTGGTATCAAAGTGTTCAGCAGGATCGGTAGAATCCAAACGGCAGCGTGTACAAATTAGATGGCTTCATAGACAACTTATATGTGGCAGATTATCAGTTTTCACTTCCTATTTAACCTTTCTCTGCCTAATTTTCATAATTTGTTTTTCAATCTCTTTATCTGGTTATTTATTTTTTTACATTTTAAATTTTTTCCCCTTAACATTCGTGCTCTGTTTTTTGCTTGAGTCATTTTTCCTGGCTTCTTTTTTAACCCCATTGATTGTTTACCTCGTCATGCTCCTGTCTTTTCTCACTGTGCATGCGCAGAACGGTAGCCATTTTTCTTTTCTGAGATAGGGTGAGTCCACGGCTTGAGTAATTCTGAGTAATTACTGTTGGGAATGTCACTCCTGGCCAGCAGGAGGAGGCAAAGAGCACCACAGATAAACTGCTAAGTATCACTCCCTTACCCACAATCCTCAGTCATTTTCTTTGCCTTCGGTGCATGGAGAAGGTGAAGTTTAGGTGTCTGAAGAAAAATTTTGATTTCTACAAGCACGTTTTGGGGTATAGCCGTATTCCATGTCATTCCTTGCAGTCAGGTTGTGGTGGCTTTAACCCCTTAACGACACACGTCGTACAGGGTATGTCTTACACAAACTGGTCTTTAAAGACTAGCGACGTACCCTGTTCGTCGTCAGGTGTTTCAAGCGGCTGGAAGCAATCCTGATCTCTTCCAGCCGCTTTCAAGTTATTGCCGTGATGCCTCGATATTGAGGCATCACTGCAATCCCTTTTTAGGCACACCGATGCAGAGAGCGCCACTCTGTTGCCCTCTCTGCATCGGCCAGCGATGGTGCTGATCGTTGGTGGGTGGGTGGAAGGCCCATCACTGGGGAACTTCCTTCTGGACAGCTGCACTCAATGCCGGGTGTGCGCGGGGGAGGTGAGGATCGCGTACGCGCGCCCACGATCTAGCGCATACAAATATCAAAGTGTGGGAGAGAGTGCTGGGAGAGGGTGGTGGGTGGCAGAGGAGGGGGGCAATGCTTTTTAAAAGTGATCTGGGAGGGGGTAGGGTAATAAATAAATAAATTTAAAAAAAAACTTATTTTAGTACTGGCAGACTTTCTGCCAGTACTTAAGATGGCGGGGACAATTGTGGGGAGGGAAGAAAGCTGTTTGGGAGGGATCAGGGGGTGGGATGTGTCAGATGGGAGGCCGATCTCTACACTAAAGCTAAAATTAACCCTTCAAGCTCCCTACAAGCTACCTAATTAACCCTGTCACTGCTGGGCATAATACAAAGTGTGGTGCGCAGCCGCATTTAGCAGCCTTCTAATTACCAAAAAGCAATGCGAAAGCCATATATTTCTGAACAAAGAAGCATTTACAACCATTTGTGCCATAATTGCACAAGCTGTTTGTTAATTTCAGTGAGAAACCCAAAGTTAGTGAAAAAGTTAATGATTTTTTTTATTTGATTGCATTTGGCGGTGAAATGGTGGCATGAAATATATCAAAATGGGCCTAGATCAATACTTTGGGTTGTCTACTACACTACCCTAAAGCTAAAATTAACCCTACAAGCTACCTAATTAACCCCTTCACTGCTGGGCCTAATACAAATGTGGGGCACAACGGCATTTAGCGGCCTTCTAATTAACAAAAAGTAATGCCACAGCCATAAATATCTGAACAAAGGGGATCCCATAAAAGCATTTACAACCATTTGTGCCATAATTGTGCAAGCTGTTTCTAAATAATTTCAGTGAGAAACCTAAAGTTTGTGAAAAAGTGAATATTTTTTTTATTTGATCGCATTTGGCAGTGAAATGGTGGCATAAAATATACCAAAATGGGCCTAGATCAATACTTTGGGTTGTCTACTAAAAAAAATATCTACATGTCAAGGGATATTCAGGGATTCCTGACAGATATCAGTGCTCCAATGTAACTATCGCTAATTTTGAAAAACAATGGTTTGGAAATAGCAAAGTGCTACTTGTGTTTATTGCTCTTAAGTTGGCCAATGTCTTTATTGCAGATGCCATTTTACAGGTTGTTAGACTAGGAGCTAAAAGTTCTAGTTTTGCTGACCTAGCCCGCAGGGCGTTATGGATGAAATCCTGGTCTGCGGATGTTTCCTCTGAAGTCAAGCTTCTGGCAATTCCTTACAAGGGCAAAACCTTGTTTGGATCCAGTTTGGCAGAAATTATCTCTAATATTACGGGTGGAAAAGGGTCTTTTCTAGCTCAAGATAAGAAGAATAGGCCTAAAAGGACAGAGTAATTTTCGTTCCTTTCGTAACTTCAGAGGAAAGCCTTCCCCTTCTTCTTCCAAGCAGGAACAATCCAAGTCTTCTTGGAAACCCAATCAGTCTTGGAACAAGAGGAAACAATCAAACAAACCTGCAACTGATTCCAAATCAGCATGAAGGGTTTGCCCCCGATCCGGGATCGGATCAGGTGGGGGGCAGACTTTCTCAGTTCTCTCAAGCCTGGATAGGAGATGTCCCAGATCCCTGGACTGTGGACATAGTATCCCAGGGTTACAAATTGGAACTCAAGACTTTTCCTCCTAGAGGCAGATTCCATCTCTCAAGATTATCTGCAAACCAGATAAAGAGAGAGAGGCATTCTTGAAATGTATACAACATCTTTCCTCCCTGGGAGTGATAGTTACAGTGCAGGAACAGGGTTTCGGGTTCTACTCCAACCTATTTGTGGTTCCCAAAAAAGAGGGAACTTTCCGTCCCATTCTAGACTTGAAGTGTTTAAACAAGTTTCTCAAAGTTCCATCCTTCAAGATGGAGACTATACGCTCCATTCTTCCTTTAGTACAAGAGGGTCAGTTCATGACAACCATAAAGGATGCTTATCTTCATGTTCCTATTTACAGGGACCATCACAGATTCCTGAGATCTGCCTTTCTGAACAAACATTTCCAGTTAGTGGCCCTTCTATTTGGTCAAGCCACGGCTCCCAGAATTTTTCAAAGGTTCTGTGGGCTCTGTTGGCAGTGATCCGTTCTCGTGGAATTGCTGTGGCACCCTACCTGGACAAAATATTGGCTCAGGCGCCATCTTTTCAACAAGCAAAATCTCACACAGAGATATTGTTGTCTTTTCTTCCTTCCCACAGATAGAATGAGAATCTGGAAAAAAGCTCCCTTTCCCCTGCTACAAGAGTAGGGACCATAATAGATTCTCTATTGATGAAGATTTTTCTGACAAAGGACAGGAAAAACAAAATAATTTCCTCTTGCCTCTCTCTTCAGGCTACTGCTTATCCTTCAGTGGCTCAATGTATGGAGGTAATCGGTCTGATAGTGGCTTCCATGGACATCATTCCTTTTGCTCGATTCCATTTCAGAGCTCTCTAGTTGTGCATGCTCAGACAATAAAATAGCGACCATGTGGATCTATCTCAGAGAATAGAGTTAGATCAGTCATTAAGGGACTCTCTCCCGTGGTGGATTTATCAGGAACATCTGTCTCAGGGCATATGCTTTCAGAGACCTTCCTGGAGGGTTGTGACCACAGATGCCAGCCTGCTGGGCTGGGAGCAGTCTGGAACTCATGCAGAGTCTGCCTCTTCCCATCAACATCTTGCAGTTGAGGGCGATTTACAATGCTCTATTGGCTTGGCCTCAGTTGTCCTCAGCAGTTTATCAGGTTCTAGTCAGACAACATAACCTCTGTGGCTTACATCAATCACCAGGGAGGAACTCTGAGGTCCTTAGCCATGAAGGAGGTTACTCAGATTCTTCAGTGGGCAGAGACCCAAAATTGCTGTCTATCTGCCATCCACATTCCAGGAGTAGACAACTGGGAAGCGTATATTTTCTGAGCAGACAGACTTTTCATCCCGGGGAGCGGGAACTCCATCCGGAGGTGTTTTCCATCTTAGTCCTCAAATGGGGGGGTGCCTGAGTTAGATCTAGTGGTGCCCCGTCAGAACGCCAAGCTTCCAAGGTACTGTTCAAGGTCAAGAGATCCGCAGGCCGTTCTGATAGATTCTCTGGCGGTTCCTTGGGTTTTCAGGTTGGCATACGTTTCCTCCATTTGCTCTCCTTACACGAGTCATTGCTCATATCAAACAGGAGAGGGCGTCAGTGATTCTAATATGGTTTGCAGACCTAGTGGAGATGTTATCTCTCACACCTTGGAGACTACCTCTGAGAAAGGACCTCCTGATTCAGGGTCCTTTCCTTCATCCAAATCTCGTTTGTCTGAAGCTGACTGCTTGGAGATTGAACGCTTAATTCTAAGTGTGTTTTTTCTGAGTCGGTCATTAAGACCATGATTCAGGCTTGCAAGCCTGTTACTAGAAAGATTTACCATAAGATATGGTGTAAATCTCTTTATTGGTGTGAATCCAAGGGCTACTCTTGGAGTAGAATTAGAATTCCTAGAATTTTATCTTTTCTTCAGAAAGGCCTGGAGAAGGGATTGTCAGTCAGTACCCTGAAGGGTCAGATTTCTGCTTTATCAGTTTTACTATATAAACCTTTCGCGGATGTGCCAGATGTGCAATCTTTTTGTCAGGCCTTGGTCAAATTCAGGCCTGTCTGTAAGTCTGTTGTTCCTCCTTGAAGCCATAACCTTGTTCTTAAAGTTTTACAGCTAGCTCTGTTTGAGCCGTTGCATTCCATAGACATTAAGTTGTTATCTTGGAAGGTTTTGTTTCTTGTTGCTATCTCTTCTGCTCGAAGAGTCTCAGAACTCTCAGCTCTGCAGTGTGATTCCCCTTATCTTATTTTTCATGCCGATAAGGCGGTTCTTCGTACTAAGTTAGGCTTCCTTCCTAAGGTTGTTTCTAATAGAAATATCAATCCGGAAATTGTTGTTCCCTCTCTGTGTCATAATCCTTCTTCCAAAGAACATTTGTTACACAATTTGGATGTTGTAAGTGCTCTTAAATTCTACTTACAGGCGACTAAGGATTTTCGCCAGTCCTCTGCCCTATTTGTCTGTTTCTCTGGGAAACCTAGAGGTCAGAAAGCTACTGCTACTACTCTTTCTTTTTGGTTTACAAAGTATAATTCGTTTGGCTTATGAGAATGCTGGACAGCAGCCTCCTGAGAGAATTACGGCTCATTCCACAAGAGCTGTTTCCTCTTCTTGGGCTTTCAAAAATAAGGCTTCTGTGGAACAAATTTGCAAGGCTGCAACTTGGTCTTCTCTAAATACTTTTTCCAAATTTGATACTTTTGCCTCGGCTGAGGCTTCTTTTAGGAGAAAGGTTCTTCAAGCGGTGGTGCCTTCTGTTTAGGGCTGCCTGACTTGTCACTCCCTATTTATCTGTGTCCTCAAGCTTGGGTATTTGTTCCCAACAGTAATTACTCAAGCCGTGGACTCATCATATCTTAGGAAAGAAAAACAAAATGTATGCTTACCTGATAAATGTATTTATTTCCGGATATGGGGAGTCCATCTTTTATTTTAAGACAGTTTTTTTTTTTTTACTATAACCTCAGGCACCTCTACACCTTGTGTTACTACTTTTTCTCTATTTCCCTTCAGTCGAATGACTGTGGGTTGTGGGTAAGGGAGTGATACTTAGCAGTTTAACTGTGGTGCTCTTTGCCTCCTCCTGCTGCCCAGGAGTGATATTCCCAACAGTAATTACTCAAGCATTGGACTCACCATATCCGGAAATAAATTTATCAGGTAAGCATACATTTTGTTTTTTTTCCCCTCACAGTGCGTCTTTACCTCCCATTGAAGTTACTCAGCTTCTCTCCTCCTACCGAACACACAGTTTCCACAGGAAAGTGCCACCTCTCTGACATTTAGGACATCTTGTTACATTAAGTTACTTTTATTTAGTTGCTCCTCCCATTAACTCTTTTCTTAACTCAAAACACATTTTATTTCCTACAGTCGTTTTATTTTCACCACATACATGTTTATTTTATTAGTTACATTTATATTTCATTAAATTTTATAAAATATTTTCTTCTGCTTCTCACCCTGTCTATGAAAACTCAGTGCAGGTTATGATAGATACTATTTATACATTGTTTGACAATTTTAAAGGGACATAAAACAAGTTGAGGTCTGTGCATATCCTAAAATGGCTAATTAATTAAAAATAGTTTGCATAATAAAATGTTTAAAAATTGCTGGCAAGTATTTTAAAATCAATTTCAAAAATAAGCAAAATTAATTACATAGCTATGCTGCCTGGAGAAGCCAACTCCACCCCCTTATCATTGTTTAGACACAGACATTGTATTTTAATTGAGTTCACAGCTTCTAGGCACGCTCCAGCAGATAATCCCTATGCACTTTTGCATTTTACCCAAACAACAATGATTATAGATACAGCCATGAGAAGGAAATGTGTGGGGGGAGTTAGAGCTTTACAATTCAGAAACTAAAAAGAAAGGGTTAATGGAGAGGCACTGCAGTACAAATTTGGCGGTAAAGTAATTAAAGTACATATTATATTTTGTCTCTATTCCAACTTGTTTTATGTTCCTTTAATACTCAAATAAGTGTATTACTAGAAGCTATTCAAGCCTCTCCACACACAGTCTCTGAAAAGAAAATTATCTGTCACAGAGAAGCCTAAATCTATTAAATCCTCTAATATGAAGTCTGCATAATCAGACACTGTTATTCCCAAAGCTATGGGAACTAAAAATATATCACCTCCTCCCTCAGGTTCAGAGGGAAAACGAATGAGCTGTAAACTTAAAAAATATGAGTCGAAAGACATCTGATTCCAAGAGTGATTGTAACTTTTCCTCAGATGAGGATAATAATCTTAATACGGATTCTTATTCAGATTCCCTAATTCCAAATTCTTATTTGATGGTGATACTGACACATCTGAGAGTCTCCAACTAAAAGACGAAGAAAAAAAAACCCTGATTTGATTAAAAAAACAAAACAGATAATACTTATAATTTTACAGGCAGTGCTGGGAATCGCACCAAATAGTGCAGGTTGTTGTCCGGGACAAGCAATGATAAATCCGCCCCTAAAAGTTTATTTGTCTTGACAGATTATTCAATATCTGTGAAAAAACTTTTTTTTAACATTAAAGTCAAGAGTGGAGATGAATTTAACAAGTTTTGGATCCACTTCTGGAGTGTTAGCCGAATTCTTGGGTAAAATGGATCTGGAGTATTCAGCCTGCATCTTACTTTTCACTTCTTTTTTAAGGGGGCTTCTAAGCCAATGTAATACAAAGTCTGCAACATCTTTAGATCACAGCCCCTCAGATGATTGTGGGTGATGAAACGCATCTGGGCTAAATTGTGGCTCTAATATGTTAGAGCAGTTTTATTATTGCACTTTTCTTTGCATATAACCTTGTCTTTAACCTCTGCAAAGGGATTAAACACATAATTAATGTTAGTTTCAGAACAGCAGTGCACTGCTGGGAGTTCATCTACACCTAGATTACAAGTTGCACGCTGAATGCCGAGCATGTGCGATATGGCTTTTCTTTAGGCTCCCTCTAGTGTCTTCAGCCTCGCTAGCCTCACCAGTCCTTATGTTATTAAATAGTATTTAATAACATAAGGACTGGTGAGGCTAGGGAAGATGAAGATGCTCAAGGGAGCCTAAAGAAAAGCGATTTCGCACGTGCCCTACAATCAGCGAGTGATCTAGGCACTAGTGAACCAGTGACAAAAGACTCCAATCAACAGCTAGCTCCCAGTAGTATATTGCTGCAGAGGATATGTACATATTCTTTTCAACAAAGGTACCCAAGAGGGCAAAGTAAATTTGATAATATAAGTGGTTACACGCTCTTTGTGAATCATTAACGTTTACTCAGTATGGCTAAAGTATATTACTAGAATTGTATGTGTTTGTTTTGGGGTGCATTTGAGTGGGTGGCGCTATGCAAACTATACATGTGCTCTGCTGAAAAGTGTCCCCCTAGATTATTTTTTTTAAAATGTTGGCCACTATGCAAACACTATATGTAAAACATTGTTAAAAACATACTACTGCCATATATATCGCTTAAGTCATGTGGATGCTCCTGAGCCAACCTCAGTATGCTGTCGTAGAAAGGATCTAAATTTCAAAAAAAGAATAACACAAGGAGGTTTAGTTAATTAAAGATGTAAATAGGACCCTTTTTTAATTGTACACTGTGCCTGAATCCTGAAAGTTTAAAGGATCAATAAAGTCAAAATAAAATGTATATGATACAAAAATAGCCAGAGGGCTCCCTTTTTTCCTGTGCTCTGCTGACAGAACCCCCCCCACCCCCATGGGTACTTTACATCATATCCTATCAGATTACACCTTCCTATTAAAGACACAGCAATGTGACAGATGCATAGAGACCATCTGCCTGATGGTGACACATCCTCCTTGTGCCGTTTGCTCTGTAGCAGGCATTTTAAAAACAATACTCAAATCTCCCTTACAGCCCAGATTTTCAGCACAGGTGAAATAATCAGCCGACAGCCGATTAGTAAACATGGTTATTAACCTGCCTACAGAAAGAGAAGCATTTTAAACAGGAACAAACAACAGCTCAGTAGTTTGTTCTATAGCAAGTTACCACCTATGAACAGTCAGCCCTGAAATACCAGTCACAAGGAATATGGCAACCCCAGAAAATCTTTTCAGCCTTCTTTGGACTTCGTCAGTGAGGTGCAGCCATATTTCTCTAAGCACATTGGGCAAGGAGCCCACATCTGGTTTTCCCCATCACCCTTATGGAGACTTCCCCAGGGTCATAGTTCAAATGCCTACAGAAAGAGAAGCACTCTGCCAGGAACGAACAACAGCTCAGTAGCTTGTTCTAGGGCGAGTTACTACCTAGGAGCAGCCTCTTTTAGCCCAATTGTGCTTTTCACAGAGGAGAACTTTCCTCAAGTATATCAGTCTGATCCCGCCGAGTGAGGTCAGTCCAGCCCTGAAATACCAGGCAATCCTCCTCTGAACAACGAACATGGCAACCCCAGACAATCATTTTGGCCGTCTTTGGGCCTCATCAGTGAGGTGCAGCCACATTCCTCTTGCTCAGTGTGCTTAGAGGAATATGGCTGCACCTCACTGACAGGGCCCAATGAAAACCAAAACAATCTTCTTGGTTGCCGTGCTCTTTGTTCCGAGAGGAATTGCCTGGTATTTCGGCACTGGGCTAACCCTAATAGGTGGGATCAGACTGATATACTACAAAAAAGCATTACTGGGCTAAAAAGAAGCTGCATCCAGGTGGTAAATCACCATAGAACAAGCTGGTTGTTCATTCCTGAGAGTGAGCTTCTCTCTGTGTGTATGATGGTCATTAACCTGCTCAGACCCAAGGTAATCCTGAAAACCTTGCCTGTTAGGGAGGACTGAGGACATGTTTGATAAAGTAACAAAAGACATTGCTGAGGAGCACTGGAGATATCAGGATAAAAAGTAGAAGTTTATTCAATACAAAAGTTAAAACATGAACGTAAATATAAAATACAGGGCTTGTAACGCGAGTCCCCTGAGCATCAGAGATCAGCAAACGCGTTTCGGTATAAGCCGTAGTCATAACCCTTGCTTTATAGTATTATGCATGATACCAACTATATGTATACACCGTGCCATTCTCACCCAACGTCCTGTGTACAGGGGAGGACTGCCAACTTTTGACCCAGGGGGCAAGTATAACCCAGTGGCCGAAATATAAAAACTCCCACCCCCTTTGAAATATATAACTTTAGTAAAAAAGTATGCAAATAAAAAAGTAAGGATGTTTAAAAAAAACACTAGTGCAAAAATGACAGCATGCTATTCTTAAATGAGAATGACCTTTAAAATGCGTTGCATAGGGATGATAATTATTTGTTCACTAATAAAATAACACACTGGCCTTTACGTTAGCTACATAATGATGTTAGGAATCTCATAGCTGCTAACATTTGAAAAAAATAATAACCAAGGAACACTTTACAAGAGAGCCATGCCAATTGTTGGTTTGTATAGCTCTGCCCACTCAGATCGATCCCCATACTGATTGCTTAAAGGGACAGGAAAAATTAAATTAACCGTGTTCTCTTGGGTAACTGTTAAAAAGGATATGTACCAATCCTCAACAGCAGCAATGCACTACTGGCAGCTAGCTGTTGACTGGTGGCTACAAACATTTGTCTTTTGTCATTGGCTCACCACTTTGCAGGGGTTATGCAAGTAATAGTACAACTAGAAAATTGCTCTAACATATGCACTGATATAGCAGGTTAAAGCATCAAGCTTCTCATCCCCTCCCTTACTCTCAAGCACACAGTTGTCATAGGAAGAATAACTTTACAGAAAGTACCAAAATAAGTGTTAAATGATTAACTCTTCAGCATCTGTATTGCAGGAAAACACAAACAACCCAGTTTATATAGATGTTACACAGCCTGAAATTAATATAATAATACATTTAACCTGCTGAGAACAATATATGCAGATATGTTGAGGATTTGTTTTAATGTTGTACTTTGTCTAGGACACTATTGAAAGTTTCACAAGCAGGTGGTATTTTATGGGGTAACTTCATTTTTCTTTCTTTGCCGCTGCAGTGATTGTGAGCAAAAGGTTAATAGGTCCAGAAATGCTACAATAAATCTGGATTTTTTGTATGGTTTGTGAATTTCAAGTCCCAGCACATGAAAAGCCTGATGTGCTAAAGTGATGGTAAACTTTAGCTAATCAAATGCCATACATGTTATCTTTGCCATAAGTTTGTGTGTACCTTTTTTTAAAACAAATCTATCCATGAAAAGGTTTAAATCAGGTCTGGTAGCAGTAGCGAGCTACATTCAGTTTAATGGCACGATCGGGTGTGCTGTGACTAGACAGCGTGCCCGCGATGCGCTTATGGGAAAAAAAGACCCGCTCAGTAGAGCCAGGAACAGCGTTCTGGAAAATGGAACTTTGTAATAAAATAGCTCTGATATACTTTGATGGATAAAGTTGGTGCTAAGCTAATGTTATATCATTCTGCTAAATCACCATCCATAGAAAAAAGGCATTGCTATTGGCTGTCAGGAGCAATACTTGCAATGCGCAAACAGGAACACATAATGCACTGGGCCAACAGGTGGACATAAAAGCCAAACAGTTTCTTTGATGATTAAGATGGAACATACAATTTTGAACAACCTTCTAATTTACTTCTATTATCAAATTTTCTTTGTTCTCTTTTTATCCGTTGTTGAAAAGCATGGATGTTAGCTCTGGAGTGTGCACGTGTATGCAGTACTATATGGCAGCAGTTTTGCAACAATGTTATACATTAGCAGTAGCACTAGATGGCAGCATTATTTCCTGTCATGTAGTGCTTCAGGCATGTGCACGCTACCTACCTAGGTATCACTTCAACAAAGAATAACATGAGATCGGAAGCAAGTTTGATAATATAAGTTAATTGGAAACTTTTTTTGACATTATATTCTCTATCTGAATAATGACAGACACATTTTGCGTTTCATGTCCTTTAACAACAGGAACACCCTCCTCCCAAAAACAAAACTGTGCCTCATGACCTACCAGATAAACTGTAGCAGTAATTATACTGTACACACACAGCACTGTTTCTTTAAGTAAAGGCATAAGAGACTGGGTGGGGGCAAATCCTGTAACCTTTACAAAGGCTTAAAACATCTTAGTGAGGGGCCCCCGCAGGGAAACAGCGCAGCAATACCGGCTGCCCTGTTCTTTCTGCCTGCTTGTGAGTATTCCTCCCTCTACAGTCCCTATGCTACCATAGATGGCAGCCTCCTCCCAGTCCCCTGACTAGTACCAGCTCAGTATCTGCTACCTATCTTAGCGCTGCGGAATCGGTTGGCGCTCTACAAATAACCGATAATAATAATAATCCTGCTCACCGTCCCTGTACTGTCTGATTCCTCAGATTTCCGGCTGGCCTCCTCTCAGCAGGATACAATAGCATAGTGAGTCTGACTCTACAAGAGCGCATGTGCAGCGTGTATGCAAGAGCTGCTGGGTGACCCTATGGAAAATTTGCATTGCCCCCTAGGCTATCCATGCCTGATTACATGTAGTAAATGAAAACACTGGCAACTGTAACTCTCTCAGCAGATAATGACCAGGTGTCGCCATCCACAGTTAAAGCTTAAGTCATGAATAACAATATTGCTCTGGGGCTGACTTGAACTATATGTTAAAACCACATGCGGGGGTTAAATACATAAAGCATTTTATTATTGAACTATTGCTTGCATATAGCTAACACATTATAACATTTCTTTTTGCAATTATATGTCCCTTTAAGTAGCCTTTAAGTTGAGTCACTTTCTTCTTTTATAAGTCAGATTGGAAAAAAATTTCAGATCTTGATTTAAAGTGTTTCAGATCCTTGCATCATAAATTCCAATACATTAAGTTTTTTCCCCCCTTACCACAGGGAAAAAAAGTAATTATAAAGACGTTTGTTAAAGGGAAAGAGAGTCATTGAGATTTTGTCAAACCTCTGCTTTTGTTTCATAACCAAACCAGTTAATAATTGCAGCTTTATAAAAATAAAATATATTCAGAAAACATTTTAAGCTGCACATAGCTCATCTCTTTCTATAGCTGTTATCAAATACAAATTCATACAAACAGCAAATTCATGAACCAGATAAATCACATTTACATTTACAAGCGTAATTAATAAAAAACACCAGTAGATGGCACCAAAGCCTAAGTTTCATTTTGTATTTTAGCGCTTAATTCGTTTTTACCATGATCTCAATTTCTTGTAGCATGTAATATATGCTTTAACTAAACCGTTTCAACAGCATTTAAATAACATATTACTAAATACAGTTTGTGCTTTGAGAATGTGAAAGAAGTCCACCTTGCAGGTGAGTGCTAGTGGGATATGGTAAACACACACAAAAGTCTGCATCTGAATAATTTGCCTCTGTACACAATATATACAAATTCTTGTATCAGGGCTTCAAATGAATTTTATATTTTTATTACTTTTTTATTATTTGATCTCCCTTTAGTACGTGTTATTTTGTCATTTTTTTTTCATTTGGGATTCTGATTAAAGATTATAAAAAGGTTGTAAATAATCACAACACAAGGTAGTACATATCTATATTGAGATAATCAAATGAAAAACAATAATACAGTAAGAGATAGAATACTCAAATATATAAGCTAAAATGAATATGTATGAATGTATTGGGTATTTGTAAAGCGCGGCTAATCACCCGTAAGAGTCTCAAGGCGCTGCTCATTTTATCGACGTCGGAAGATGAAAGGCTGAGCGGACCTCGTTAGGGATCGAGCCTGCAACCCTTGGGTTGCTACAGAGCTCAGCCACAGTGCTGAGCGAATATTAAAATGCTTCCATTTTTATAGCACAAATTATCATTAAAGGGACATAATACTCATATGCTAAATCACTTGAAACTGATGCAGTATAACTGTAAAAAGCTGACAGGAAAATATCACCTGAGCATCTCTATGTAAAAAAAGGAAGATATTTTACCTCACAATCTCCTCAGCTCAGTAGAGTAAGTTCTGTGTAAAAAGTTATACTTCATCTGCTCCCAGCTGCAGGTAAAAAAAATAAAAAAATGAAGAAATGAACAGCAGCCAATCAGAATCAGCAGTGCTGAGGTCATGAACTTTTACTGTGATCTCATGAGATTTGACTTGACTCATGAGATTTCATTGTAAACTTCCTTTACCTGATTGGTGAAATAAGATGAGAGTGCACGATGCTCATCCCTTCAGATGTCCCAGGACAGACACACTAAAATGCTGCTTAGAAATCCTTTACAATGGGAGGTGGCTACTGAGGAACTTTTGAGGTAAAATATCTTTCTTTTTTACATAGAGATGTTCAAGAGATATTTTCTAGTCAGCTTTTTACAGCTATGCTGCATCACTTTCAAGTGTTTAAACATTGGGTATTATGGCCCTTTAAATTATGCAATTAATTTGTGCTTTGATATCAGAAAAATATCTAATATTGGAAAATATTATACTGCTCCTACTTGCTTCTTAATAATGCAACATTTTCTGTGAAGAACACTGATTTTATATTATTTTTATACATATGTTCCCCAAGAGAAGCTTTAATGATCATTTGAGTTATGACTGCAAACGTGCACCACTTGGAGCCTAGTGGAAGAGTGTTTGTACGGAAATCGCCCACAGAGGTAGTGAAAACGTTACAAGTAAAGACAGTGTGATCGTAAAGCTGAGAGAGTAATCAAGAGGGGGGTGTGTCTGCCTCACTCGCCGGTTGACGTATTCAGCTACGATAGTACCCAACAGCGTCTCATTACCAACATATTATTGAGGGTTAGCAGCTTGTAAGTAATCCCACATAAGGGATCGCCTGATAGATTTATCTGTGTGCTTCAGCTCTACAACACCTTGTCAGTGTTTTTGACACTTATTTCTGTCAAACAAGAACTTAATGAACTTATGTTTATGGTTGGAACCACTGTTTTTCTTAACACCATATTGTCAATTAGTGACACATTCACTTGCCTTTACAAGAGACTAATGATTTAATGTCGATATTGGGATTTCTATTGTATCATACATCCTTATGTAGTTTTTCCTCAGCGCTTAGCACACCACATTGTTTCTCTGTTTCACTATTGTCCTTTATTAGAGACTGGTTGGAAAGGGTCGTCTCGCCTTTGGTGTTTGTGTTTTTGCTGCAGGGAACTCTCAAATAGTC
This sequence comes from Bombina bombina, assembly GCF_027579735.1. Classification (NCBI taxonomy): domain Eukaryota; kingdom Metazoa; phylum Chordata; class Amphibia; order Anura; family Bombinatoridae; genus Bombina; species Bombina bombina. The sequence continues at coordinate 272,226,862 of NC_069503.1, forward strand.
TGACATATATTTTTTCTGTTTTCCCCCTAATAGTGTGTGCATTATATAAGTACTGCCACCTTCCTATCTAAAGGCCTACCGTAGTACAGTGTGATTGATACACAAAAGTAGCCCATTTGTACGAGTTGGTGGCTTAGTATTTTTATTTAAATTAAGACACACATATCAACAACAGTTGAGTGTATTATTTTACATCCTCCTTTTCTGATATTTATACTGGTTAGTGCGCCTCCTGTACAGAAGCTGACCGCTTGCTAGTCATAGGGGTCTTCTACTTTTGTTTATATATATATATATATATATATATAGTATATAGTATATATATATATACACATACACACACACACACAAACACATATTCATAGCCATATTTTTCTGATAAGAACCTTATTACAAGACAAAAACATACCTTTCACGTAAGTGTGATCCATCGAGCTTTCCATTGCCATCCTGGGAATGTCCTGGATCAAATGAAATCTGAGACATGACTGGCATCTGCAGATAACTGGCCCAAGCTGTGAAGCTTTTTCTGTAAAACAAAACACACATATTGTCATTAGAATTGTTACCTCTATTTAGGAACTCTACAGCATTAACAAAGCACAAAAATGCCCTCCTGCTAATGAGTGAGCACCAGTCACTAGTAATATTTAATAATAATATTATAACTATTTCAACTCAAACCCTATGAGGAGAAAGATTAAAAAAAAATCAAATTAATGAAACTTTGAGCATATTTGTTATATTTACCACATTTTACTAACATTGCAGATTTGTGAGCAAATATTACTGAATTCAGTATTTTTACAATAATAAGGGAAAATAATTAGTAAGACCAAAGTAAAGTAATAGAAGATTGTCTTAATATTTTCAGCCCAACACAAATATATTCCTCACTTTTCCATATAATACACAATACAGACACCCTAAATTTCCAGTCATGTAAATACAAATTTTTAAAACAGCTTTACAAACTAACCAACAAAGAGTTACATGTGTTTTTTTCATAGGGGCATTTGTAGTCTATACAAATCATTCAAATCCATTTTGAAAATGTCACAATACTATCTTGGCATTAATGCTTAGCTTTCAAATGCATTAATGCTATAAAAACCTTGCAAAGGGGGAGTAGGGGACAGACTGACAAAAGATTCCAATCAGTAACAAAAAAAAAACAACACACTTTTGGAGCACATTTTCAGTTCTACATGTTAGACTGGTCAAAATCCTTATTTTTCCTGTTTTCATGTATTACAGTTTGCTTTTCAATGGAAAGTTCCACATAGTCAGTTTCACATGTAAATAAACACCATCTTTTTTTGTTTGATAAAATGTGCAAATCACTATTTCAAAGTATGTAACTTGTTCAAAAATTAAAGTTAAAAGTTTATAAATCATTGCAATAAAGTGTTCAGGCATTTAATATATTATCAAATTACCAAAAATGATATGAGATTTAAATACAACACATAATGGTAATTAATTTTATTTGATAATTAAAAACATTTTGAACAAATATCAATCAGTTACTGAGCCTGTCATAAAAGAATCTTTAGTTTCCGTGATGGATTGTGAAAATCCCCATGAAATCTCAATAAACTCTGTAATATACCCGGTTTTGTTTACAGTTTTTAGTTTTTGTGTCTTTAACTAGATTTTGCTTTGATACTTTATTCTAATTTTAAATTGCTTATCTTGATTAATGGCTATTCTTGTGGAATGGAAGTGGCTTTAAAAATAATGAAACAAAATAAACCACACTGTTTCTGCAGTGCAGTTTCAGAGCAATTTTAAATTGATTTAATGAAATTAAAACAAGGTATTGGTTTATAAGGTAATTGTAACCTAATGACGTTTTTTAAGAAAGATGTTCTGTTTATTATCTAGAAATTGGTAGTGAAAGATACAAACTACTATAGTTACCTATTATAACTGTCTCTAATTGGCCACAGCAGAGAAGGTAACCTAAGTTACAACATGGCAGTTCCCATTGATTTATAGACACTACAACTTTAAATTTATTTTGTCAATGTTTAAACACCCAAATGAAACTTTAAAAAATACATCTACGTGTTATTCTCAGACTAATCTTTTCTTTGAATGCTTCATTCTATCTAACGTTTCTTTAGGGCGGAGATAACAAGTGAGGGGCTAGTTCATCGCGCACCTGCAAATGACAAATTTGCCTGTAGCGGTAGCAATTAGTGCTTATAAAAATTAACCAGGGATCAGATCTCTGGTTTAATTTTATAAATATGCCCCCAAAGTACAGTGTAGTGTATTTTATACAAATTTTTTTTTTATTATTTTTGAATAAAATAACTGCACTAGGCAGTATTTTGGGAGTAAAGTTGGCGGGAGTAAGGAAAAAAAACCAGCAACGAAAAGTGCCTTTGCATTGCGGTCTATGGGAACTGTGTGTTCCCTGTAAATATATATGTATATGCTTATATACATATATATTTATGTGTTAATATGTGTGTATACACATATTTACACACAGATATACTGTATATATATATATATATATATATATATATATAAAATCATATACATATATATTAATATTTGCTGCCATTGCTGCGCAACTTACCCACCTTTGCTATGCTTAGGTTCTGACACCGTCTGACAGCATCAGAGCAAGCCTACCTTTGGAGCCATTGGAAGCTCGCTCTCCTGAGCGCAATGCTTTCTAGCAATACGAACGTGAGCTTGCGTTCACACTACGCTTTACTTGTAATACCAGCTCACATTGGCATGAGCTGGTATTACTAAGTGGAGCACTAATATCAATTTACAAAAGTGAATAAAATACTGTCTTATTAAATTATGCTCTGCTATATCATTTCTTTCGTGTAATTAGCAAGAGTCCATGAGCTAGTGACGTATGGGATATACATTCCTACCAGGAGGGGCAAAGTTTCCCAAACCTCAAAATGCATATAAATACACCCCTCACCACACCCAGAAATCAGTTTTACAAACTTTGCCTCCTATGGAGGTGGTGAAGTAAGTTTGTGCTAGATTCTACTTTGATATGCGCTCCGCAGCAGGTTGGAGCCCGGTTTTCCTCTCAGCGTGCAGTGAATGTCAGAGGGGATGTGAAGAGAGTATTGCCTATTTGAATTCAATGATCTCCTTCTATGGGGTTTATTTCATAGGTTCTCTGTTATCGGTCGTAGAGATTCATCTCTTACCTCCCTTTTCAGATCGACGATATACTCTTATATATACCATTACCTCTACTGATTCTCGTTTCAGTACTGGTTTGGCTTTCTACTTCATGTAGATGAGTGTCCTGGGGTAAGTAAGTCTTATTTTCTGTGACACTCTAAGCTATGGTTGGGCACTTTTTTTATAAAGTTCTAAATATATGTGTTCAAACATTTATTTGCCTTGACTCAGGATGTTCAACGTTCCTTATTTCAGACAGTCAGTTTCATATTTGGGATAATGCATATGAATTTATAATTTTTTTCTTACCTTAAAATTGACTTTTTTTCCTGTGGGCTGTTAGGCTCGCGGGGGCTGAAAATGCTTCATTTTATTGCGTCATTCTTGGCGCTGACTTTTTTGGCGCAAATTTTTTTTTCTATTTCCGGCGTCATACGTGTCGCCGGAAGTTGCGTCATTTTTTTTGACGTTTTTGCACCAAAAGTGTCGGCGTTCCGGATGTGGCATCATTTTTGGCGCCAAAAGCATTTAGGCGCCAAATAATGTGGGCGTCTTTTTTGGCGCTAAAAAATATGGGCGTCATTATTGTCTCCACATTATTTAAGTCTCATTATTTATTGCTTCTGGTTGCTAGAAGCTTGTTCACTGGCATTTTTTCCCATTCCTGAAACTGTCATTTAAGGAATTTGATCAATTTTGCTTTATATGTTGTTTTTTCTATTACATATTGCAAGATGTCCCAGATTGACCCTGAGTAAGAAGTATCTGTTCCTCCAGCTGTTGTTTGTAATGAATGTCATGACAAACTTGTTAATGCAGATAATATTTCCTTTAGTAATACTACATTACCTGTTGCTGTTCCATCAACATCTAATATTAGTGTTCCTGTTAACATAAGAGATTTTGTGTCTAAATCCATTAAGAAGGCTATGTCTGTTATTCCTCCTTCTAGTAAACGTAAAAGGTCTTTTAAAACTTCTAATTTTTCAGATGAATTTTTAAATTCTGATTCTGATAATGATTCCTCTGGTTCAGAGGATTCTGTTTCAGAGGTTGATACTGATAAATCTTCATATTTATTCAAAATGAAATGGAATTTACTTAAAGAAGTCTTAATTGCATTAGAAATAGAGGATTCTGGTCCTCTTGATACTAAATCTAAACGTTTAAATAAGGTTTTTAAATCTCCTGTAGTTATTCCAGAAGTTTTTCCTGTCCCTGATGCTATTTCTGAAGTAATCTCCAGGGAATGGAATAATTTGGGTAATTCATTTACTCCTTCTAAACGTTTTAAGCAATTATATCCTGTGCCATCTGACAGATTAGAGTTTTGGGACAAAATCCCTAAAGTTGATGGGGCTATCTCTACTCTTGCTAAACGTACTACTATTCCTACGGCAGATAGTACTTCCTTTAAGGATCCTTTAGATAGAAAGATTGAATCCATTCTAAGAAAAGCTTACTTATGTTCAGGTAATCTTCTTAGACCTGCTATATCTTTAGCGGATGTTGCTGCAGCTTCAACTTTTTGGTTAGAAGCTTTAGCGCAACAAGTAACAGATCATAATTCTCATAGCATTGTTAATCTTCTTCAACATGCTAATAACTTTATTTGTGATGCCATCTTTGATATCATTAGAGTTGATGTCAGGTATATGTCTCTAGCTATTTTAGCTAGAAGAGCTTTATGGCTTAAAACTTGGAATGCTGATATGTCTTCTAAGTCAACTTTGCTTTCCCTTTCTTTCCAGGGTAATAAATTATTTGGTTCTCAGTTGGATTCTATTATCTCAACTGTTACTGGAGGGAAAGGAACTTTTTTACCACAGGATAAAAAATCTAAAGGTAAATTTAGGTCTAATAATCGTTTTCGTTCCTTTCGTCACAATAAGGAACAAAAGCCTGATCCTTCATCCACAGGAGCGGTATCAGTTTGGAAACCATCTCCAGTCTGGAATAAATCCAAGCCTTTTAGAAAACCAAAGCCAGCTCCCAAGTCCACATGAAGGTGCGGCCCTCATTCCAGCTCAGCTGGTAGGGGGCAGATTACGATTTTTCAAAGAAATTTGGATCAATTCAATTCACAATCTTTGGATTCAGAACATTGTTTCAGAAGGGTACAGAATTGGCTTCAAAATAAGGCCTCCTGCAAAGAGATTTTTTCTTTCCCGTGTCCCAGTAAATCCAGCGAAGGCTCAAGCATTTCTGAAATGTGTTTCAGATCTAGAGTTGGCTGGAGTAATTATGCCAGTTCCAGTTCTGGAACAGGGACTGGGGTTTTATTCAAATCTCTTCATTGTACCAAAGAAGGAGAATTCCTTCAGACCAGTTCTGGATCTAAAAATATTGAATCGTTATGTAAGGATTCCAACATTCAAAACGGTAACTATAAGGACTATCCTGCCTTTTGTTCAGCAAGGGGATTATATGTCCACAATAGATTCACAGGATGCATATCTGCATATTCCGATTCATCCAGATCACTATCAGTTTCTGAGATTCTCTTTCCTAGACAAGCATTACCAATTTGTGGCTCTGCCGTTTGGCCTAGCAACAGCTCCAAGGATTTTTACAAAGGTTCTCGGTGCCCTTCTGTCTGTAATCAGAGAACAGGGTATTGTGGTATTTCCTTATTTGGACGATATCTTGGTACTTGCTCAGTCTTCACATTTAGCAGAATCTCATACGAATCGACTCGTATTGTTTCTTCGAGATCATGGTTGGAGGATCAATTTGCCGAAAAGTTCATTGATTCCTCAGACAAGGGTAACCTTTTTAGGTTTCCAGATAGATTCAGTGTCCATGACTCTGTCTCTGACAGACAAGAGACGTCTAAAATTAGTTTTAGCTTGTCGAAACCTTCAGTCTCAATCATTCCCTTCGGTAGCCTTATGCATGGAAATTCTAGGTCTTATGACTGCTGCATCAGACGCGATCCCCTTTGCTCGTTTTCACATGCGACCTCTTCAGCTCTGTATGCTGAACCAGTGGTGCAGGGATTTCACAAAGATACATCAATTGATATCTTTAAAACCGTTTGTACGACACTCTCTGACGTGGTGGACAGATCACCAACGTTTAGTTCAGGGGGCTTCTTTTGTTCTTCCAACCTGGACTGTGATTTCAACAGATGCAAGTCTGACAGGTTGGGGAGCAGTTTGGGGGGTCTCTGACAGCACAAGGGGGTTGGGAATCTCAGGAGGTGAGATTACCAATCAATATTTTGGAACTCCGTGCAATTTTCAGAGCTCTTCAGTCATGGCCTCTTCTAAAGAGAGAATCGTTCATTTGTTTTCAGACTGACAATGTCACAACTGTGGCATATATCAATCATCAAGGAGGGACTCACAGTCCTCTGGCTATGAAAGAAGTATCTCGAATTCTGGTTTGGGCGGAATCCAGCTCCTGTCTAATTTCAGCGGTTAATATCCCAGGTATAGACAATTGGGAAGCGGATTATCTCAGCCGCCAAACGTTACATCCGGGCGAATGGTCTCTTCACCCAGAGGTATTTCTTCAGATTGTTCAAATGTGGGGACTTCCAGAAATAGATCTGATGGCTTCTCATCTAAACAAGAAACTTCCCAGGTATCTGTCCAGATCCAGGGATCCTCAGGCGGAAGCAGTGGATGCATTGTCACTTCCTTGGAAGTATCATCCTGCCTATATCTTTCCGCATCTAGTTCTTCTTCCAAGAGTAATCTCCACGATTCTGAAGGAATGCTCGTTTGTTCTGCTGGTGGCTCCAGCATGGCCTCACAGGTTTTGGTATGCGGATCTTGTCCGGATGGCCTCTTGCCAACCGTGGACTCTTTCGTTAAGACCAGACCTTCTATCGCAAGGTCCTTTTTTCCATCAGGATCTCAAATCCTTAAATTTGAAGGTATGGAGATTGAACGCTTGATTCTTAGTCAAAGAGGTTTCTCTGACTCTGTGATTAATACTATGTTACAGGCTCGTAAATCTGTATCTAGGAAGATATATTATCGAGTCTGGAAGACTTACATTTCTTGGTGTCTTTCTCATCATTTTTCCTGGCATTCTTTTAGAATTCCGAGAATTTTACAGTTTCTTCAGGATGGTTTGGATAAGGGTTTGTCTGCAAGTTCCTTGAAAGGACAAATCTCTGCTCTTTCTGTTCTTTTTCACAGAAAGATTGCTAATCTTCCTGATATTCATTGTTTTGTACAGGCTTTGGTTCGTATAAAACCTGTCATTAAGTCAATTTCTCCTCCTTGGAGTTTGAATTTGGTTCTGGGGGCTCTTCAAGCTTCTCGGTTTGAACCTATGCATTCACTGGACATTAAATTACTTTCTTGGAAAGTTTTGTTTCTTTTGGCCATCTCTTCTGCTAGAAGAGTTTCTGAATTATCTGCTCTTTCTTGTGAGTCTCCTTTTCTGATTTTTCATCAGGATAAGGCGGTGTTGCGAACTTCTTTTAAATTTTTACCTAAGGTTGTGAATTCTAACAACATTAGTAGAGAAATTGTGGTTCCTTCATTGTGTCCTAATCCTAAGAATTCTAAAGAGAGATCATTGCATTCTTTGGATGTAGTTAGAGCTTTGAAATATTATGTTGAAGCTACTAAGAATTTCCGAAAGACTTCTAGTCTATTTGTTATCTTTTCCGGTTCTAGGAAAGGTCAGAAGGCCTCTGCCATTTCTTTGGCATCTTGGTTAAAATCTTTAATTCATCATGCTTATGTCGAGTCGGGTAAAACTCTGCCTCAAAGGATTACAGCTCATTCTACTAGGTCAGTTTCTACTTCCTGGGCGTTTAGGAATGAAGCTTCAGTTGATCAGATTTGCAAAGCAGCAATTTGGTCTTCTTTGCATACTTTTACTAAATTCTACCATTTTGATGTGTTTTCTTCTTCTGAAGCCGTTTTTGGTAGAAAAGTACTTCAGGCAGCGGTTTCAGTTTGATTCTTCTGCTTATAATTTCAGTTTTTTTCATTATAAGTTTTAAACTTTATTTTGGGTGTGGATTATTTTCAGCGGAATTGGCTGTCTTTATTTTATCCCTCCCTCTCTAGTGACTCTTGCGTGGAAGATCCACATCTTGGGTAGTCATTATCCCATACGTCACTAGCTCATGGACTCTTGCTAATTACATGAAAGAAAACATAATTTATGTAAGAACTTACCTGATAAATTCATTTCTTTCATATTAGCAAGAGTCCATGAGGCCCACCCTTTTTTTGTGGTGGTTAGGATTTTTTTGTATAAAGCACAATTATTCCAATTCCTTATTTTTTATGCTTTCGCACTTTTTTTCTTATCACCCCACTTCTTGGCTATTCGTTAAACTGATTTGTGGGTGTGGTGAGGGGTGTATTTATAGGCATTTTGAGGTTTGGGAAACTTTGCCCCTCCTGGTAGGAATGTATATCCCATACGTCACTAGCTCATGGACTCTTGCTAATATGAAAGAAATGAATTTATCAGGTAAGTTCTTACATAAATTATGTTTTTCCTTTGGGAAGCGAAGTGGGGATATGAAGATCTTTTTTCAGAATATGGCAAATCTAGATAGCACATTACTTTATATTTTGTAAAAAAAAAAAAAAAAAACGTAAATGAGAAGGAAATAAGCTGCACACTGTGACTTTCCCTCTTTCAGCTCCAAAAGTCTAGATACAAAACTAAAAATTACAACAGAGGGCATCTAATAGTCCACATTAATTTCTAGAGAAGTAAAATATAAATAATAAAAACATAATTTATGTAAGAACTTACCTGATAAATTCATTTCTTTCATATTAGCAAGAGTCAATGAGCTAGTGACGTATGGGATATACATTCCTACCAGGAGGGGCAAAGTTTCCCAAACCTCAAAATGCCTATAAATACACCCCTCACCACATCCACAAATCAGTTTAACGAATAGCCAAGAAGTGGGGTGATAAGAAAAAAGTGCGAAGCATAAAAATAAGGAATTGGAATAATTGTGCTTTATACAAAAAAATCATAACCACCACAAAAAAAGGGTGGGCCTCATGTACTCTTGCTAATATGAAAGAAATGAATTTATCAGGTAAGTTCTTACATAAATTATGTTTTCTTTCATGTAATTAGCAAGAGTCCATGAGCTAGTGACGTATGGGATAATGACTACCCAAGATGTGGATCTTCCACGCAAGAGTCACTAGAGAGGGAGGGATAAAATAAAGACAGCCAATTCCGCTGAAAAAAATCCACACCCAAAAATAAAGTTTAAATCTTATAAAGAAAATAACTGAAAATAGAAGCAGAAGAATCAAACTGAAACAGCTGCCTGAAGTACTTTTCTACCAAAAACAGCTTCAGAAGAAGAAAACACATCAATATGGTAGAATTTAGTAAAAGTATGCAAAGAAGACCAAGTTGCTGCTTTGCAAATCTGATCAACCGAAGCTTCATTCCTAAACGCCCAGGAAGTAGAAACTGACCTAGTAGAATGAGCTGTAATCCTTTGAGGCGTAGTTTTACCCGACTCGACATAAGCATGATGAATTAAAGATTTCAACCAAGATGCCAAAGAAATGGCAGAAGCCTTCTGACCTTTCCTAGAACCGGAAAAGATAACAAATAGACTAGAAGTCTTTCGGAAATTCTTAGTAGCTTCAACATAATATTTCAAAGCTCTAACTACATCCAATGAATGCAATGATTTCTCCTTAGAATTCTTAGGATTAGGACATAATGAAGGAACCACAATTTCTCTACTAATGTTGTTAGAATTCACAACCTTAGGTAAAAATTTAAAAGAAGTTCGCAACACCGCCTTATCCTGGTGAAAAATCAGAAAAGGAGACTCACAAGAAAGAGCAGATAATTCAGAAACTCTTCTGGCAGAAGAGATGGCCAAAAGGAACAAAACTTTCCAAGAAAGTAATTTAATGTCCAATGAATGCATAGGTTCAAACGGAGGAGCTTTAAGAGCCCCCAGAACCAAATTCAAACTCCAAGGAGGAGAAATTGACTTAATGACAGGTTTTATACGAACCAAAGCTTGTACAAAACAATGAATATCAGGAAGATTAGCAATCTTTCTGTGAAAAAGAACAGAAAGAGCAGAGATTTGTCCTTTCAAGGAACTTGCAGACAAACCTTTTTCCAAACCATCCTGAAGAAACTGTAAAATTCTCGGAATTCTAAAAGAATGCCAGGAAAAATGATGAGAAAGACACCAAGAAATATAAGTCTTCCAGACTCTATAATATATCTCCCTAGATACGGATTTACGAGCCTGTAACATAGTATTAATCACAGAGTCAGAGAAACCTCTTTGACTAAGAATCAAGCGTTCAATCTCCATACCTTTAAATTTAAGGATTTGAGATCCTGATGGAAAAAAGGACCTTGCGACAGAAGATCTGGTCTTAACGGAAGAGTCCACGGTTGGCAAGAGGCCATCCGGACAAGATCCGCATACCAAAACCTGTGAGGCCATGCTGGAGCTACCAGCAGAACAAACGAGCATTCCTTCAGAATCTTGGAGATTACTCTTGGAAGAAGAACTAGAGGCGGAAAGATATAGGCAGGATGATACTTCCAAGGAAGTGACAATGCATCCACTGCTTCCTCTTGAGGATCCCTGGATCTGGACAGATACCTGGGAAGTTTCTTGTTTAGATGAGAGGCCATCAGATCTATTTCTGGAAGTCCCCACATTTGAACAATCTGAAGAAATACCTCTGGGTGAAGAGACCATTCGCCCGGATGTAACGTTTGGCGACTGATATAATCCGCTTCCCAATTGTCTATACCTGGGATATGAACCGCAGAAACTAGACCGGAGCTGGATTCCGCCCATACCAGAATTCGAGATACTTCTTTCATAGCCAGAGGACTGTGAGTCCCTCCTTGATGATTGATGTATGCCACAGTTGTGACATTGTCTGTCTGAAAACAAATGAACGATTCTCTCTTTAGAAGAGGCCATGACTGAAGAGCTCTGAAAATTGCACGGAGTTCCAAAATATTGATCGGTAATCTCACCTCCTGAGATTCCCAAACCCCTTGTGCTGTCAGAGACCCCCACACAGCTCCCCAACCTGTAAGACTTGCATCTGTTGAAATTACAGTCCAGGTCGGAAGAACAAAAGAAGCCCCCTGAACTAAACGATGGTGATCTGTCCACCACGTCAGAGAGTGTCGTACAATCGGTTTTAAAGATATTAATTGAGATATCTTTGTGTAATCCCTGCACCACTGGTTCAGCATACAGAGCTGAAGAGGTTGCATGTGAAAACGAGCAAAGGGGATCGCGTCCGATGCAGCAGTCATAAGACCTAAAATTTCCATGCATAAGGCTACCGAAGGGAATGATTGTGACTGAAGGTTTCGACAAGCTGATATCAATTTCAGACGTCTCTTGTCTGTCAAAGACAGAGTCATGGACACTGAATCTATCTGGAAACCTAAAAAGGTTACCTTTGTCTGAGGAATCAATGAACTTTTTGGTAAATTGATCCTCCAACCATGATCTTGAAGAAACAATACAAGTCGATTCGTATGAGTCAGTGAAGAGTGGGGAATGCTTGGTTGGGTGTGTACGGAGTGTGCTATTTCATATGCAAAAATAACAATAAATCACAATTGCACCGGCAGCTTGATAGAGCAAACAAAAGTTCACAAACTTGCTATGTCAGCGGGTCACCCCAATCTCCCCCGACTATAGCCAAATTCAAATGAATATGTCATGTGTATATGAATATGAAACTCTCCAATGCAGTCAAGTAATATCACTTTTGATTGTATTACAAAGAAAACTCACCACAGTCCTGTTTAGGTTGATCTTTCTCTTGTATCCAAGTGGTGTTGTTGATATTCTTGTGATGCTGGTGAGTGTCCAAGCTGGGAATTGCTAAACCTCCGCAATAGGGGAATTGAATGGTGTTTAAACTCGCTGAATGTGCTCACAATGGCCAAAAAATTCAAGTCTCACAAACAAAAGACAGTTTGGAGCACCAAAAAGCGAGTGAAAAACAAAAATTTTTTATTTATTTATAACAATAGGGTTACATAACCCCAGGGTAAGAGTGTAAAAACAATATAATGAAAACAGAGATCAAAAAGGCTGACCGGTTTCGGCGTGTGCCTTAATCCTAGCCTGCTTAAAAGTGTTAATAAGATTCACAGCTTAAAAACCCACCTCTGTGTTTCAATTGGGTGTGAGAAATTCACACCTCTCTCTTAGTTAACCAATGTTCAACTTCCCAATTTATCAGACACCTGTGTTACCTACTGACTTCACTACTGTTATTAGGTGTGGCGAAGTCTGTGCAGCCCTCTTAAAGTTTCAACTGTAAACTTTCCTTTGCCAACACACAGACCGCACAAAAGTGCCCATCGTCACATCTAGTTTACTGCTGAAACAAATTGTAGTTGCTTTTAATAAGAACTGTAGCTTATATATAAGCTAAATTTGTTTTTAACTTTTCCCATTTTTATACCAACATATCTCCATGTATGTAATGCTGTCTAATATCTTACGTATCTTGAACGTTACAGCATTTTAGAATACAAAAAGGAAAAGTTGAAGTTGTGGGACCTGAGACTGCCTGGGTCTGATAATGCCCACCAACCCTTTGTGTACACACTTTTATAGCAAGAAAGGGGGATTTGATTGCAACTGTTCGAGGATGCGTGTGTAATTGTTTACATGTGTGACGTATGTATCACACCTCCAGTTCCACCCAATAGGCTTGCATGCCCCATCACTTCCCCAGCACTAATCCGCCTTCCACTTTAATAATATGTGTGGAGGAGGTGTGTTGGCGGCACCCTTGGCGTGTGTATTTGTTTACATGTGTGACGTATGAATCTCGCCTCCCGTTCCGCCCTATAGGCTTGCATGTCCCATCGCTTCCACAGCACTAATCCACCTCCCACTTTAATACTATGTGTGGAGGTGGTGTGTTAGCGGTACCCCTGACCTATAGTTACATGGTTTCTCCTAAGTAACCTTTCAAAGCATAGAACCCTCACTCAATAAATGTATGTTTAACCCTGATCGATGCGGCTAAAAAGCTCCATCTGTTTAGTGTGCATCTGTTTCGCTAAAGGGGAGGGGAGGGGGTGGAAGCGGAGTTTGTGGGGGGGGGAGGGGGGAGGGTGGTGGGTTTTGTGCACTTGAGGTTGGCAGTAGTATGAAATTTAAGCAGATAATTTCTATCCCTAAGAAAACTATAATGGATCTGCTATGTGAACGGAACTCTGAGAAGCTTATGCCCACTGTTACCTTTTCACAATCGTGTGGGCATTGTTCTACAACTAGTTGGATGTCAAGTACTGAGATTTATATTTAAATAAGGTTACCTTTTGTTGTGTGCATTTATAATTAATGTGGTTTATATTTATAAACTTTTTAAATTGTTTTAAGTGCTGGTTGGAAATTATTTGTGTGGTATAAAATTGTAAGGGAATTTCTACAGCTACCAAAAATTAATTAAATCGAATTCTGAATTTAGGCCCTCTGGAGACCTAGTTCTCAACCTAAAAATCCAGAAGGCCTCCCTTTCTCCCAGTTTTCGTGTTCTATCCAGTCCTCTATTTTGTGCAGGGACCTTCTCTATGATGGTCCACGAAAAGTACCTTGGATCTTTTTGGTGTATCACGGAAAAGTGATTGATCAGAGGCGTTGTTAATTCACCTGCTCTTATATCAGCCAGATGTTCCTTTATTCTAACTCGTGCCTCCCTGGTCGTTAGACCTACATATTGGAGGGCACAATGTGTGCATGATATTAGATATACCACGAAATTTGACCGGCAGTTTAGGCACAGTCTCTTCTGGAAAGTTTCACCTGTAACTAGAGACCTAAAAGAATCTCCCACTACCACTCTTTCACATGCCTTGCAGGAAAGATAATTGCATCTAAATGTACCATTTAGTCTCAGCCAGGTTGAGCCACTGGTCTCTTCCTGCTTCAGTCTAGTGGGGGCTATTAAGTTGCCAATCGTACGATTCCTTTTGTAAGCGAATCGTATGCCTTCATCCACTGTATCTTTTAATGCATCATCAGCCGAGAGTAGTTGATAGTTATTTTTGATTATCTGGCATATCTGATGGTATTGTCGTGAGTACTCAGTTATGAACATAATTTTGTTACCCTCTTTAAGTTGTTCCCACTCTCTCCTAGGCTGCTTCCTGTTCCCTTTGTTGTTTTTTGGCCTTCTTTTAGATTGTTCAAGTAATTTGGCCCTGTCCATTCTACTAACCAAATTCCTTTCCTTAGTAACTATCGACTTTTGGTAACCTCTTTCTAACAACCTAGTCGTGAGCTCATCCGCTTGTTCTTCGTATATGCGCTGACTAGTACAATTTCTTCTTAAGCGGATAAACTGCCCTCTTGCTACCCCTTTAAAAACCTTCTTTGGATGGCAGCTGGTTGCATGTAAGAGGGAGTTGCCTGAAATCGGTTTTCGATATGTTTCAGTCCTAATTTTCTGACCTGTCTGGCCCTTCAGTGTGATGTCTAAAAAGTTAACTGTGTGTTCCTGAACCTCTGAAGTGAAACTAATCCCTACCGTGTTTTGATTGAGGCCCTTGATAAACTCTTCCAGATCTTCTCTCGATCCCTTCCAGATGAACAACAGGTCGTCTATAAACCGTCTGTACCACACTATCTCCTGTCTGAAGGGGTTCCGCTCCCCAAAGACATGGGAGAGCTCCCACCAACCCATAAATAGGTTGGCGTACGAGGGGGCAAACTTGGCCCCCATAGCCGTCCCCCCGCCTCTGGAGAAAGAACTCCCCCTCAAACAGGAAATAGTTGTGGGTGAGAAGGAACCTAGTGACTCTTAAAACATATGCAATAAATGCCCGGTTCCCCGTGTACCATCTGGAGAGGAAGAATTCCAAAGCCTCAAGTCCCTTCTCATGGGGTATAGTGGAATAGAGAGACTTGACATCAACAGTTAACCAATAATAATTGTTTTGCCAAGTTACGTCAGTGAGTAAATTCAGGACATGTTTTGTATCAGCTAAAAAGCTCCAAAGGGTGTTTACCATTGGCTGTAGAATGTCATCCAGCCATTCTGAAAGATGTTCAGTGAGTGAGCCGATTCCGCTGACAATTGGTCTCCCCTGGACATTATCAGTAGACTTGTGTACTTTCGGAAGGTGATTAAACACCGGTACAGCCGGATCCTGTACCAATAGATACATTTTGGTTTCTTGATCAATAAAGCCCAGGTCTACCCCATCATCCACCAAGGAGACCAGTTGTCGCTGGAATGACCTAGTAGGATCCTGTTGTAGTGTTTCATAATCTGATTCTGTTCTCAGCTGCCTCCATGCTTCTTGGACAAATTTGGTTCTATCCTGAACCACAATGGCTCCGCCCTTATCAGCAGACCTTATCACCAAACCCTTGTTAATTTTCAAGCTATTTAAAGCTTCCTTCTGTCTGCGCGTTATGTTGGATTGCTGGCCCCTTTGTGTGGTGTATTGCAGCTTGACCAGATCACTTTCTACTCTCTTTTGGAATTTCTCCAAAAGGGGACCCCTACTTTGTAGGGGGTAAAATGAAGATTTGCTCTTTAATTTTGGAGTCCTTAGGCTCCTGGCCCCTTCCTCTTCTGACTCCCCTTGGAGAGATTCCAAAATTCTAACGTCACAGAGTTCTTGGAAATTCATACACTCCCCACTCTCTAACTCATTATCTATGGACCGTGGACTCTCATCTGACTCGTGGTACTCCCTTCTTTCTGACTTGAAATGCTTCTTAAGGGTCATGTTACGTATCATTTTGTTAACGTCCAGAAGGGTCTTAAATAGGTTAAAGTCCATAGTTGGTACAAAGGTTAAACCTAAGCTGAGTACCTCCAATTCAAATTTATTTAATGCATAACTTGACAAATTAATAACATTTAGTCCCTGTAGTTCCCCCTCTTTCGTCCTCTTCTTTGGGGGTATCTTCTTTGTTCCCTCGGTTGTTGATAGTGTTCTAGAGTGTCTCTTCCCCCCCCTTCTGATGTTCTTGGGGGTAGCTGAAAAACCTGCTCAATCTGGGCTCTTTCCGTGTCCCCTGGGGGCCCTTGGCTTGTTCTAGGTTGTATTTGCTCTTCCCTGTAATGTGAAGTAGTTGGTACTGGGCCCTGCCCTTTGTTTTTCAGGATCGAGGGGAGCCGATTCGAACCCTCCTTCGGTCTTACCGTGGCTTCCGGTGCTGCTAAATCCTCTCCTGAGGAGGAGCCATCACCCCATGATTCCCCCTCACTTTCCTGAAAATTCACTCGTCTGTCCCTATTAGCCCTTGATCTGTTGCCCCTTCTGCCCCTGTTATAAAAAGGGGTTTGTTTGTTTTGTTCCTTTCTTAGGGCAAAACGATCCCTTCTGTTCCAGACGTAGACTCTATTTAGATTGTAGTCTTGTAAATCACGTAAATATTTCGTGCGTTTAGCCTCTAATAATACAGATTTGGCTTCGGCCAACACCTTTTGCAGAGTGGCATCAAATTTCAAGAAGCTTGGTTCCTCACTTCTCTTGTTAAGTTCGTCCTGTAATTCCTTAATTTTGGTGCCAAGTTCCTCAATGGCCTTTACCTTAAATTCACAAATCAATTTCATTAGCTTATAAGAACACTCTGTTAAATGTTCATTCCATCTCTCAATAAAAGATTTGTCATCCGTGATGAAAGTAGGAAATTTATTCAATCTCAGGCCTCTAGGTACCAGGCCTAGCTCAAGATATTTATTCAGGGTGTTCACGTCCCATTTTAATTGATCTTCTTTTATTAGAAGGAATTCTACTTCCTCAAAAAGGTTAATCAAACTGTAGTTTGTTTTATTAAGTGAGAAAATCTGATTGCAGTCCCAGGCTGCTGTTTCCCTTTCTTCAGCTGTGCGTAGGGAAAACAAAACTGGTGTCTTTGACATAACACTCTCACCCTGCATACCCTTTATTGCGGAGTAGTAAGCAAAAAATTCACACCGATCACGTACACCACCCTGAGCTCGGCCAAGGCTCAAGCTAATGCTTAGAACAGTCAGTGAAGAGTGGGGAATGCTTGGTTGGGTGTGTACGGAGTGTGCTATTTCATATGCAAAAATAACAATAAATCACAATTGCACCGGCAGCTTGATAGAGCAAACAAAAGTTCACAAACTTGCTATGTCAGCGGGTCACCCCAATCTCCCCCGACTATAGCCAAATTCAAATGAATATGTCATGTGTATATGAATATGAAACTCTCCAATGCAGTCAAGTAATATCACTTTTGATTGTATTGCAAAGAAAACTCACCACAGTCCTGTTTAGGTTGATCTTTCTCTTGTATCCAAGTGGTGTTGTTGATATTCTTGTGATGCTGGTGAGTGTCCAAGCTGGGAATTGCTAAACCTCCGCAATAGGGGAATTGAATGGTGTTTAAACTCGCTGAATGTGCTCACAATGGCCAAAAAATTCAAGTCTCACAAACAAAAGACAGTTTGGAGCACCAAAAAGCGAGTGAAAAACAAAAATTTTTTATTTATTTATAACAATAGGGTTACATAACCCCAGGGTAAGAGTGTAAAAACAATATAATGAAAACAGAGATCAAAAAGGCTGACCGGTTTCGGCGTGTGCCTTAATCCTAGCCTGCTTAAAAGTGTTAATAAGATTCACAGCTTAAAAACCCACCTCTGTGTTTCAATTGGGTGTGAGAAATTCACACCTCTCTCTTAGTTAACCAATGTTCAACTTCCCAATTTATCAGACACCTGTGTTACCTACTGACTTCACTACTGTTATTAGGTGTGGCGAAGTCTGTGCAGCCCTCTTAAAGTTTCAACTGTAAACTTTCCTTTGCCAACACACAGACCGCACAAAAGTGCCCATCGTCACATCTAGTTTACTGCTGAAACAAATTGTAGTTGCTTTTAATAAGAACTGTAGCTTATATATAAGCTAAATTTGTTTTTAACTTTTCCCATTTTTATACCAACATATCTCCATGTATGTAATGCTGTCTAATATCTTACGTATCTTGAACGTTACAGCATTTTAGAATACAAAAAGGAAAAGTTGAAGTTGTGGGACCTGAGACTGCCTGGGTCTGATAATGCCCACCAACCCTTTCTGTACACACTTTTATAGCAAGAAAGGGGGATTTGATTGCAACTGTTCGAGGATGCGTGTGTAATTGTTTACATGTGTGACGTATGTATCACACCTCCAGTTCCACCCAATAGGCTTGCATGCCCCATCACTTCCCCAGCACTAATCCGCCTTCCACTTTAATAATATGTGTGGAGGAGGTGTGTTGGCGGCACCCTTGGTGATAAGGTCTGCTGATAAGGGCGGAGCCATTGTGGTTCAGGATAGAACCAAATTTGTCCAAGAAGCATGGAGGCAGCTGAGAACAGAATCAGATTATGAAACACTACAACAGGATCCTACTAGGTCATTCCAGCGACAACTGGTCTCCTTGGTGGATGATGGGGTAGACCTGGGCTTTATTGATCAAGAAACCAAAATGTATCTATTGGTACAGGATCCGGCTGTACCGGTGTTTAATCACCTTCCGAAAGTACACAAGTCTACTGATAATGTCCAGGGGAGACCAATTGTCAGCGGAATCGGCTCACTCACTGAACATCTTTCAGAATGGCTGGATGACATTCTACAGCCAATGGTAAGCACCCTTTGGAGCTTTTTAGCTGATACAAAACATGTCCTGAATTTACTCACTGACGTAACTTGGCAAAACAATTATTATTGGTTAACTGTTGATGTCAAGTCTCTCTATTCCACTATACCCCATGAGAAGGGACTTGAGGCTTTGGAATTCTTCCTCTCCAGATGGTACACGGGGAACCGGGCATTTATTGCATATGTTTTAAGAGTCACTAGGTTCCTTCTCACCCACAACTATTTCCTGTTTGAGGGGGAGTTCTTTCTCCAGAGGCGGGGGACGGCTATGGGGGCCAAGTTTGCCCCCTCGTACGCCAACCTATTTATGGGTTGGTGGGAGCTCTCCCATGTCTTTGGGGAGCGGAACCCCTTCAGACAGGAGATAGTGTGGTACAGACGGTTTATAGACGACCTGTTGTTCATCTGGAAGGGATCGAGAGAAGATCTGGAAGAGTTTATCAAGGGCCTCAATCAAAACACGGTAGGGATTAGTTTCACTTCAGAGGTTCAGGAACACACAGTTAACTTTTTAGACATCACACTGAAGGGCCAGACAGGTCAGAAAATTAGGACTGAAACATATCGAAAACCGATTTCAGGCAACTCCCTCTTACATGCAACCAGCTGCCATCCAAAGAAGGTTTTTAAAGGGGTAGCAAGAGGGCAGTTTATCCGCTTAAGAAGAAATTGTACTAGTCAGCGCATATACGAAGAACAAGCGGATGAGCTCACGACTAGGTTGTTAGAAAGAGGTTACCAAAAGTCGATAGTTACTAAGGAAAGGAATTTGGTTAGTAGAATGGACAGGGCCAAATTACTTGAACAATCTAAAAGAAGGCCAAAAAACAACAAAGGGAACAGGAAGCAGCCTAGGAGAGAGTGGGAACAACTTAAAGAGGGTAACAAAATTATGTTCATAACTGAGTACTCACGACAATACCATCAGATATGCCAGATAATCAAAAATAACTATCAACTACTCTCGGCTGATGATGCATTAAAAGATACAGTGGATGAAGGCATACGATTCGCTTACAAAAGGAATCGTACGATTGGCAACTTAATAGCCCCCACTAGACTGAAGCAGGAAGAGACCAGTGGCTCAACCTGGCTGAGACTAAATGGTACATTTAGATGCAATTATCTTTCCTGCAAGGCATGTGAAAGAGTGGTAGTGGGAGATTCTTTTAGGTCTCTAGTTACAGGTGAAACTTTCCAGAAGAGACTGTGCCTAAACTGCCGGTCAAATTTCGTGGTATATCTAATATCATGCACACATTGTGCCCTCCAATATGTAGGTCTAACGACCAGGGAGGCACGAGTTAGAATAAAGGAACATCTGGCTGATATAAGAGCAGGTGAATTAACAACGCCTCTGATCAATCACTTTTCCGTGATACACCAAAAAGATCCAAGGTACTTTTCGTGGACCATCATAGAGAAGGTCCCTGCACAAAATAGAGGACTGGATAGAACACGAAAACTGGGAGAAAGGGAGGCCTTCTGGATTTTTAGGTTGAGAACTAGGTCTCCAGAGGGCCTAAATTCAGAATTCGATTTAATTAATTTTTGGTAGCTGTAGAAATTCCCTTACAATTTTATACCACACAAATAATTTCCAACCAGCACTTAAAACAATTTAAAAAGTTTATAAATATAAACCACATTAATTATAAATGCACACAACAAAAGGTAACCTTATTTAAATATAAATCTCAGTACTTGACATCCAACTAGTTGTAGAACAATGCCCACACGATTGTGAAAAGGTAACAGTGGGCATAAGCTTCTCAGAGTTCCGTTCACATAGCAGATCCATTATAGTTTTCTTAGGGATAGAAATTATCTGCTTAAATTTCATACTACTGCCAACCTCAAGTGCACAAAACCCACCACCCTCCCCCCTCCCCCCCCCACAAACTCCGCTTCCACCCCCTCCCCTCCCCTTTAGCGAAACAGATGCACACTAAACAGATGGAGCTTTTTAGCCGCATCGATCAGGGTTAAACATACATTTATTGAGTGAGGGTTCTATGCTTTGAAAGGTTACTTAGGAGAAACCATGTAACTATAGGTCAGGGGTACCGCTAACACACCACCTCCACACATAGTATTAAAGTGGGAGGTGGATTAGTGCTGTGGAAGCGATGGGACATGCAAGCCTATAGGGCGGAACGGGAGGCGAGATTCATACGTCACACATGTAAACAAATACACACGCCAAGGGTGCCGCCAACACACCTCCTCCACACATATTATTAAAGTGGAAGGCGGATTAGTGCTGGGGAAGTGATGGGGCATGCAAGCCTATTGGGTGGAACTGGAGGTGTGATACATACGTCACACATGTAAACAATTACACACGCATCCTCGAACAGTTGCAATCAAATCCCCCTTTCTTGCTATAAAAGTGTGTACACAAAGGGTTGGTGGGCATTATCAGACCCAGGCAGTCTCAGGTCCCACAACTTCAACTTTTCCTTTTTGTATTCTAAAATGCTGTAACGTTCAAGATACGTAAGATATTAGACAGCATTACATACATGGAGATATGTTGGTATAAAAATGGGAAAAGTTAAAAACAAATTTAGCTTATATATAAGCTACAGTTCTTATTAAAAGCAACTACAATTTGTTTCAGCAGTAAACTAGATGTGACGATGGGCACTTTTGTGCGGTCTGTGTGTTGGCAAAGGAAAGTTTACAGTTGAAACTTTAAGAGGGCTGCACAGACTTCGCCACACCTAATAACAGTAGTGAAGTCAGTAGGTAACACAGGTGTCTGATAAATTGGGAAGTTGAACATTGGTTAACTAAGAGAGAGGTGTGAATTTCTCACACCCAATTGAAACACAGAGGTGGGTTTTTAAGCTGTGAATCTTATTAACACTTTTAAGCAGGCTAGGATTAAGGCACACGCCGAAACCGGTCAGCCTTTTTGATCTCTGTTTTCATTATATTGTTTTTACACTCTTACCCTGGGGTTATGTAACCCTATTGTTATAAATAAATAAAAAAATTTTGTTTTTCACTCGCTTTTTGGTGCTCCAAACTGTCTTTTGTTTGTGAGACTACGATTCGTATGAGATTCTGCTAAATGTGAAGACTGAGCAAGTACCAAGATATCGTCCAAATAAGGAAATACCACAATACCCTGTTCTCTGATTACAGACAGAAGGGCACCGAGAACCTTTGTAAAAATTCTTGGAGCTGTTGCTAGACCAAACGGTAGAGCCACAAACTGGTAATGCTTGTCTAGGAAAGAGAATCTCAGAAACTGATAGTGATCTGGATGAATCGGAATATGCAGATATGCATCCTGTAAATCTATTGTGGACATATAATGCCCTTGCTGAACAAAAGGCAGGATAGTCCTTACAGTTACCATTTTGAATGTTGGTATCCTTACATAACGATTCAATATTTTTAGATCCAGAACTGGTCTGAAGGAATTCTCCTTCTTTGGTACAATGAAGAGATTTGAATAAAACCCCAGCCCCTGTTCCAGAACTGGAACTGGCATAATTACTCCAGCCAACTCTAGATCTGAAACACATTTCAGAAATGCTCGAGCCTTCGCTGGGTTTACTGGGACACGGGAAAGAAAAAATCTCTTTGCAGGAGGCCTTATCTTGAAGCCAATTCTGTACCCTTCTGAAACAATGTTCTGAATCCAAAGATTGTGAATGGAATTGATCCAAATTTCTTTGAAAAAACGTAATCTGCCCCCTACCAGCTGAGCTGGAATGAGGGCCGCACCTTCATGTGGACTTAGGAGCTGGCTTTGGTTTTCTAAAAGGCTTGGATTTATTCCAGACTGGAGATGGTTTCCAAACTGATACCGCTCCTGAGGATGAAGGATCAGGCTTTTGTTCCTTATTGTGACGAAAGGAACGAAAACGATTATTAGACCTAAATTTACCTTTAGATTTTTTATCCTGTGGTAAAAAAGTTCCTTTCCCTCCAGTAACAGTTGAGATAATAGAATCCAACTGAGAACCAAATAATTTATTACCCTGGAAAGAAAGGGAAAGCAAAGTAGACTTAGAAGACATATCAGCATTCCAAGTTTTAAGCCATAAGGCTCTTCTAGCTAAAATAGCTAGAGACATATACCTGACATCAACTCTAATGATATCAAAGATGGCATCACAAATAAAATTATTAGCATGTTGAAGAAGATTAATAATGCTATGAGAATTATGATCTGTTACTTGTTGCGCTAAAGCTTCTAACCAAAAAGTTGAAGCTGCAGCAACATCTGCTAAAGATATAGCAGGTCTAAGAAGATTACCTGAACACAAGTAAGCTTTTCTTAGAAAGGATTCAATTTTCCTATCTAAAGGATCCTTAAAGGAAGTACTATCTGCCGTAGGAATAGTAGTACGCTTAGCAAGAGTAGAGACAGCCCCATCAACCTTAGGGATTTTGTCCCAAAACTCTAATCTGTCAGATGGCACAGGATATAATTGCTTAAAACGTTTTGAAGGAGTAAATGAATTACCCATATTATTCCATTCCCTGGAAATTACTTCAGAAATAGCATCAGGGACAGGAAAAACTTCTGGAATAACTACAGGAGATTTAAAAACCTTATTTAAACGTTTAGATTTAGTATCAAGAGGACCAGAATCCTCTATTTCTAATGCAATTAAGACTTCTTTAAGTAAAGAACGAATAAATTCCATTTTAAATAAATATGAAGATTTATCAGCAACAACCTCTGAGACAGAATCCTCTGAACCAGAAGAACCATTATCAGAATCAGAATGATGATGTTCATTTAAAAATTCATCTGAAAAATGAGAAGTTTTAAAAGACTTTTTACGTTTACTAGAAGGAGGAATAACAGACATAGCCTTCTTAATGGATTTAGAAACAAAATCTCTAATGTTATCAGGAACACTCTGTTGATGGAACAGCAACAGGTAATGTAACATTACTAAAGGAAATATTATCTGCATTAACAAGTTTGTCATGACATTCAGTACAAACAACAGCTGGAGGAACAGATACCACAAGTTTACAGCAGATACACTTAACTTTGGTAGATCCAGCACCAGGCAGCGATTTTCCAGAAGTATCTTCTGACTCAGTGTCAACGTGGGACATCTTGCAATATGTAATAGAAAAAACAACATATAAAGCAAAATTGATCAAATTCCTTAAATGACAGTTTCAGGAATGGGAAAAAATGCCAGAAAACAAGCTTCTATCAACCAGAAGCAATAAATAATGAGACTTAAATAATGTGGAGACAATAGTGACGCCCATATTTTTAGCGCCAAAAAAGACGCCCACATTATTTGGCGCCTAAATGCTTTTGGCGCCAAAATGACGCCACATCCGGAACGCCGACACTTTTGGCGCAAAAAAACGTCAAAAATGACGCAACTTCCGGCGACACGTATGACGCCGGAAACAGAAAAAAATATTTGCGCCAAAAAAGTCCGCGCCAAGAATGACGCAATAAAATGAAGCATTTCAGCCCACAGGGAAAAAGTCAAATTTTAAGGTAAGAAAAAATTGATTTAATCATATGCATTATCCCAAATATGAAACTGACTGTCTGAAATAAGGAACGTTGAAGATCCTGAGTCAAGGCAAATAAATGTTTGAATACATATATTTAGAACTTTATAAAAAAGTGCCCAACCATAGCTTAGAGTGTCACAGAAAATAAGACTTACTTACCCCAGGACACTCATCTACATGTAGTAGAAAGCCAAACCAGTACTGAAACGAGAATCAGCAGAGGTAATGGTATATATAAGAGTATATCGTCGATCTGAAAAGGGAGGTAAGAGATGAATCTCTACGACTGATAACAGAGAACCTATGAAATAGACCCCGTAGAAGGAGATCATTGAATTCAAATAGGCAATACTCTCCTCACATCCCTCTGACATTCACTGCACGCTGAGAGGAAAACCGGGCTCCAACCTGCTGCGGAGCGCATATCAACGTAGAATCTAGCACACACTTACTTCACCACCTCCATAGGAGGCAAAGTTTGTAAAACTGATTTGTGGGTGTGGTGAGGGGTGTATTTATAGGCATTTTGAGGTTTGGGAAACTTTGCCCCTCCTGGTAGGAATGTATATCCCATACGTCACTAGCTCATGGACTCTTGCTAATTACATGAAAGAAATATAAAGTTTTAATATATTAACCCCTTAATGACCATGACGTACCACGTACGTTGCTGCTGATTAAAGGTTTACTTTTTTAAACGAGCGAGCGGTACTGCATTATTATACCCTCCCTTCTTGTCATCGTAAATAGCTCTGTCTCGACGCTGGAGGCGATACTGCGCTTTTAATAGCACAATCCCCATTCAAAGGCCAGTGACGTACAGGGTACAGTCTTTAAGAGGTTAAAGTATAGGTTCTAAGCATCCCATTGGCAGGTAGTGACACGAAATCTGTCTGATTAGGACCGTGGCCAAATATTTTAATATCTAGATGAAAATAGCATTGACATGGGAATTTATGGCCGTTAAAAATGCAATTTTTTAGTATTCATCACAACCTTGAAGTTGAAATAAAGGCGTGTTATTTTTTTTGTCAGATTCACTTTTTTAGTTTTTAGTTACCACAGAGTGCCTATGCTTTTTTTTTTTTTTTTTTTTTTAATAAACAAGCTTTATTAAATCAAAGTTGCAGATGAACAATACAGTAACAGTAAAGAAAACAGTCCATTTTCCACCAACATTCTGGTGTCAACATTGCTTACAAATATTTGACCATCATGCTGGTGAGTGGTTTGTGTGAATCTGGGTTCACCTTATTTAGTACAAAGCCTGTTTTGTTTTTAATAAGAGAGATAGCAGAAAGAATGGAGGAGGGGAGAGAAAAAAAGGGGGGGGGGAGGGAAGGTCCCCATTTATCTAGTTCTAACTTTCAGATATTAAATGGGGGTGTCCCTTCGAAAAGCCATCATCATTTCATTTCATGGGTGCCAATTTTGAAATAGTGGAATCTTTCTAGCAAGAGCAGTTCGTCAACCGAGGCAATCCACTCTTCAATTGTTGGGATGACCCCTGACTTCAATTTCTGGGAATTAGTTTTTTGGCGCCTGTAAGCATAATTAGTAATAGGCTTTGTGTGTGTGTTTCTCTCATTTTTGGTAGCTAAAATAGGAGAATTGCTTCTGGGGTGTTTGGGATAATAATTTGTAGTTTGTCTGATATGAGGCTCATCACCTTAGCCCAAAACTCTTGTAATCTTGGGCAGGACCACCATATGTGGAGGAGAATGCCATGTTCTCCACAGCCTCTCCAGCACATAGGGCTCACTGATGGGAAGTACCTATGTATTCTTGTCGGTGTCAGGTACTATCTACAGATCAGCTTTAATTGTATTTCCTGTACAATTGCGGAGGCTGATGAGTGTTTTACTAGTTTAAAGGTCCTAAGCCAAGTTTCTTGGTCAATATCCTTATTAAGGTCTTTACTCTATGCTAATGCGTATGTAGAGTGCCTATGTTTATGTAATATTTGTTTTTATTTTTACAGGTCGGTGCCAAATTCAAGATCATAGCACAGATACAGATGGACATCAGAATATATTTTTGTTGTTCCGTCAACATGATCGTGTGTCTGTATTATACTTGTACCCTAGGCCTATATGTTAAGAAAAGTTATTCTATGGTTTATTACAATGTCATATTTAAAATGTTTTAATACCTGGAAAATTTGAATAATAAAAGTTTAAATTACTTTTATAAGAGTTAATGCTGTTGTTTTTATGGAGTGATTTTTAAAGGATTTGTTGGTGAATATTTTTATCTTCATACAGTATTGAGGTTAACAGATCACATTTACCAGACAGGCAAAGGCTAATTTTACCTTCTGGATTGGTGATTTCCACACAATTGCAGTTAGTTATATACAATAATCTTTGTTTTTTATAACTGCACAGATATGGAAATAATTGTAAATATGGAAATGATGGTAAAACAAATATTTATAAAAAACACTGAAGGGGGGGGGGGGCGGAGCCGGTTGCTGACATGAGAGCAGTGTAACTCTGGAGCTCTGGGTTGGCAGCCCCAAAAAATCAAATTATCCCAATATAAAAATATCTGAATTTTATCAAATTTGGCTGTGGAAGACCTAGAAGAGTCAGTGAGACTACAAATTGCTGTGTAAGCTCGGATGATAAACAACAAAAGAAATTGTAGGCAGTTAAGAACCATCTTGCATCACATTCTGTAATGGGACCTGCATCGAAGCCACACACTAGCCTGACTGCATCGATAGCCTAACTACAAGCAGTATGAATGCGGCGATGGCAAGTACCTACCCAGTGATGTCCTAGACAGAGATCTGTGCTCCGTGTCGTCGCCATTACAGAACATCAGCAGGTCCCACCGGATGTACATCGGCTGCCATTACGGCCTCCACAAATCACTGCACTGCACAACCACGCGGCCGACACAGGGGACAAAGACGATCAGTTGAAGGAGCCTGCAGAGGAATCCTGGCGCAGCTTAACAGACCAGCTGCAATGTACTATTCGTGATTGCTGATTGCTACTCATAGAGAGCCACCTAACAAAGCGGCACCTTGACACCGGGTGAGATATTTGTTGATTAAAAACACCCACTGCACAGATTATTCCCCTACAAATCTGGGCCCTTAAGTTAATGGTGACCTATACCTACCAATTTATTCCGGAGTCAAAGTGAGAACACTGGAAAGGGTACTCTTAAATATTAGTTTATACAGGCTGCTGCAGTGTGAAGATTATAACACTATATCTACCTATATTGACACTTGTCATATCCTACTTATAAAGGATCACATAATACTCTCAGGCACTACTTAGGTAGAATACTCTTAGGGAAAGAACCCTTAGAATTTGGAGGTAAATAATAACGTCTTGGATTCATATCTAAGGCGACATCTCACAACCTTTTCCCACTGGTAGTCCAACGCAATGACATCCAGGAGACTAAAACAAGATAAGCTCCTCAAACCATCCTCAGGGAAAATGGCTAATATATCCTCTTATATGCAATCACCTGACCCACCTGAAATGAGAAATAAACGGCTTTCTATGGAGCTCCAGACCACTAATATATCTAATTCACAAGATGAAGACACAAACCTTGCTACAACTATCCTTCACAATTTGCCATCTAAACAGGACATTGCTGATATTGTTTGTACCTACATGAGAGAGGAACTTGCGTGCATGAAAGAAGATATTCATACTCTAGGGTTCCAAATGGAATCTTTAGAAACTAACCAAGATGAGATAAAAGAAGATGTGCAAACTCTAACGGATTAAGTAACTTCAGGAAACCATTTCCTTGCTACAAGAGAAATTAGAAGACTTGGAGAATCGGAGCTGACATAAAAACAAAGATTAGAGGGGTTCCTGAGAGTGTTCTCCCCCGCGATTTTCCAGTTTATCTACAGTCTCTATTTCAACAAATCAAAGAATCCTCATGCACTACAGATATCCAATGGGTACGTGCTCATAAGTCTCTCAGACCTAAACCTCCTGACACAGCACCCCCAAGGGACATCATCATTCGCTTTAAAAACTTTCTTGAAAAAGAGATGCTCCTGAACCGATTAGATTTCGTGCAATTTTACCAGGACTTGGCTTTCCAAACATTACAACGTAGAAAAGAGTTCAACCCCTTAACTACACTTCTCCACAATAAAAAAAATTCCATATCAATGGGGTTTCTCCACCCAGGTATGGGTACTCAGAAATAACGCTCGCTTAATATGCAGATCTCCAGAAGATATTGTCTCTTTCTGCACGTCACTAGGGATAGATCCTCCACTTGATACTACAACACAGCATCAACCTGCATCTCCACTGCCAAGAAGTAATAAAGACCCATCCACTCCTGAGAAGATTGCTAATGGTAAACAAGTCAGAAGACCAACCTTGTCACAGACATTAAATAATCATCCAAAAGCTTTGCCCCCATCCCTGCAAAGTCAAGACATTGCAACTTATAAAGACTCAACCCAATGAATCCGCTGGGGACTCATTACTCTGGACTGAAACCTTGCTAAGTATATATAAAGTAACTTTGTGCATATGGTTCCTGGTGAATCTATAGTAATTGACATAAGTTCATTATGACTAAGGGAAAGGATTACATTTTTAGACAGAAACCTTCTACATGTCTATAAGAAGATAGTGAATGTTTTAACCTGAATCATATGGGTTAGTACACAAGATTTGAGCTAATATAGATAAGACTAGCAATGCCCATTTCATTAATAATTATAGATCTCCATGATACCCGATAGAGGTGGGTGAAAGTAAATACATAATATGGCTAATAGAGGTAAACCGACTATTTATGGGCTCCATATAGTAATCACCTGCTCCAGACATATAGCTAATACCATAGATGACCCCCCCCCCCAAAAAAAAAAAAAAGTTAGAGTACTTTATATATGAAACATATAATAATTCAAAATTGATACCTATACCACAACTGGTGGATTTTGGAGTTTGTTGAATTAAGTTTTGGTCATAGTTTGATTGTTCTTTAACTTTGAATACTATCTGTCTACTACAGCTATATAGCTTATATTGTATATAATAATTGGGATAGATAACTTTACATATATATTTGGGGCTAGCTATACTTGTTCCCCCCCAAGATTGCTCTCAAAGATGACCTATATTAAGAAGAGAGCCAACTGTTTGTTTAATTTGTTTAGTTTGTTTCTTATGTTTCTTACGATATTGCTAAAAAGAATGTTATGTTATTACTTGTTATGGTATCACTTTAGTGAAACTCCAATATCTGTAATTATACTTGCAATCACATACACAATACTCAAGTCCTATACCAACATGTGCCTTATTCATCAAACACATCCCAAACTCTTACAATTTTCTCATGTTGCGATTAAATCGTGACTCAGCCCCACAATTGACCCTCCTGTCCCAAAATGTTTAGGGATTTAACTCGCCATAAAAGAGATCAAAAGCCTTGTCTGATTTAGCGAAACACCATATAGATATACTTTTCCTCCAAGAAACACATTTTAAAATGCATAATATACCCAAATATTTTGGGAAATCCTTTACCACACATTTTCACAGTTCAGGTCCGAACAAAAAAAACGGTGTGAGTATCTTAATACACAAATCCACTCCATTTACACTCAGCAGAAAAGTCACAGATAAAGAAGGACGGCTTTTGGGTCTATCAGGTCTATTATATGGAAGACCCATAACACTCATAAACATATATGCCCCTAATACCAACCAACTCCCCTTCTTCCGTCACATGTTTACAAAAATATTAGATCTAGCTAAAGGCCCAATTTTTCTGTCCGATGATTTTAATGTTCCCTTGCAACCTAATATAGATGGCACTAATGCCAATATTCAAATACCCCGTAAACTCTCCAGGGCTATTTGGAAAGGAATGAAAGATATGAATCTCTACGCTACTTGGAGATTTATGCACCACGACAAAAAAGACTATACTTTCTTCTCTCACCCTAATAAGTCCTACAGTAGACTGGATTAAATTCTCACAAATCAGAGTGGCCTCTCCTATATAAATAGATGCAACATCATTCCTACTTTTTGGTCAGACCACTCGTCTGTTCAACTTAAATTCACTTGGCCTAACACTCCCTTCACCCCATACCAGTGGAAACTTGACGATAGCCTGCTAGAACACCCAGATTCGATCTCCAAGCTAACTAAAACTATTGAGGAATACTTCAACCTTAATACACACTCGATCGATAATAAATACACAATATGGGAGGCGCACAAGTGCGTACTCCGCGGTGAATTAATAAAATTAAAATGATTTCATACACAGACCTATCATAAACGATACCAAGACTTGACGACTTAATATACTCAGTTAGAACATGCACATAAGAAATCTCCATCAGATGCCAACATACTGAAAAATATTCAAGCAATCCGAGAAGAGTTAGATAACTTTCTGGATATTGAATACCAATCCCAACGCAAAAAAACAAATAGTATGTTCTATTTCGAAAACAACAGAGCAGGTAAACTCCTGGCCAGAACATTAAAAGAAAAAAAGATTTAAATCATACATATATGAACTTCATAATTCTCAGGGGAGACCATTGCAAACCACCCCAGAAATACTACAGTCCTTCCATGAATACTACACTTCTTTATATAACCTCAAAAAAGATGACCCCACATCAGATTACCTAATCAGAATGACAGACTATATAAAAAAATACCCACTGCCAATGCTAACCGACAAACAAAAAGAACAAATCAGTAAACAAGTATTGCCTCAAGAAATTCTATCTGCTATGTCGTCATTTAAAGGAACCTTCATTCAGTCGTCGGCCGTAAACAGAAGAGGATGCTCAGCGTCGGATGTCTTGAAGATGGACCCGCTCCGCGCAGGATGGATGAAGATAGAATATGCCGTCTGGAGGACCACTTCTGCCCGGTTAGGTGAAGACGTCTCCCGGTAAGGTGATCTTCAAGGGGTTAGTGTTAGGTTTTTTTAAGGGGGTATTTGGTGGGTTTTATAGTAGGGTTGGTTGTGTGGGTGGTGAGTTTTAATGTTGGGGGGGATTGTAATTTTTTTTTCAGGTAAAAGAGCTGATTACTTTGGGGTAATGCCCCGCAAAAGGCCCTTTTAAGGGCTATTTGTAATTTAGTGTAGGGTAGGGCTTTTTTATTTTGGGGGGGCTTTTTTTTTTGTTAGGGGGATTAGATTAGGTGTAATTAGTTTAAAAATCTTGTAATTTCTTTGTTATTTTCTGTAATTTAGTGGGTTGTTTTTTTGTACTTAATTTTATTTAATTGTAATTAATTGTATTTAATTTAGGTAATTAATTTAATTGTAGTGTAGTGTTAGGTGTAATTGCAACTTAGGTTAGGTTTTATTTTACAGGTAAATTTGCCTTTATTTTAACTAGGTAGTTATTGAATAGTTAATAACTATTTAATAACTATTGTACCTAGTTAAAATAAATACAAAGTTGCCTGTAAAATAAAAATAAACCCTAAGCTAGCTACAATGTAACTATTAGTTATATTGTAGCTATCTTAGGGTTTATTTTATAGGTAAATATTTAGTTTTAAATAGGAATTATTTAGTTAATTGTAGTAATTTTATTTAGATTTATTTAAATTATATTTAAGTTAGGGGGTGTTAGGGTTAGACTTAGGTTTAGGGATTAATAACTTTATTATAGTGGCGGCGAAGTTGGGGGCGGCAGATTAGGGGTTAATAAATGTAGGTAGGTTGCGGACACATTGGGGGCAGCAGAATAAGGGTTTAATAAATAAAATGTAGGTGTCAGCGATGTTGGGGGCGGCAAATTAGGGGTTCATAGGGATAATGTAGGTGGCGGCGGTGTCCGGTGCGGCAGATTAGGGGTTAATAATATAATGCAGGTGATGGCGATGTCGGGGGCGGCAGATTAGGGGTTAATAAGTGTAAGATTAGGGGTTTTTAGACTCGGGGTTCATGTTCGGGTGTTAGGTGTAGACATAAATGTATTTTCCCCATAGAAATCAATGGGGCTGCGTTAGGAGCTTTACGCTGCTTTTTTGCAGGTGTTAGTTTTTTTTCCAGCCGGCTCTCCCCCATTGATTCCTATGGGGAAATCGTGCACGATCAGGTTTTACCAGCTCACCGCTAACGTAAGCAGCGCTGGTATTGAGGTGAGATGTGGAGCAAAATTTTGCTCTACGCTCACTTTTTTGCGGCCGACGCCGGGTTTGTAAAAACCTGTAATACCAGTGCTGTCTATAAGTGAGAGGTGAGCATAAACTGCTCGTTAGCACCGCACAGCCTCTAACGCAAAACTCGTAATCTAGGCAATGGTTTCTTCATGCTTTTTGGTACTTTATAATAAAGATGTGTATATCTTTATCATAAGTTTACAATGAATTGACAGGAAGGTGAGGGTGGCAATTAGTGCTCCTGAAAATTAACAAGATATCAGATCTCTGGTTATTTTTCAAAATGTCCCCCAATGTAAATGTAAGGTTCCTTTTGTAATAAACAAGAATGTAGCAAGTTTATTTTGTAAAAAATAACTGTACCAAGCAGATTTTAGGGCTTAAAGTGAGGGGATGTGGTTAGATAGCAGTCTATGGGGACTGTGTGTTCCCTGTAAATATAAATGTATATGCTTATATACATATATATTTATGTGTTAATATGTGTATATAGACATAAACACATAAATTTATATGTATATAAGTATATACATATAAATTTCCACTTTGCTGCCCATCGTCTATGGAAGCGAGCTCTTGTGAGCGCAAAGCTTCCATGCAATCCAAACGTGAGGTTGTGTTTGCATTGTGGCTAACTTGTAATACCAGTGCACATTTGCGTGCGCTGGTATTATTGAGTGGAGCGCATATATCGTGCTTGCCAAAGCATAATTTTGCGCTCCACTAGTAAAATCTGACCCTATTTTGGGCAGTTATAAGATTGTGGTGTTAAGACTACAATATTATTGGTGACATCACACGCAACAGAATATCAATATTAAATAAAGAATAGGTTTCACAAAACTGATTTAACAGGTGAATAAAGAGCAGATTGAATAAAAAGAAAGAGTAATAGAAGAAGAGACGGCAGCGTGAAGGAAAGCAGCTTAGTGCTTGGAAATCCAGCGCACACGGAAGAGAGAAAATATAAAACAAGGAGAAAAAGATAATTATATGTTGATTATGGAGCACAGAGGTTTTATTTCCTAATTGAAGGTGCAAAAAAAGTTGTCATAATGTAACGCTTAATGGAGCAACATTTTTCAGTATCCTTAGAAATGTTTTCAATGCAGCTGTATTAAAAAGGCTGTTACTGGTGCAGTGACACACGGGCATTACTGGTACTGTGAAAAATGACTTACTAATGAAAAGCCAAGACATGCACGCTATTGTAACAACACTTAATTGCTTGACAATTTAATCCTCCTTTTGTCTTGACACAGTTCTCAAAATCCTTTTTCCTTGATGTAATGTAACTTCAAATGGAACAATGCTGACTTAGTAGTGATTATATACTGCACAATGAAGTAGGTAGCAATTTACCGCGCCAGTGGTTTACCTTTTTTCCTATAGAAAACTGTCTGACCTGAGATGGCACAATGATTCCTATTACCAGTGCAGCCCAGCAGCCTATTTCTATTCATATGTTAATAAACTTGAGTAGTCTGTTCTGTACATGCGGCTAGATTTTTAATTAATATTTCATATCACACTATGTAATATCCTATAAACCAAGCCAAAACTGTATTGCTTTAGTCTTATCTCCCCAGCACTGAAGATATTCACCCTGTTCTCAAAGTGTTTGAGAAAAATACTATAACAAATGTCTGTATATAAAAGTATAGCAATTTACAGTATAACATATGCTTCTCTAGATAGAGTAACACATATATTAGAAGTCAAGTTCTATAGTGCAAACTAAAATGTTATTTGACCCAGATTGCCATCAAATTATACAGAGGATCTCTAATTGTTTCCAAAGTTAATAATCCACTTCCTACAAAAAAACAAAATTCTGTCTGAATTAAAGGTACATGAAACCCATTATTTTTGTTCATGATATAGATAACACATACACTTGTAAACATTTTTAATTTATTTCTATTATCAATTTTGCTTTATTCTCTTCATATCCTTTCTTGAAGGGGCAGCAATGCACTACAGAGAGCTAGCTGAACACGTCGGTAAGCCAATCACAAGAGGCATATATAAGCAGCTAGCTCCAAAAGTCTATCTAGATATGCTTTTCAACAAAGCATATCTAGAGAATGAAGCAAATTACATAAAATAAATACATTGGAAAGTTGTTTTAAAATGCATGCTCTATCTAAATCATGAGAGAAAAATCTAGGGTTTTGTGTCCCTTTAATTCTCACATGAGCATCTATGCTAATTAGAAATAAGAACACTAACATCTTTTCCATTTACCTTTGTATCACAGATGTCTACTGTTGTGTATTAGACATTTCCCTATAAACAGTGCATGCAACAAAACTGAAGAGACTACACCTCCTTAACCACAAATCCAGTCCTTTAAAAACTAACTCCTAATCTCTACATATACTGTATGTACCTACTAAATGATGTTGGGGAAACGTTAATAAAAAAAGAGTCTACATGACCTTTCTTGTCCTCCTACCCACTAGTCCACTGGTGTTGCTTCCATTGTAGAAGCAATAAACAGTGGCGTCACTAGGGGGGTGCGGGGGGTGCAGGCCGCACCTGGGTGACACCCTCCAGGGGGTGACACCAAAAAAAAATATTTTTTTTTTAAATTTTATTGAAATTCAAAGAAATACAATGTTGAGATACATAGATTATTTTATTAGAGGCTGGCATTTGTGAACATTAATGGGACTGGGGAAGTTGTAGACACACAATTTTTTTGCTCCTTGAGCCAGTGCTGCAATTTCAACAAATAGTTTTCCCGGCTGCTTTTGCTTGTTTGTACTTTGCTCCTCCCCTGCCCAATTTCACTATGAATGTTGTGGGTGTGCCGTGGGGCTTGCAAAGTTGCGCTGCTAGCCTAAACCTGCCTGCCTATCTGTGCTCACTGCTCAGTGACATGCGGCCCAGGGCTGTGCACTGACAGACTTGGAACAGAGTCAGAGAGCAGAATTTTCATAGTTTGCGCGCCTAAACCTTTTCTTCAGTGATTTATTTTAGAGTGCTCTGTTTATCTTTCATCTGATGTTCTGCTGAGCCAGGGAGCAGCTCTAGGCATGAGCTTCATAATTAATGCAGTGCAGTTTACATATTTTGTATGTGTGTGTGTCTGAGTTTTTGTGTGTCTCAGTGTTTTTGTGTGTTTAAGAGTGTTTGTGTGTGCATCTGAGTATGTTTTTAAGTGTGTCTAAGTGTTTGTATGTGTGTTTGCCTGTGTTTTTGTGTGTGTCTGCTTTCTGGGGGGGGCGACACCATGACTTACCGCACCGGGTGACACCAACCCTAGTGACGCCACTGGCAATAAATTAAGCTGATCTGAAGCTATAACTTTAGCTTCTATAAAGAAAATGTAGAGAGAATGGGCGTGCCCTCACACTGCCATATCTCAGCCTTTGCTCA
The DNA here is from genome assembly GCF_027579735.1 of Bombina bombina. NCBI lineage: Eukaryota > Metazoa > Chordata > Amphibia > Anura > Bombinatoridae > Bombina > Bombina bombina. Next base: position 272,262,720 of record NC_069503.1, read on the forward strand.
AGTGTTGGGTACAGCATTTGATAGAGATAAGGTGTTTTAATGGGGCTTGTTTTTTGCCTCTTTAACAGCAATGGAATATGGATAGTAAACACTATAGTGGTGAGTTCAAGTAGAGAAATTACATTTAGTGAGCACTGAATTTCCATTTTGTTATACAGAAGAAAACTCTGGCACTGACACAATGTTTTTCCATAGCAATTACATTTGGAAAACTACAATTGAGGAGAAAAAGTTAATAATAAAATCAATGTTTCAGACAGGAAAAAGCCAATGTCTAAACTTCTATGGGACTGTTGGACTATAGCTTCGTCTTTCTTTCTTTCTTTCTTTCTTTCTAATTTCCCAACTCCATGAGAAAAACAAATCTATTAAAGGCATAGCCAAGGGATTAAGGATTTTGAACCTAGAACCTTGTCAGCCGGCTTGTGCATATCATTAAGGTTTAGAATATCTCAGTTAGATTTCTTATAAATTCCAATAGAAGTCAGTCAGTCACTCTATACCTAAGCTATGCTGGCTCTTGAGTATGTAGCCATTTTCTGTTATATAATTATTGTTTATAGGCAATTAGCCATTTAGCCCATAAAAGATAAGTAACATTTCTAAATAAGCAAAATCACAAAATACATTTTACCACTCAATTTAGATCTCATTTATATACATCCTTGTTGAACTAAGGAATTTACTGCAAATATGTTTGTAATTTAATTTCAAAAAAGTACAGAAGGCAACCGAGATGATTGTAATTTTTAAGGTTATAGCTGTTATTTCCTAAACCACCAGCCAAGTTTAAACTATCACCTAGATTACGAGTTTTGCGTTAACAGGTGTGCGGTGCTAACGAGCAGTTTATGCTCACCGCTCACTTGCAGACAGCGCTGGTATTACGGGTTTTTAGAAACCCGGCGTTAGCCACAAAAAAGTGAGCAAAGAGCAAAATTTAGCTCCACATCTCACCTTAATACCAGCGCTGCTTACACGTGCACAATTTCCCCATAGGAATCAATGGGGGAGAGCCGGCTGAAAAAAAACCTCCTAAAGTAGCCCCATTAATTCCTATGGGGAAATACTTTTTATGTCTACACCTAACACCCTAAAATGAACCCCGAGTCTAAACACCCCTAATCTTACACTTATTAACCCCTAATCCGCCGCCCCGACACCTACATTATATTATTAACCCCTAATCTGCCGCTCCGGACACCGCCGCCACCTACATTATACTTATGAACCCCTAATCTGCTGCCCCCAATATCGACGAACTGTACATTATATTTATTAAGCCCTAATCTGCCGCCCCCAATGTCGCCGCAACCTAACTACATTTATTAACCCCTAATCTGCCGCCCACAATGTCGCCACCACTATAATAAAGTTATTAACCCAATCAGCCAATAGAATGCGAGCTCAATCCTATTGGCTGATTGGATCAGCCAATAGGATTGAACTTCAATCCTATTGGCTGATTGCATCAGCCAATAGGATTGAACTTCAATCCTATTGGCTGATTGCATCAGCCAATAGGATTTTTCCTACCTTAATTCCGATTGGCTGATAGAATTCTATCAGCCAATCGGAATTGAAGGGACGCCATCTTGGATGATGTCCCTTAAAGGAACCTTCATTCGTCTTTAGTCGTCGGAAGAAGAGGATGCTCCACGTCGGATGTCTTGAAGATGGACCTGCTAAGCGCCGGATAGATGAAGATAGAGGATGCAGTCTGGATGAAGACTTCTGCCCGTCTGGAGGACCTCTTCTGCCCGGCTTGGATGAAGACTTCTGCCCGTCTGGAGGACCACTTCTGCCTGGTTGGGTGAAGACATCTCACGGTAGGGTGATCTTCAAGGGGTTAGTGTTAGGTTTTTTTAAGGGGGGATTGGGTGGGTTTTAGAGTAGGGCTGGTTGTGTGGGTGGTGGGTTTTAATGTTGGGGGGGGATTGTATTTTTTTTTTACAGGTAAAAGAGCTGATTACTTTGGGGCAATGCCCCGCAAAAGGCCCTTTTAAGGGCTATTTGTAATTTAGTGCAGGGTAGGGTTTTTTTATTTTGGAGGGCTTTTTTATTTTGTTAGGGGGATTAGAGTAGGTGTAATTAGTTTAAAAATCTTGAAATAATTTTATTATTTTCTGTAATTTAGTGGGGTTTTTTTTTTCGTACTTTAGATAATTTTTTTAAATTGTAATTAATTGTATTTAGTTTAGGTAATTAATTTATAGTGTAGTGTTAGGTGTAATTTTAACTTAGGTTAGGTTTTTTTACAGGTAAATTTGTCTTTATTTTAACTAGGTAGTTATTAAATAGTTAATAACTATTTAATAACTATTGTACCTAGTTAAAATAAATACAAAGTTGCCTGTAAAATAAAATTAAACCCTAAGCTAGCTACAATGTAACTATTAGTTATATTGTAGCTAGCTTAGGGTTTATTTTGTAGGTATTTAGTTTTAAAAAGGAATAATTTAGTTAATTATAGTAATTTTATTTAGATTTATTGTAATTTTATTCAAGTTAGGGAGGGTTAGGGTTAGACTTAGGGGTTAATACATTTAATATAGTGGCAGCGATGTTGGGGCGGCAGATTAGGGGTTAATAAATGTAGGTAGGTGTCGGCGATGATAGGGCCGGCAGATTAGGGGTTAATAATATTTAAATAGTGTTTGCAATGCGGGAGTGCGGTGGATTAGGGGTTAATATATTATTATAGTGGCGGCGATGTCCGGTACGGCAGATTAGGGGTTAAAAATTTTATTTTAGTGTTTGCGATGTGGGGGGGCCTCGGTTTAAGGGTTAATTGGTAGTTTATGGGTGTTAGTGTACTTTTTAGCACTTTAGTTCAGAGTTTTATGCTACGGCGTTGTAGTGTAAAACTCAACTACTGACTTTAAAATGCGGTACCAGGCTTGACAGGGAGGGTTTACCGCTCACTTTTTGGCAGACTTGTAATACCGGCGCTATGCAAGTCCCATTGCAAATATAGGATACGCAATTGACGTAAGTGGATTTGCGGTATATCAGAGTCTGGCCAAAAAAGTGAGCGGTACACCTGTACCTTCAAGACTCGTAATACCAGTGGGCGTTAAAAAGCAGCGTTGGGACCGGCCAACGCTGCTTTTTAACCCTAACGCACAACTCGTAATCTAGCCGTATATTTTTTAAATTCTTTATATATAACATCTAATGCAAAAACGAGAAACAAATATAGATTTGTACAATTAATATAGTCCATAATGAAAATACAATGAGCAGCTCATTAAGACCCTGATGGTCGAAACATCCACAATGTGGCAATATATTCAAAAGAGATCTGTTGCAGGAATGAGATTGTGGGTGAAATATTAAAAACTGCTGATATCAGTGTTTGAAGGCAGTCTTGTCCGAAAGGGGTTTTACTATACATCTCAGCTGGTGGCGATCCTTGGGATATTTTCAAAGCGGCATTACTACCTACATTGAAGGTGTAATGTAAATTATTCCTTTAGACAGTATTGTTTGGCAAACTGTTCCAATAACAAAACAATAGTGAAACTAGGACATCAATAATACACCTATAGGACCTGGGGGATTGTGGGTATATTCTACATATGAATACAATGTTTTATTTATATATATTTTATTGTATAATGCTTGAATATGTATTGTAATTATTGCTGTGGTTTTAAAAATCGTGTGTTTTTGCTTTTGGTGTGTTTTTTTTTTTTTAGAAACAAAATTTTGTGTTTGTGATATTAATATTTCATAGAAGACAAGGCACTCAAAGCTCTGCTGCCCCCCTCCTCAAAGGTTGTAGGACTTTTTTTCCACTTAAAGGGACACTATACCCAAACATTTTCTTTCATGATTAAGGTAGAGAATACAATTTTAAACAACATTCCAATTTACTTCTATTACCTAATTTGCTTCATTCTTTAGATATACTTTAATGAAGAAATAGCAATGCACACAGTGAACCAATCACAGGAGGCATCTTTGTGCAGCTACCAATCAGCAGCTACTAAGCATATCTAGATATGATTTTCAGCAAAGAATATCAAGAGAATAAAGCAAATTAGATAATAGAAGTAAATTAGAAAGTTGTTTATAATTGTATGCTCTTTCTAAATCATGAAAGAAAAAAATTGGTTTTCATGTCCCTTTAATATTTTGTTGGGTTATTGTGTAAAATGTTTTTGTTTTGTTTGTGTTTTTAATAACAATTAAAAAGAAAATGAGCTAGCAAAACACTTGCATACAGGTGGGTTGAATTGCATGCATCTCATACCATTTTTTTCCCTGAGAGAAGGGAGAGAAAAGAAGGGGAGTGGAAAAAAAAGAGGGAAAGAAAGGAGTGAAAGAAGGGAGCAAGGGGGGCAGTTTAGAGAAAGGAGTGAGGGGAGGGAGGGGGGGAGGGAGGGAGGGAGGAAGAAAGCAAAAGAAGGGAGAGAGGAAGAAAGGGAAAGAAGAATACACTTTGAAACAATCACTGCCCTTTACATGCATTAACATACAGTAATTACCATTATTCAAGTAATGAAACTTTTTAAGTGTCTGTTTCCTATTTACTCCGTGGGTTTATGAATGCAGAGAAAGCTATTAGTAGCTAACATACATTAGCGCTGAGAGTTTATAATTAGACATCACAAGCTGATCTAAGCAGTGCACAGACGCATCCAGTCTGTTAGCTGCTAAGACCTGCAATAAGCACTGCGCTTGCAAACTCACCACAGCTGATAAGGGGAGGCAGCATATCGGCACAAGGTCTTCTCCTCCAGCCTCACCTTGGAAGCATATTCCCGGTCAAGTTTCTCATCAAGAACGCTTCCACTGCAAAAATGCTAGCGGCTGTAAATTAATTAACTGTTTAAAGGAGCACTTCATGTAAAGAGCGACCTTAATCAGCGCATGTGCCTTGTCTTCTCTGTAAAAGCCTGAACTTTATCGCTTACTGTACTGTACAGATGTGCTGCCCATCCCAAATCTACTTCAAAAGAAGTAATTTTCCAGCCTCCAGTTAAATTTAAAAGACCTTTATTAGTTTCTTACAGGGTCCATCATATCAACCAACAACGTTTCAAACCTATTACAGGTTCTTAATCATGTCATGATTAAGAACCTGTAATAGGTTTGAAACGTTGTTGGTTGATATGATGGACCCTGTAAGAAACTAATAAAGGTCTTTTAAATTTAACTGGAGGCTGGAAAATTACTTCTTTTGAAGTAGATATTGGGGTTTGGCTAACCCTTTCCTGTGCCCCAGAAAAGAAAAAAGAGGTGCTGTCTTTCATCATTTGCATTTAAACATCCCAAATCTACTGCCATAGGCACCGACCTTGTTGGCCTAGGCCATAATATGCCTCTGGACTGCACTGTAACAAACTTTTCTATATTAATAATATGTTTGTTACAGTGTAGTCGCAATATTATAAATATGACAGTGAGAACTTATGGTTTAGCCTTGGATTTTTATTCTAATTTTGGAGTCAATTCCATTCTTTCCATTTTTTCCCCCAATGTGGGAAAACCAGGAACTGACATTTTTTGTTTAAAAACTGATCACAATCTTTCCAAGTCAAACACAGCTGAGATTGTTAAATCACACTAGATTTAATCACCATTTTCCCACAATGCACTTGGAACTCCCGATAATAGATGGCAATTACCAAAATCCCAATTGGGCTAAAGAGGTTAATGGAGTCTGTGTCAGTGTTTTGAAATTGGATAGAGGGTAGACATGTGCATTTCGTTTCGGACAAATTTAGTTTTTGGCCAAATTTTGGCCGATTTGGAGATTCCAATGCATCAGAATTTCCGAATCGGCACCATAACTAAAATTCCCAAAAATTCCGAAAATGAATAAATCAGTTTCCGAATTTTCGGTTCCATTATTTATTCATATTCGGAATTTGTCATTGTTCTAATCTAAAACGCAGTTCCCCAACACCACCAACACTAACTAAATCACTAAATAAAGCTACTAACCCCTAAACCACTGTTCCCTGACATCGCCGACACCAACTAAATCACTAAATAAAGCCCCCCTAAACCTCAGTTCTCCAACATCGACGACACTAACTAAACATATTAACCCATAAACCGCTGTTCCCAAACATTGCCAAATCTAACTAGTCCTATTAACCCCTAAACCGCAGTTCCCCGACATTGCCGACACTAACTAAACATATTAACCCCTAAATCACCAGCCCCCACATTGCAACAACCTAAATTAAACTATTAACCCCTAAACCTAAATTTACTAACTACCTAGTTAAAATAAATACAAACTAACCTGTGAAATAAAACTAAAACATAAGCTAGCTACAATATAACTATTTACTAACTACCTAGTTAAAATAAATACAAACTTACTTGTGAAATAAAAATAAAACCTAAGCTTACACTAATAAACCTAACATTACAAAAAATAGCAAACGAAATTATCCAAAATTGTTCAAATCAGCCAATAGGATTTAAGCAGCTCTCATTCCTATTGGCTGATTTAAATTTTTAAGCCAATAGGAAAGCAATGTTACCTTAATATAAAAGGGGTACCTTGCATTGAATCTTCAGTGTGTGGCAGAAGAGGACCTCCACTTCCTCCATCTCAAACCGATGGACCTCCGCTTCCATGCATCGACCGCTCCGTCTGCGCAGGGATGAAGATTTTTTTTTAATTTAATGGGCTGAAAAAGAGCTGAATGCCCTTTTAAGGGCAGTAAAAGAGCTGAATGCCCTTTTAAGGGCAGTAAAAGAGCTGAATGCCCTTTTAAGGGCAGTAAAAGAGCTGAATGCTCTTTTAATGGCAATGCCTATACAAATGCGCTTTTCAGGGCAATGGCTAGATTAGGTTTTTAATTTACTTAGGTTTTTCTTATTTTGTGGATTTGGGGGGGTGGAGGTTTGTAATGTTAGGGGTGTTTGTTGTAATTTTTTTTAGCAAAAGAGCTGTTAACTTTAGGGTAATGCCCTACAAAAGGCCCTTTTAAGATTTTTTAGATTAGTTTTTTTTTTTTTTTAAACGGAGTATTAGAATAGGAATAATTTTTATTATTTTGGATCATTTCATTTGTTATTTTTTGCAATGGGATTTATTTTTTATTTTTGGGGTGTTTTTTTTTTTTTAGATTAGGCATTTTTTATTTTTAATGGGCCGAAAAAGAACTAAATGCCCATACAAATGCCCTTTTTGGGGCAATGGGTAGATTATTTAGTAGGTTTATTTTGTGGGTTTGGGGGGTTTGTAATGTTAGGGGGTGTTTGTTTTTATTATTTTGCAAAAGAGCTGTCAACTTTAGGGCAATGCCCTACAAAATGCCCTTTTAAGTGCCTTTGGTAGTTTATTATAGATTAGGTTTTTGTTATTTTGGGGTGGTTTTTTTTGTTTTGTTTTTTAAAAATGGGGGATTAGAATAGGAATAATTTTTATTTTTTTGGATAATTTAATTTGTCATTTTAGTGTTTATTATTTTTTGTAATTGTAGTTTTAATTTTTTAGTAATTTTTTTATTTTTAGCAATGTTAGGTTTTTTATTTATAGTAATTTTATGTTTATTGGTGTAAGCTTAGGTTTTATTTTTATTTTTTATTTCACAGGTAAGTTTGCATTTATTTTAACTAAGTAGTTAGTAAATAGTTATATTGTAGCTATCTTAGGTTTTATTTTTATTTCACAGGTAAGTTTGTATTTATTTTTAAATAGGTAGTTAGCTAATAATTGTAACATTAAAGGGACACTGAACCCAAATTTTTTCTTTCGTGATTCAGATAGAGCATGAAATTTTAAGCAACTTTCTAATTTACTCCTATTATCACATTTTCTTTATTCTCTTGGTTTCTTTATTTAAAATGCAAGGATGTAAGTTTAGATGCTGGCCCATTTTTGGTGAACAACCTGGCTTGTTCTTGCCGATTGGTGGATAAATTCATCCACCAAAAAAAACATAATTTATGCTTACCTGATAAATTTATTTCTCTTGTAGTGTGTTCAGTCCACGGGTCATACATTACTTATGGGATATATTCTCCTTCCCAACAGGAAGTTGCAAGAGGATCACCCAAGCAGAGCTGCTATATAGCTCCTCCCCTCACATGTCATATCCAGTCATTCGACCGAAACAAGACGAGAAAGGAGAAACTATAGGGTGCAGTGGTGACTGGAGTTATAATTTAAAATTTAGAACCTGCCTCAAATAGACAGGGCGGGCCGTGGACTGAACACACTACAAGAGAAATAAATTTATCAGGTAAGCATAAATTATGTTTTCTCTTGTTAAGTGTGTTCAGTCCACGGGTCATCCATTACTTATGGGATACCAATACCAAAGCTAAAGTACACGGATGATGGGAGGGACAAGGCAGGAACATTAAACAGAAGGAACCACTGCCTGTAGAACCTTTCTCCCAAAAACAGCCTCCGAAGAAGCAAAAGTGTCAAATTTGGAAAATTTGGAAAAAGTATGAAGTGAAGACCAAGTTGCAGCCTTGCAAATCTGTTCAACAGAGGCCTCATTCTTAAAGGCCCAGGTGGAAGCCACAGCTCTAGTGGAATGAGCTGTAATTCTTTCAGGAGGCTGCTGTCCAGCAGTCTCATAGGCTAAGCGTATTATGCTACGAAGTCAAAAAGAGAGAGAGGAAGCCGAAGCCTTTTGACCTCTCCTCTGTCCAGAGTAAACGACAAACAGAGAAGAAATTTGTCGAAAATCTTCAGTTGCCTGTAAGTAGAACTTCAGGGCACGGACCACGTCTAGATTATGCAAAAGACGTTCCTTCTTTGAAGAAGGATTAGGACATAAGGATGGAACAACAATCTCTTGATTGATATTCTTGTTAGAAACAACCTTAGGTAAAAACCCAGGTTTAGTACGCAGGACTACCTTGTCTGAATGAAAGATCAGATAAGGAGAATCACAATGTAAGGCAGATAACTCAGAGACTCTTCGAGCCGAGGAAATAGCCATCAAAAACAGAACTTTCCAAGATAAAAGCTTAATATCAATGGAATGAAGGGGTTCAAACGGAACACCCTGAAGAACTTTAAGAACCAAGTTTAAGCTCCACGGAGGAGCAACAGCTTTAAACACAGGCTTAATCCTAGCCAAAGCCTGACAAAAAGCCTGGACGTCTGGATTCTCTGCCAGACGCTTGTGTAAAAGAATAGACAGAGCAGAAATCTGTCCCTTTAGTGAACTAGCGGATAAGCCCTCTTCTAAACCCTCTTGTAGAAAAGACAATATCCTAGGAATCCTAACCTTACTCCATGAGTAACTCTTGGATTCACACCAATATAAATATTTACGCCATATCTTGTGGTCAATTTTTCTGGTAACAGGTTTCTGAGCCTGTATTAATGTATCAATAACCGAATCCGAAAACCCACGCTTTGATAGAATCAAGCGTTCAATTTCCAAGCAGTCAGCCTCAGAGAAATTAGGTTTGGATGGTTGAAAGGACCCTGAATTAGAAGGTCCTGCCTCAGGGGTAGAGACCATGGTGGACAGGACGACATGTCCACTAGGTCTGCATACCAGGTCCTGCGTGGCCACGCAGGCGCTATCAGAATCACCAATGCTCTCTCCTGTTTGATCCTGGCAATCAGTCGAGGTAGCAACGGAAAAGGTGGAAACACATAAGCTATGTTGAAAACCCAAGGGGCTGCTAGTGCATCTACCAGCACCGCTCCCGGGTCCCTGGACCTGGATCCGTAACAAGGAAGCTTGGCGTTCTGGCGAGATGCCATGAGATCCAGATCCGGTTTGCCCCAAAGATGAATTAGTTGGGCAAACACCTCCGGGTGAAGTTCCCACTCCCCCGGATGAAAAGTCTGGCGACTTAGAAAATCCGCCTCCCAGTTCTCCACGCCTGGGATGTAGATCGCTGACAGGTGGCAAGAGTGAGACTCTGCCCAGCGAATTATCTTCGAGACTTCCAACATCGCTAGGGAACTCCTGGTTCCCCCTTGATGATTGATGTAAGCCACAGTCGTGATGTTGTCCGACTGAAATCTGATGAACCTCAGTGTTGCTAACTGAAGCCAAGCTAGAAGAGCATTGAATATTGCTCTTAATTCTAGAATGTTTATTGGGAGGTGTTTCTCCTCCTGAGTCCACGATCCCCGAGCCTTCAGGGAGTTCCAGACTGCTCCCCAGCCTAGTAGGCTGGCATCTGTTGTTACAATCGTCCAATCTGGTCTGCGAAAAGTCATTCCTTTGGACAGATGAACCCGTGACAACCACCAGAGAAGAGAATCTCTGGTCTCCTGGTCCAGATTTAGCAAAGGGGACAGATCTGAGTAATCCCCGTTCCATTGACTTAGCATGCATAGTTGCAGCGGTCTGAGATGTAGGCGCGCAAATGGCACTATGTCCATTGCCGCGACCATTAAGCCGATTACTTCCATGCACTGAGCTACTGATGGGCTTGGAATGGAGTGAAGGACACGGCAAGCATTGAGAATCTTTGATAACCTGGACTCCGTCAGGTAAATCTTCATCTCTACAGAATCTATAAGAGTCCCTAGAAAAGGGACCCTAGTGAGTGGTAACAGAGAACTCTTTTCCACGTTCACTTTCCACCCATGCGACCTCAGAAATGCTAGAACTATCTCTGTATGAGACTTTGCATTTTGAAAACTTGACGCTTGTATCAGAATGTCGTCTAGGTACGGAGCCACCGCTATGCCTCGTGGTCTTAATACCGCCAGAAGAGAGCCCAGAACATTTGTAAAAATTCTCGTGGCCGTAGTTAACCCGAAGGGAAGCGCTACAAACTGGTAATGCCTGTCTAGAAAGGCAAACCTTAGGTACCGATAATGATCTTTGTGAATCGGTATGTGAAGGTAGGCATCCTTTAAATCCACTGTGGTCATATATTGACCCTCTTGGATCATGGGTAGGATGGTCCGAATGGTTTCCATCTTGAACGATGGAACCCTTAGGAATTTGTTTAAGATTTTTAAATCTAAGATTGGTCTGAAGGTTCCCTCTTTCTTGGGAACCACAAACAGATTTGAATAAAACCCTTGCCCCTGTTCCGTCCGCGGAACTGGGTGGATCACTCCCATCACTAAGAGGTCTTGTACACATTGTAGAAATGCCTCTTTCTTTACTAGGTTTGTTGATAACCTTGACAGATGAAACCTCCCTTGTGGAGGAGAAGTTTTGAAATCCAGAAGGTATCCCTGAGATATAATCTCCAACGTCCAGGGATCCTGTACATCTCTTGCCCAAGCCTGGGCGAAGAGAGAAAGTCTGCCCTCCACTAGATCCGTCTCCGGAAAGGGGGCCCTGTCTTCATGCTGTCTTAGGGGCGGAAGTAGGCTTTCTGGCCTGCTTGCCCTTGTTCCATGACTGGTTGCCTTTCCAACCCTGTCTGTAACGAGCAGTAGTTCCTTCCTGTTTTGGAGCGGAGGAAGTTGATGCTGCTCCTGCCTTGAAATTACGAAAGGCACGAAAATTAGACTGTTTGGCCTTTGATTTGGCCCTGTCCTGAGGAAGGGTGTGGCCCTTACCTCCAGTAATGTCAGCAATAATTTCCTTCAAGCCGGGCCCGAATAAGGTCTGCCCTTTGAAAGGAATGTTTAGTAGTTTAGACTTAGAAGTTACATCTGCTGACCAGGATTTAAGCCATAGCGCTCTGCGCGCCTGTATGGCGAATCCGGAATTCTTAGCCGTAAGTTTGGTTAAATGCACTACGGCATCCGAAACAAACGCATTAGCCAGCTTAAGGGTTCTAATCTTGCTCAAAGACTCATCCAATGGTGCTGTGCGAATCGCCTCTTCCAGAGACTCAAACCAGAATGCCGCTGGAGCAGTGACAGGCGCAATGCATGCAAGAGGCTATAATATAAAACCTTGTTGAACAAACATTTTCTTAAGATAACCCTCTAATTTTTTATCCATTTGATCTGAGAAAGCACAGCTATCCTCCACCGGGATAGTGGTACGCTTGGCTAAAGTAGAAACTGCTCCCTCCACCTTAGGGACCGTCTGCCATAAGTCTTGTGTGGTGGCGTCTATAGGGAACATTTTTCTAAATATCGGAGGAGGGGAAAAAGGCACACCGGGTCTATCCCACTCCTTACTAATAATCTCTGTAAGCCTCTTTGGTATAGGAAAAACGTCAGTACACACCGGTATCGCGTAGTATTTATCCAGCCTACATAATTTCTCTGGGATTGCCACCGTGTCACAATCATTCAGAGCCGCTAACACCTCCCCTAGCAACACGCGGAGGTTCTCAAGCTTAAATTTAAAATTTGAAATTTCTGAATCCGGTCTCCCCGAATCAGAACCGTCACCCACAGAATGAAGCTCTCCGTCCTCATGTTCTGCAAATTGTGACGCAGTATCAGACATGGCTCTCGTGTCATCGGCGCGCTCTGTCCTTAACCCAGAACTGTCGCGCTTGCCTCTTAACTCGGGCATATTGTATAATACTTCTTTCATAACATTAGCCATATCATGTAAAGTGATTTGTAAGGGCCTTGATGTACTTGGCGCCTCAATCTCACGCACCTCCCGAGCGGGAGACGAAGGTACTGACACGTGAGGAGAGTTAGACGGCATAACTGCCCCCTCGTTGCCTGGTGATAATTTCTTTATCGGTACAGATTGACTTTTATTCAAAGTAATATCAATACAATTGGTACACATATTTCTATTGGGCTCCACATCGGCTTTTAAACATAATGAACAAGCAGATTCCTCTGTATCAGACATGTTTAAACAGACTAGCAATGAAGCTAGCAAGCTTGGAAATTACTTTCAATAAGTTCACAAGCAATATAAAAAACGCTGCAGCGCTTTTAAAAAACACAGTTGAATAACAAAGAACTAATTCAATTATAGTCAACAATTCTTTAAATGTATTAATTAGCAGAGGATTGCACCCATTAGCAAAAGGATGATTAACCCCTCAGTACCCAAAAAAACAGATATAAAATTAATATTAAACGTTTTTATCACAGTCTAACACACTGTCACAGGTCTGCTGTGACTGATTACCTCCCTCAAAAACGAATTTTGAAGACCCCTGAGCTCTCTAGAGACGTCCTGGATCAAGGAGGAAGAAGCAGGAAGACTGTGCTAGAATTTTAACTGCGCAACAAGGCGCTAAAAAAGGCCCCTCCTGCTCATTTACAACAGTGGGAGACCTGATATAACGGTTTCTATGCAGAAATATACGTTAGCCATGTGGAAAAAAAGAAAAAATTCATGCCCAAAAGGATTTATCACCAAAGTACCTCACAAAAACGAATAACATGCCAGTAAACGTTTTTTAAAAACAAACTTCTTTTAATGTCATGCAAAGTTATCACTAAGCCTGCTACCAGTCGCTTCCACTGCAGATAAGGCTTAAGCATTATTTCAGTATTAACAGTATTTTCTCAGTCAAATTCTAGTCCCTAGAAAATAACTCTACTGTGCATACATTCATCAGCCTGATACCAGTCACTACTACTGCATTTAAGGCTGTACTTACATCATACGGGTAACAGCAGTGTTTTCTTAGTCAATTCCATTCCCAGAAAATATTGTACTGCACATACCTCATTTGCGGGGGACCCCGCATGCTATTCCCATGTTCTGAAGTTACCCCACTCCTCAGAATGTCGAGAACAGCCAGTGGATCTTAGTTACGCCTGCTAAGATCATAGAAAAACGCAGGCAGTTTCTTCTTCCAAATACTGCCTGAGATAGAAAAACAGCACACTCCGGTGCCATTTAAAATAACAGCTTTTGATTGAAGAATAATTAAGTAAAAACTCCAACTCCTCCCGCGACCTCCTTCTTTGTTGAGGGTTGCAAGAGAATGACTGGATATGACATGTGAGGGGAGGAGCTATATAGCAGCTCTGCTTGGGTGATCCTCTTGCAACTTCCTGTTGGGAAGGAGAATATATCCCATAAGTAATGGATGACCCGTGGACTGAACACACTTAACAAGAGAAAAAAAAAGTGCTGTCCAGAGTCCGAGCAAAAAAAAAGCTTAGATACCTTCTTTTTCAAATAAAGATAGCAAGAGAATGAAGAAAAATTGATAATAGGAGTAAATTAGAAAGTTGCTTAAAATTTCATGCTCTATCTGAATCACAAAATAATTTTTTTGGATTCAGCGTCCCTTTAATTTAGGTCTATTTTAATTATGTTAAAGTAAGGGGGTGTTATGTTTAGGGGTTAATAGTTTAATTTAGGTTGTTGTGATGTAGGGCCAGTGGTATAGGGGTTAATATGTTTGGTTAGTGTTGCCGATGTTTGGGAACGGTGCTTTAGGGGTTAATAGGTTTATTTAGTGTTGGCAATGTGGGGACGGCGGTTTAGGGGTTAATAGCTTTATTTAGTGTTAGCGATGTAGGCGGAGGCGGTTTTAGATAATTTTGCTTCGGCAATAGGCTCCATATTAGTTATGTTAAAGAACACTGAAACCAAATTTTTTATTTCGTGATTCAGATAGAGCATGCAATTTTAAGCAACTTTCAAATTTACTCCTATTATACATTTTTCTTCATTCTCTTGCTATCTTTATTTGAAAAAGAAGGCATCTAAGCTTTTTTTTTGCTTCAGGACTCTGGACAGCACTTGTTTATTGGTGGATGAATTTATCCACCAATCAGCAAGAACAACCCAGGTTGTTCACCAAAAATGGGCCGGCATCTAAACTTACATTCTTGCATTTCAAATAAAGATACCAAGAGAATGAAGAACATTTGATAATAGGAGTAAATTAGAAATTTGCTTAAAATTGCATGCTCTATCTGAATCACAAAAGAAAAAAATTGGGTTCAGTGTCCCTTTAAGTTAAATCTTTTTTTCGGATCTATTCTTTATTCATATGCATTATTCTATTCTAAACTTCAGAATAGAATAAGGAATATGAATAAAGAATGAATCCGAAAAAATGAACGGATCCGAAAAAACGATTTAACGTAACATAACTAATTTGCCGAAGTAATTTTTTTCTTAAACTTAACTAAACTAAATTTGCCGAAGCTAAATTATTTATTTAACTAATGAAAACGAAACTAAACTATTTTTTTAGCATTGCACATGTCTAATTTCGAGGGGTGTTTTTGACAAGTGTTAAACAATATGAATGTAATTTGTATATGGACATGATGGGTAAAATCTCATTGTCTGTATTGGTGACAATTTTACCTAAAATCAAGAACAACGCTGCAGGATAATAATTTTCATAAGAATAAAGGGGACACAACTTATATTTTAAAATGGGATTTTAACAGTTCTCACAATGTAAATAGTGAAAAAGATAAGTGACAAGGTTTAAAACATCACCAACTTTCTAGGCCCCACTGTACAGTGCCGAAGTTAGCTTGCAACGTCTCTGGTCTCTTGAAAATATCCTCATGGATATGGAAGTCTATTATAGTACCCAGGAATTCCACCCTGGTACTTGGGATAAGAGAACTATTTTCCAAGTTTATCTTCCATCCATGTGATCAAAGGAGACTGAGAAGGGTCTCCAAGAATTCTACCACAAGACGAAAGGATGGTGTTTGCACCAGAATATCGTCCAAGTATGGGGCTACTGCAATACCCTGAGTTCTGGCAATGGCTAGGAGAGCCCCCAGAATCTTCGTAAAGATTCTTGGATCAGTAGCTAGGCCAAACGGAAGGGCAATGAACTGGAAGTGCTGGTCCAGGACTGCAAACCTCAGGAACTGAAAGTGTTCCCTGTGTATTGGAACATGAAGGTAAGCGTCCTTCAGATCTACAGGGAGTGCAGAATTATTAGGCAAGTTGTATTTTTGAGGATTAATTTTATTATTGAACAACAACCATGTTCTCAATGAACCCAAAAAACTCATTAATATCAAAGCTGAATATTTTTGGAAGTAGTTTTTAGTTTGTTTTTAGTTTTAGCTATTTTAGGGGGATATCTGTGTGTGCAGGTGACTATTACTGTGCATAATTATTAGGCAACTTAACAAAAAACAAATATATACCCATTTCAATTATTTATTTTTACCAGTGAAACCAATATAACATCTCAACATTCACAAATATACATTTCTGACATTCAAAAACAAAACAAAAACAAATCAGTGACCAATATAGCCACCTTTCTTTGCAAGGACACTCAAAAGCCTGCCATCCATGGATTCTGTCAGTGTTTTGATCTGTTCCCCATCAACATTGCGTGCAGCAGCAACCACAGCCTCCCAGACACTGTTCAGAGAGGTGTACTGTTTTCCCTCCTTGTAAATCTCACATTTGATGATGGACCACAGGTTCTCAATGGGGTTCAGATCTTGTGAACAAGGAGGCCATGTCATTAGATTTTCTTCTTTTATACCCTTTCTTGCCAGCCACGCTGTGGAGTACTTGGACGCGTGTGATGGAGCATTGTCCTGCATGAAAATCATGTTTTTCTTGAAGGATGCAGACTTCTTCCTGTACCACTGCTTGAAGAAGGTGTCTTCCAGAAACTGGCAGTAGGACTGGGAGTTGAGCTTGACTCCATCCTCAACCCGAAAAGGCCCCACAAGCTCATCTTTGATGATACCAGCCCAAACCAGTACTCCACCTCCACCTTGCTGGCGTCTGAGTCGGACTGGAGCTCTCTGCCCTTTACCAATCCAGCCACGGGCCCATCCATCTGGCCCATCAAGACTCACTCTCATTTCATCAGTCCATAAAACCTTAGAAAAATCAGTCTTGAGATATTTCTTGGTCCAGTCTTGACGTTTCAGCTTGTGTGTCTTGTTCAGTGGTGGTCGTCTTTCAGCCTTTCTTACCTTGGCCATGTCTCTGAGTATTGCACACCTTGTGCTTTTGGGCACTCCAGTGATGTTGCAGCTCTGAAATATGGCCAAACTGGTGGCAAGTGGCATCTTGGCAGCTGCACGCTTGACTTTTCTCAGTTCATGGGCAGTTATTTTGCGCCTTGGTTTATCCACACGCTTCTTGCGACCCTGTTGACTATTTTGAATGAAACGCTTGATTGTTCGATGATCACGCTTCAGAAGCTTTGCAATTTTAAGAGTGCTGCATCCCTCTGCAAGATATCTCACTATTTTTGACTTTTCCGAGCCTGTCAAGTCCTTCTTTTGACCCATTTTGCCAAAGGAAAGGAAGTTGCCTAATAATTATGCACACCTGATATAGGGTGTTGATGTCATTAGACCACACCCCTTCTCATTACAGAGATGCACATCACCTAATATGCTTAATTGGTAGTAGGCTTTCGAGCCTATACAGCTTGGAGTAAGACAACATGCATAAAGAGGATGATGTGGTCAAAATACTCATTTGCCTAATAATTCTGCACTCCCTGTATAGTGGTCATAACCTGGCCTTCCTGAATTAAAGGAAGGATGGACCTTATCGTCTCCATCTTAAAGGAAGGGACACTGAGAAATTTGTTTAAGCACTTTAGGTCCAGAATTGGGCGGAAATGACGCTCCTTCTTTGGGACCACGAAAAGGTTTGACTAAAACCCCAAACCTCTTTCTTCGATAGGCACTGGGACAACATCTCCTAAGGAGGATAGATCCCGAACGCACCCTAGAAAGGCATCCCTCTTTTCTGGTCTGGTAGACAGATTCGAGAGAAGGAATCCGCCCCTTGGCGGATGAGATTTGAAGCATATCTTGTATCCCTGAGATACCACCTCCAGGACCAATGGATCCTGTACGTCCTTGAACCAGGCATCTGAAAAAAAGAGACAGTCTGCCCCCTACACAATCTGATCCCGGATTGGGGGCCGTCCCTTCATGCCGATTTTTTTTCAGCTGGCTTCTTATGCTGCTTGGATTTATTCCAGGACTGAGCCGTTTTCCAAGTACTCTTGGGTTGCTTGGGCTTGGAGGAGGATTGTTGTCATTGGGATTTGTCAGAACGAAAATGAGAAGATTGTTGTTCCTTAGACTTGTTCTTATTTTGCGGTAGGAAGGCACCCTTGCCTCCAGTAACCATAGAAATAATGGAGTCCAGGCTTGGACCAAATAAAATCTTTCCCTTGAAGGGAAGAGAAAGGAGTTTGGACTTAGAAGTCATATCCTCAGTCCAAGACTTCAACCAGAGCACCCAGCAAGCTAGGACCACAAAGCCAGAGGCCATTGCATTTAGGCAAATAATTTGCATGTTTGCATCACAGATAAAACATAATTTATGCTTACCTGATAAATTCCTTTCTTCTGTTGTGTGATCAGTCCACGGGTCATCATTACTTCTGGGATATAACTCCTCCCCAACAGGAAATGCAAGAGGATTCACCCAGCAGAGCTGCATATAGCTCCTCCCCTCTACGTCAGTCCCAGTCATTCGACCAAGAAACAACGAGAAAGGAGTAACCAAGGGTGAAGTGGTGACTGGAGTATAATTTAAAAGATATTTACCTGCCTTAAAACAGGGCGGGCCGTGGACTGATCACACAACAGAAGAAAGGAATTTATCAGGTAAGCATAAATTATGTTTTCTTCTGTTATGTGTGATCAGTCCACGGGTCATCATTACTTCTGGGATACCAATACCAAAGCAAAAGTACACGGATGACGGGAGGGATAGGCAGGCTCATTATACAGAAGGAACCACTGCCTGAAGAACCTTTCTCCCAAAAATAGCCTCCGAAGAAGCAAAAGTGTCAAATTTGTAAAATTTGGAAAAAGTATGAAGCGAAGACCAAGTTGCAGCCTTGCAAATCTGTTCAACAGAGGCCTCATTCTTAAAGGCCCAAGTGGAAGCCACAGCTCTAGTGGAGTGAGCTGTAATTCTTTCAGGAGGCTGCTGTCCAGCAGTCTCATAGGCTAAACGTATTATGCTACGAAGCCAAAAAGAGAGAGAGGTAGCAGAAGCTTTTTGACCTCTCCTCTGTCCAGAGTAAACGACAAACAAGGAAGAAGTTTGGCGAAAATCTTTAGTTGCCTGCAAGTAGAACTTGAGGGCACGAACTACATCCAGATTGTGTAAAAGACGTTCCTTCTTTGAAGAAGGATTTGGACACAAGGATGGGACAACAATCTCTTGATTGATGTTCCTGTTAGTGACTACCTTAGGTAAGAACCCAGGTTTAGTACGCAGAACTACCTTGTCTGAGTGAAAAATCAGATAAGGGGAATCACAATGTAAGGCTGATAACTCAGAGACTCTTCGAGCCGAGGAAATAGCCATTAAAAACAGAACTTTCCAAGATAACATTTTTATATCAATGGAATGAAGGGGTTCAAACGGAACACCCTGTAAAACGTTAAGAACTAAGTTTAAACTCCATGGTGGAGCAACAGCTTTAAACACAGGCTTGATCCTAGCTAAAGCCTGACAAAAGGACTGGACGTCTGGATTTTCTGACAGACGTCTGTGTAACAAGATGGACAGAGCTGAAATCTGTCCCTTTAATGAACTAGCTGATAAACCCTTTTCTAAACCTTCTTGTAGAAAAGACAATATCCTAGCGATCCTAACCTTACTCCAGGAGTAACCTTTGGATTCGCACCAGTATAGGTATTTCCGCCATATTTTATGGTAAATCCTTCTGGTAACAGGCTTCCTAGCCTGAATCAGGGTATCAATAACCGACTCAGAAAAACCACGTTTTGATAAAATCAAGCGTTCAATTTCCAAGCAGTCAGCTTCAGAGAAGTTAGATTTTGATGTTTGAATGGACCCTGTATCAGAAGGTCCTGTCTTAGAGGTAGAGACCAAGGCGGACAGGATGACATGTCCACTAGATCTGCATACCAAGTCCTGCGTGGCCAAGCAGGTGCTATTAGAATTACTGATGCTCTCTCCTGTTTGATTTTGGCAATCAATCGAGGAAGCAGCGGGAAGGGTGGAAACACATAAGCCATCCTGAAGTTCCAAGGTGCTGTCAAAGCATCTATCAGAACTGCTCCCGGATCCCTGGATCTGGACCCGTAGCGAGGAAGTTTGGCGTTCTGGCGAGACGCCATGAGATCTATCTCTGGTTTGCCCCAACGTCGAAGTATTTGGGCAAAGACCTCCGGATGAAGTTCCCACTCCCCCGGATGAAGAGTCTGGCGACTCAAGAAATCCGCCTCCCAGTTCTCCACTCCCGGGATGTGGATTGCTGACAGGTGGCAAGAGTGAGACTCTGCCCAGCGAATTATCTTTGATACTTCCATCATTGCTAGGGAGCTTCTTGTCCCTCCCTGATGGTTGATGTAAGCTACAGTCGTGATGTTGTCCGACTGAAACCTGATGAACCCCCGAGTTATTAACTGGGGCCAAGCCAGAAGGGCATTGAGAACTGCTCTCAATTCCAGAATGTTTATTGGAAGGAGACTCTCCTCCTGATTCCATAGTCCCTGAGCCTTCAGAGAATTCCAGACAGCGCCCCAACCTAGTAGGCTGGCGTCTGTTGTTACAATTGTCCAGTCTGGCCTGCTGAATGGCATTCCCCTGGACAGGTGTGGCCGATGAAGCCACCATAGAAGAGAATTTCTGGTCTCTTGATTCAGATTCAGAGTAGGGGACAAATCTGAGTAATCCCCATTCCACTGACTTAGCATGCATAGTTGCAGTGGTCTGAGGTGTAGGCGTGCAAAAGGTACTATGTCCATTGCCGCTACCATTAAGCCGATCACCTCCATGCATTGAGCTACTGACGGGTGTTGAATGGAATGAAGGACGCGGCATGCATTTTGAAGTTTTGTTAACCTGTCTTCTGTCAGGTAAATCTTCATTTCTACAGAATCTATAAGAGTCCCCAAGAATGGAACTCTTGTGAGAGGAAAGAGAGAACTCTTCTTTTCGTTCACTTTCCATCCATGCGACCTTAGAAATGCCAGAACTAACTCTGTATGAGACTTGGCAGTTTGAAAGCTTGAAGCTTGTATTAGAATGTCGTCTAGGTACGGAGCTACCGAAATCCCTCGCGGTCTTAGTACCGCTAGAAGGGCACCCAGAACCTTTGTGAAGATTCTTGGAGCCGTAGCCAATCCGAATGGAAGAGCTACAAACTGGTAGTGCCTGTCTAAGAAGGCAAACCTTAGATACCGGTGATGATCTTTGTGGATCGGTATGTGAAGGTAAGCATCCTTTAAATCCACTGTGGTCATGTACTGACCCTCTTGGATCATGGGTAAAATTGTCCGAATAGTTTCCATTTTGAACGATGGAACTCTTAGGAATTTGTTTAGAGTCTTTAAATCTAAGATTGGCCTGAAAGTTCCCTCTTTTTTGGGAACCACAAACAGGTTTGAGTAGAACCCTTGTCCTTGTTCCGACCACGGAACCGGATGGATCACTCCCATTGTTAACAGATCTTGTACGCAGCGTAGAAACGCTTCTTTCTTTATCTGGTTTGTTGACAACCTTGACAGATGAAATCTCCCTCTTGGGGGAGATAATTTGAAGTCTAGAAGGTATCCCTGAGATATGATCTCTAGTGCCCAGGGATCCTGAACATCTCTTGCCCAGGCCTGGGCGAAGAGAGAGAGTCTGCCCCCTACTAGATCCGGTCCCGGATCGGGGGCTCTCGGTTCATGCTGTCTTTGGGGCAGCAGCAGGTTTCCTGGCCTGCTTGCTTTTGTTCCAGGACTGGTTAGGCTTCCAGCCTTGCCTGTAACGAGCAACAGCTCCTTCCTGTTTTGGTGCAGTGGAGGTTGATGCTGCTCCTGTTTTGAAATTCCGAAAGGGACGAAAATTAGACTGTCTAGCCTTAGCTTTGGCCTTGTCTTGAGGTAGGGCGTGGCCCTTACCTCCCGTAATGTCAGCGATAATTTCTTTCAAACCGGGCCCGAATAAGGACTGCCCCTTGAAAGGTATATTAAGTAATTTGGACTTAGAAGTAACATCAGCTGACCAGGATTTTAGCCACAGTGCCCTGCGTGCCTGTATGGCGAATCCTGAGTTCTTAGCCGTAAGTTTGGTTAAATGTACTACGGCCTCCGAAATGAAAGAATTAGCTAGTTTAAGGACTCTAAGCCTGTCCGTAATGTCGTCTAGCGTAGAGGAACTAAGGTTCTCTTCAAGCGACTCAATCCAAAATGCTGCCGCAGCCGTAATCGGCGCGATACATGCAAGGGGTTGAATATAAAACCTTGTTGAACAAACATTTTCTTAAGGTAACCCTCTAATTTTTTATCCATTGGATCTGAGAAAGCACAGCTATCCTCCACCGGGATAGTGGTACGCTTAGCTAAAGTAGAAACTGCTCCCTCCACCTTGGGGACCGTTTGCCATAAGTCCCGAGTGGTGGCGTCTATTGGAAACATCTTTCTAAATATTGGAGGGGGTGAGAACGGCACACCGGGTCTATCCCACTCCTTAGTAACAATTTCAGTTAGTCTCTTAGGTATAGGAAAAACGTCAGTACTCGCCGGTACCGCAAAGTATTTATCCAACCTACACAGTTTCTCTGGTATTGCAACAGTGTTACAATCGTTGAGAGCTGCTAAGACCTCCCCTAGTAGTACACGGAGGTTCTCCAATTTAAATTTAAAATTTGAAATATCTGAGTCCAATCTGTTTGGATCAGAACCGTCACCCACAGAATGAAGCTCTCCGTCCTCATGCTCTGCGAGCTGTGACGCAGTATCAGACATGGCCCTAGCATTGTCAGCGCACTCTGTTCTCACCCCAGAGTGATCACGCTTGCCTCTTAGTTCAGGTAATTTAGACAAAACTTCAGTCATAACAGTAGCCATATCTTGTAATGTTATCTGTAATGGCCGCCCAGATGTACTAGGCGCCAAAATATCACGCACCTCCCGGGCGGGAGATGCAGGTACTGTCGCGTGAGGCGAGTTAGTCGGCATAACTCTCCCCTCGCTGTTTGGTGAAATTTGTTCACATTGTACAGATTGACTTTTATTTAAAGTAGCATCAATACAGTTAGTACATAAATTTCTATTGGGCTCCACCTTGGCATTGGAACAAATGACACAGATATCTTCCTCTGAGTCAGACATGTTTAACACACTAGCAAAAAACTTACAACTTGGTTATAATCTTTTTTAGCAAAAAACGTACTGTGCCTCAAAGAGGTACTAACGATTAAATGACAGTTGAAATAATGAACTGAAAAACAGTTATTGCATCAAATTTTAAAACAACACAACTTTTAGCAAAGGTTTGTTCCCATTAGTAAAAAACAACACTAATTAAATTTGTACATAAGAAAACAAAACAACGTTTTTTATACACAGTCACTATAAGAATTCTCACAGCTCTGCTGAGAGAATTTACCTCCCTTCAAAGAAGTTTGAAGACCCCTGAGATCTGTCAGAGATGAACCGGATCATGCAGGACATATAAAAGTAGCTGACTGGAATTTTTTGATGCGTAGCAAAGAGCGCCAAAAACGGCCCCTCCCTCTCCCACACAGCAGTGAAGAGAAACGAAACTGTCACAATTAAAGCAAAAAACTGCCAAGTGGAAAATAATGCCCAAACATTTATTCACACAGTACCTCAGCAATGTAAACGATTCTACATTCCAGCAAAAACGTTTAACATGAGAATAGTTATTAAAAGGATTAGTGACCTTAACACAGTAGTTCCGGTGAAATACCATCCCCAGAATACTGAAGTGTATACATACATGTCATTTTAACGGTATGGCAGGCTTTTCTCATCAATTCCATTCAGAAAATAAAAACTGCCACATACCTCAATGCAGATTCATCTGCCCGCTGTCCCCTGATCTGAAGCCTTTACCTCCCTCAGATGGTCGAGAACAGCAATATGATCTTAACGACTCCGGTTAAAATCATAGTAAAAAATCTCTGTCAGATTCTTCCTCAAACTCTGCCAGAGAAGTAATAACACGCTCCGGTGCTATTTTAAAATAACAAACTTTTGATTGAAGTCATAAAAACTAAGTATAATCACCATAGTCCTCTCACACATCCTATCTAGTCGTTGGGTGCAAGAGAATGACTGGGACTGACGTAGAGGGGAGGAGCTATATGCAGCTCTGCTGGGTGAATCCTCTTGCATTTCCTGTTGGGGAGGAGTTATATCCCAGAAGTAATGATGACCCGTGGACTGATCACACATAACAGAAGAAAAGAATTAACAATTCTCAGAGCTTTAATTCTGTCTTGAATATCCTCGAGGAGAAAATCCACCTCAATGAGTTCCGACAAAGAGTCGCACCTGTAGGTAGCCGCTCTGGAAACTGCGGCAACTGCAGCCACCGGTTGAAACAAAAATCCAGTATGTTTAAACATCTTTCTCAGAAAGGTTTCCATTTTGTTATCAATCGGCTCTCTGGACAAAGAACTATCCTCAAGAGGTATAGTAGTACGTTTAGCAAGCATAGAGATAGCACCATCCACCTTAGGAATGGAGCCCCACAAATCCAGTTAAGAGTCTGGGACCGGGAACAACTTTTTAAAAGTAGATGAGGGAGAAAAGGAAGAACCAATTCTTTCCCATTCATTCTTAATAATGTAGTTCTTCAGGCAGTGCGGCCTCTGGAACCTCTAACGTAGACAGAACCTTTTTTAATAAAAAATGCAAGTGCTCAATTTTAAATCTAAAGGACGGTTCCTCTGCAGCAGGAGGCTTAGACACTAAGGACTCCGACCCAGAAAGTTCACCCTCTGAAGCTACAGAAGTTAACTAATCATTGGATAACTGGGACATAATAGCTAAATCCGATAAATATTTATATGACTCCGGGTCAGGAGAGCTATGTTTAACTTTTCTCTTTATTTGTTAGAGCGAGGTAATGCACTGAGGGTCGCAGACACCACCGTTTGTAACTGTGCAGCAAAGTCCGCAGGAAGAAGACCCCTCCGGATGGAGGATTAGATGTGCTATGGGGAACTGCATGTGGAGTGGATAATGTAGCAAGGGTAGTAATCTCATGGGACGCTGAGTCCTGAGAGGTAGATGGCTCAGAGGGACTTAGAGCCTTAGCAGGCTTGTCTCCCTTCTTAGACTTTATAATGGTGTTAAGGCATGTGGAAAATAATTGAGTGGGCGGGAAAACCCTGGCCTCCTCACAAAATAAACAGGTATGATTTAGTACAGAAGGAGTACCTTCTAACATGTCAGAGTCCTCCATAACTCAGGTTATACCCACAGAAGGACACAAATAAAAACGTTTTTTATTATAGAAAACTGCACCTTTATACTCCCAATGGCTGGGGCACTCACCACCTCCTAGACCCAGACAGTTAACAGGGGAAACACTCTTCTCAGGTTCAAGTCTCACCTGGAATGAAGGAAATGAACACAGACCACACCCAGTCACATGGAGTGCAAGCCAGTACTTCCCCTGTTATTACAAGTACAGCAAGTAATAGGAGCCGTGCAACACTTTCAAAAACGAAAGTGAAACTTAAAAGTGAAACCCGTTTTTTCCAGCCAAAAACACACAGTCTATCAGCCCAGGGAAAAAAATCACACAAAGCAGCATGTACATTATTAATACACTGATTAATTAACCCTAACTTTCAATAAACCCCCTTCAGAGGATATTAACCCTGGATCTATCAAGGTATAAAGGAGCCACACTGTGACCCTGTTATAGCGTTTTATGTGTAAAAATGTAAACAATCTTACCCCCAGGATCCATGCTGTGGAACAGAACACAGCCTCTAAAGTGTGACACTGTTATAGCAACACTCCTGACATGGACTTGAGTGAGAGAAAGCAGGCAGTGAATCTCGTCAACACTGATTGCTTAGAAGCTGTTAGCAGTAGCCTGGATGGTTTTGCAGAAAAACTTTCCCTGCATCTCCAGACTCTAACTTTCATCAATACTCTCACTGAGAGGTTGACATAACTACTTAAAACTCCAGTCTTATCTTGAAGGGCAGATACCCTTTTTCAGGACGCTCCGAATCTTCTGACACTTGTCTGCCACCACCTAATGTGACGAAAGGCAAAGAATGAGTGGGGTAATGAGGAAGTGGGAGGGATATTTAAGCCTTTGGCTGGGGTGTCTTTGCCTCCTCCTGGTGGCCAGGTGTTGTATTTCCCAACAGTATGAAATTAAGCTGTGGACTCTTCCTAAGGAAGACTCTCCCTAAGGAAATACTCCATAAAAGCTAATTTGCTATGAATCAAATAATTTCAACACAATGGACAACCAGTATTTAAACCTAAACAATATCAATAATATTAAGATGAACTGCACATGTAACAGCAAGCAAAGGCACTGCAGATAAAACAATGGACATTAGCTCTTCATTAAACTTGACATATCAACAATGCCTAAGATATTTCATTATTTCAAAGTGAAACATTATTGCAATATACATTCATTATTTATTTTGCTGTAAAATAAATCTAAAAAATTGTGCTTGTTTGACTTTCTCCCAGGGAGGCTTGGATAAATATCTTTAGACAATTTATGTGAGTTTTTTTATTTATTTTTTTACTTTTCCCTCCCTCCCTAAGCTTCTATGGTGTTGCATGCTTTTAAAAGGTGGATTACCAGTTTTGCATCAACAATCATGCTATGAACATCATTCTTTGTAATAGTAACTAAGTTGAATCAGTGCTAAACCTCCTTAAAGGAATACAAGATGGCAGGCTCCCCAGTCTGCACATATGAAAACAGAGTTTGTGCTATATTTGAATATTAGTTTGTGATTGGTTAGCAGGGACTCTTTTGTTCTGGGGTACAGGGAAATCAGTGAAAAGAATAAACAGTTTTCATTGCAAAATTATTCTTTTATATGAAGGTTTAAAATCGTGTAGTTTACAATTTGTGGTTAATGTCCCTTTAAGCAATCTCAACAACATTAAGGTGAGTTACACCTGCCCCAACCTGGAAGAATATAAAATATCTTACCAGCACCCCCTCCAAATCTGAAACATACAAGTTGACACCTTGGGCTCATTATGAAAGATCTTCAGCAGATTGTTACAACAGCTAAGGATGCATATCTACTAAGAGTAGACATGATGGCGAACTGACAATGGTTGTCAATTTTATGCCATTCTCTTAAACATGCTATTACTACATGGTTCACAATCTTTAGAGATTCGCAATAGTGAATAGGAAAATGATGTATATTTGCTAAATTCTGTCTGAATAGTAATTCCACACTTTCTATTTTTCTTCACCTAGGGATCCCAATAAGCAGAGCATAGCCTTGTGGAACCTTGTGGCATACAATCTGTCCATATAAAATAGAAATACTATTTTTAGATTTGAGTAAAAAGGGATATAGGGAGTTTTCATGAACAAACAGTGCCAATGCTACGTTAATTTGCCATTTGGTGAGGTTCCTATGCATCTAATTCTAATTTAATAAACGGTAAAAGAGATAATACATTTTAAATCATGTGATT
This sequence comes from Bombina bombina, assembly GCF_027579735.1. NCBI lineage: Eukaryota > Metazoa > Chordata > Amphibia > Anura > Bombinatoridae > Bombina > Bombina bombina. The sequence goes on from NC_069503.1 coordinate 272,289,925, forward strand.
GACTTTAATGGCCACTGGAACATTTCCTGTTAGGAAGAAAGCTTGCAATTAGATAATACTATTTTGTGAAAGTCTGTCTTAATAATATTTAAGTTTTAGTAACTGAGATGCACTTAATTTACTTGTGGGCTCAACAGTTCTCTCCAGGTCCTGAACATTATAATGTATAATTTTGCATTAATTGGAGCTGTAATCAAACTTAACAAAGACTAGATCACCCACATCTTTAGAGTGAAAAGGAGCACCGTCTAAGTTGTGTAATACCACCAGGAAAGACATACTGGAGCCACTATGAAGTATTGCAAGATTATAGCAAAATACCATGAAAGCACAATAAAGGAAAATGTGAACTCAGCACTCGTGATACTGATTAGCTGTTGATTTTTCTCCCATCATGTAGATACCATGGAAAGAATAGTGAATGGTAGCTGAACACTAAGAATTTGATCATAGTTTTAAATGAAGAAAATCCCAAGTGTATCACTAACCTTGTTGTTTCTCGCCTTTGCATAATGGATAAAAAAGGAATTTATGATAAGTAATATAATGATAATAATCCTTACAAAATAGGAATAATGTGTAATACAGTATGTACACCGAAATGTTAGGCTAAACATATATGGAAACACTTTGGTTTTATCACAAAATAGCACCCTGAATGAACCAATGAACAGTCTTTGAGATCCCAGGCAACAAAACCAAACCTTATTAAAGAAAAATAGTAATTGTACAATGTTGTACAAGGCCAGGCAAAGATAATCATAACAGAAAAGCAGTACTAAGATATCCAATCATCAGCGACTGAGTATCAGTAAAATAACAGAAACAAACAAATGATTATCAATAAAGTAAGAACAGGTATGAGAGAAGGTAAACTAATACTCTAAAGAACATAAACCTGCATGAACTTCTTAAACTTATAGACTATAAGTGGGTTAGAAATTAGGTGCTGTGTGGTTAGTGAAACCACTGTGCATGCTAATGTGCGCTGGTATTACAAGTTAACAGCAATGCGAGCCTCATTCTGATTCCGTCAGAGACAGCATCAGAACCTCGCGCAGCGATGGCAGCATATTTTTAAATATATATGTATATGACTATATACATATTTATGTGTTCTGTGTATATACACATATTAACACATAAATATATATGTATATAGTCATATACATATATATTTATGTGTTCTGTGTATATACACATATTAACACATAAATATATATGTATATGACTATATACATATTTATGTGTTCTGTGTATATACACATATTAACACATAAATATATATGTATATGACTATATACATATTTATGTGTTCTGTGTATATACACATATTAACACATAAATATATATGTATATAGTCATATACATATATATTTATTGGGAACACAATGTAAATGCAGTTCTTTTCTAACACCCCACTCCCACCAACTTTAGACCCTAAATACTGCCTAGTGGAGTTGTTTCTGATTTTTTTTTTAAAATGCTACATTTTTAAAATAGAAAACTATAATGCCCTTTATTTTGAGGGCATTTGGGGCACGTTTAGAAAATTAACCAGAGATCGGATCTCAGGTTAATTTTTTGAGAGCCAATTGCTACCGTGTGCTCGTGGTAGCAATAACCAGCCAATTGTAATGGCTGGTTATTTATCGCGGCTGGCGCACAATAATTTATATCTTAGGGTTTAATGTCCCTTTAACCAAGATCTATCGAACGTGTGGAAAGATATGTAAAAAAAAAATAAAAATAATAAAACCACCTTTTTTAGTATGCAGCATCAGATTTTGGAGTATAAATGTTAATATATATTTTTTTTCTTAATTAGCATATTTATTATTGAAACTAGGCTGCATAAATAAAATAGATTAACATAGTTTTTCCATGAATAAGTGTTTGAAGTGAATTGAATGTCCATTAATTAGAAATTTAGAAACTCTGTGAATACTTATAATTCAGCAAATAGTATAATCTGTTCAAGATAGTTCAATATGATAAGGGTCTACAGAAGAAATAATATCCAGCTAGTGCAACTGCATATAAAATGATAATCCATGAAATATATAATAAAAAGAAGATAGCCATCCTCTATCCAAACAAATTAATAATACATTCTATGTTTTATTCTATAGAATAAAAAACAATAATAATAATTAGCAAATAATTGGTATGAATTATGTATATTTTTACAGTTATAAGAAAAAAGTTAGTAGGTACAACCTGTTCATACAAATGTTACTGTCTATTAGTTAATGGTATTCTTCATCTTCAAAATACCCAAGATAGTTAAATAGAAAGTTCTGTACTAGGCACACACATTGATAATAATGTACCATATCTATATTAGTTAAATTACAACTCTCTACAATGACATGTCAAGTACCATGAATTAAGAAATTGCTTATACATAGTTGCCAACATTTGAAAATATTTCCAGGGACATTTTGCAGCAGAGACACACCCATATATGGTTCCCATAGCCTCAACCACTCAAACTAACTCCAAAACATTGACATAAAATACTAGTAGTATAATTTAGTCATACTTATTGCTTTATGCAGGGTAAATCATCAAGCTCCTCATCTCCCTTACCCCTTAGCAAGCACATCATTGACATAGATGATTACCTTTATCGCACAGTACCAAAACGAGAACACAAGCGTTAAAGTATTAATCCTTCTTGGGGACTAGATGGGCGCAACTCCAGAAAACCTACAAAATGGGAACATAGATGGGCACTAGGTAAATCCCTTAAGGGCTCCCTCTCTTTACATTATCATATTTTAACTACGCCTCCAGAACCCACTAAACATAACCAATACTTTGCTTGGGTGAGAGACCTGCATACAGTTACAGAGCCTGCTGAGTGGTTCCGGAAGCTGGTGGTAGCCAAAAAATTGCTACACTGTGCAACATTGTGGGAGCTCTACTACAAAATAACTGTACATTGGCACTTAGGCCCCATTTATAAATCTTCACCTCTTTGTTGGAGAGAATGTGGAAACTTAGGCACATCTATACACATCTGGTGAGAGTGTCCTAAGATTTGAGGCCTAAGAAGAGCAGTTTTTAAAACCTACATGACTTATATATCAATGTACAAATGGGTCCAGCCTTGGGTCTCCTTCACCATGGTGCATCTGGTAAGCAAGAGGCAGACAGATTCATAATGATATATCTACTAATGGCCACGAAACTAGCAATAGCGAGAGACTGGAAACAGTCTTCTCCCTCCTTTTAAAAAATTAGTCATAATGGAATACATTAAAGCTATGGAACTATATGCTTTTAGCATGACGAACAAATTAAATTTATATCATAATATATGGTATGTGTGGGATACCCATCGATATATATAAGCCCTGTGACTTCCCTTTCATATACTAGCCTTCTGTTATAGGGATCTACAAGATCCCCCCCTTTTTTTTCTTCTTCTCTTTCTCTGTCATCCTTTTTTTCTGGCCTCCTCCCTCCATGCCCACTTAACAGTTACACCAGCCAGGAGGTGCTTGAGATCATGACCTATACCAGAGACAGCTGCCTCCTGAATCCTATACCATTTAGCAGTATACCTTTGAAGTGTATCTTTATATTTGTACTAAAGGTACCTTAAACACCTAGCTATATGTCATACTAAACTAATTCTATTTAATTATAGATATATAACTTTTGAGGTTATCATATCCAGAGTATTATTGTTTCCTATATCAGTTGGTTCACAAGTAACTATTGAATTAACCACTGTCAAATGCTATTATTTAGATGCAATAAAACAAGATTCTTAAATTATTGATAACTATGTAATGTACAACCTTCATTTGTCGATATATGAGACTTGTCATTTATGTAAGAATTGAAAAGAGACAACTTTAATTGTTCATGTATATTACTTATGTTATCTCATTGATGTTTGTGTACCAAGTATCTTTAAAAAAACACACAAAAAACAGACACAGCTACAAAAAAAAAAAAAAAGTATTAATCTTTCAACATCTGTATAGCAGGACACCACAAATAACCCTAAGCCTGATATCTTAACCCCTGCTGAGCAAAGTATCAGCATATAAATGGGGACAATTAAACATGTTCCAAATTGTACAAAACTACCAAGATGCTTTGCTTTCTCACTTCTTGCATTCTATCATCCCTGGTATTGTATATGAAATTTTATAACGCAGGACATACTTAACTGACAGAGACAAGAAGCCAAAAAAGGGGATAGTTGGTAACTATGCTCATTATACCTCAGTCTATGGTTTGTTCATGTTTTCTTTAACCAGTAAGGTTTCCTGGACTTCAGCCATTTTAAACACCATCTACCTCTCCAACTCTTAATCTGTCACAATGCACAATATCCAACTCTTTCTTTGCAAATTACAAATTTCTGTCATTTATGTGTTGCTCCATGTTTGTATATGTAGGCTTGTGCCATTTACCTTGCTTAATAATTATTTAAAGTGGGTTTATATTAGTTTAGATTAATACAATTTTTAAAGGCCCTGCAATTAATAAAAATTGAGCGAGGCACCTCATATACATAATATGAAGAGATTGTCAAATTTCTGGGAGAGTAGTGATAATTGTTCTGCCTAATTAAATTTAAACCTAAATATGATTATTATTTTCATTTTCATGGTTCATTATCTGTTATTGAGAATCAGATATTTACTGTCCATTTTGTTTTATTTCATGACAAAGAATTCTGACACAACAAAGTCTTTATCATAAAACGGTCTTACAGCATTCAGATCTACTACGTTATCCACCAACAATATGTAACACTTAAACACACACCATCATATGGACAAAATTAAATGAGTCTAATAGTTTATTGATGTCCAGAAAAGGATGCAGATAAACAAAGAGAATGCCAATGGTTATAAAAAATCCATAGGAACTTCTGCAGTAGATCTCCTAGAGAGCATGTTTGCCCTTTTATGCAGCTCTTTAGCTGCAGTCATTATATGCTTAAGCTATCTCTCCTAACCTACGGCATCCATAAAAATCTTTTAACATGGGTAGAAGCCCATAGGATAATAAATGTATGAATGAATAATTAACCAAGGTAACCATGCTATGAGGTGGAAAAAGGCATCACCACAAACAATACACATTTTTTGTCAAACTTATGTTTTCTACAAAATATACGCATTAGAATATGAGGGGGTTGCAAAGGCTCATTCTTTTCCAGGTTGAGTGCCCAGCTGAATATATTTCAATATACTGAATGCTGGGGATTCTTATACACATTGTGTGGCTGGTGAGTGGAATCCTAAGCACAGTCTACTGGGCGACTGAGAGGTCCCAGCTTGCCTTTACTGCACCTGGAGGTGCGCTCCTCATTGTAAGTGTGACCAATAAGTGTGACTTTTGCCTGTTTATACTGTACTAGGCTATGGGAGCTGTGTTTTATCACTCACAGGAACAGATGCCTGGTTTGCTGTTTTTTTGATCGAGTGCAGTATTAGCACACAGTGAGCTGGACCACTGCCAATTGATCCAGTCTGCACCATTTGCACCATTGGGTTTCTTCATCTTTGTAAGTACCATCCTATATCACATTGAATATTCTTCTGTATAGACATTACTAGGCCATATTGGTGCCTCTGTGACTTCCTTTTTTTCCAGATCATTCATCACCAGGGACTGACCATCCTTTTGACAGAGTGCTGCCTCTTGTTGGATGTTCAGGACTTTATATATGCAATACATTCTGTTGTGAAATAGCTTGATTTGATGTGTTGCTCATATTATTTCTTGAAGATTTTTGCTACAGGATTTGTATTTAGGAAGCGCCCCCTATGGGAATATCTTTTTTGCTTATATTTCCCTTATTCTCTGAATGAATAATTAACAAAGGTAACCATACTATGAGGTGGAAAAAGGCATCACCACCAATAATACATATTTTTTGTCAAACTGATGTTTTCTACAAAATATACGCATTAGAATATGAGGTAATTGCAAAGGCTCATTCCTTTCCAGGCTGAGTACCCAGCTGAATATATTTCAATACACTGAATGCATTATCTGATATTTAATGAGGCATTGACAGGCTTTCCAAAGCCATCATACAACAAATTTAATATAGTCACTGTATAAAATGACTTTTAGTAATTCTAAAGCATGGTAAAAAGAAAAAATGTGGCTGTATATACAATTCATATTTAAATATTTACATTGGTACCAAAAACTCAAGATAATATAACTTTTAATGGTCACAAAATTATATTACATTCTACTTCATTCAATATTTAAACATTAATGATGACCATTGTCTATCTCCAATACATTAAACTAGTACATACAAACATATATACAATATTAAAAAGTATATAAGGAGAGCAAATTAATACAATAGTTAAAGCGAATAGTTAGAAATAACTGTACAGTTCTCATAAAAAAGGGACCAATCATAATCCTGTTTAGACACCTAGGGGAAATAGACCCTAGTTCATAATTTTAATATATTCTCTCTTCTTCAAAAGAACCTCTCTGTTCCCTCTACTTCCTGGAATCTTAACCTGTTCTATTACCTGCAATTAAAGTTGGCTTGCACTATGCTCTGCAGCAGTGAAGTCTTAGGAGACAGGAAGTGCATCCTATTTACACATCTAATTTTGCATTTATGCTCTAATTCCCTCCTGGACTTGTCTTGTAGTTGTTCTGGATGAGTCAATAGTTACTTTTTCTATCCAAGTCTGTTCTGATCAATACAACTTTCATACTGGGGGATCTCATACGGCTATAATCTCAGGATTGCGTGTATTCAGAATTGTAATCACTTGCTGTATTTTTATTATGCTGTGTTTCAAATATTAATGTAACTAAATGGTGTATACCCAGTTAAAAATACACTATAAGATACACCATCACATGCAACATGTATTGACAGGATTTCAGTGTCATCACATTCTAGAGGGATCCTCTGGAGCCTAAACAGTCATATAACACAGATTTTGATTCCAGACAGGGTTTATTCTTTTTCTCCTAAGTGTTCCAGTTGTGTCTTTCTTGTGTGTTTCAGCAGAGAGTGGACTTCAAAGTGTCCATCATTCACTGTGTGCTACTTTACTGCTGAAGGAATTTTCAAAGATGTTTCATTGGATCTTAAAGGACCACTCAATGTAGTAGAATTGCATAATTAACAAGTGCATAATAAAAATACAATGAATTTTAACACATACAGTACTCTTTCAAATAACCTGTAGATTTTTTATGAAATTTTTCCTTCCTGTATCATATGACAGACATCAGCCAATCATAGACTATTATACTTCTACCCTGTGAGCTTGTACACATGCCCAGTAGGATCTTGTTCCCCAGAAAGTGTGCATATGTAAAGAGTGTACAAAATGTGATAATGGAAGTAAATTGGAAAGTGTCTTAAAACTGCATGCTCTTTCTGAATCATAAACATTTATTTTGACTTAGTGTCCCTTTAAGTTTGTATATATGTCCATCTGTTGCTGGGTAATAAAGCGCATTCCACTGATGTTTGATCTAAATATTCTTGAAGAACATTTTAAATTACAATGCAACTAGCTGAGGACCCTTCTCTGAAACCTATCTTTGTAAGCCCAAAGGGTACAAATATTCTCTCTTAGGAACAGTAGCTTCATCTGTGAATTCAAATGTGAACAACTTTAGGACATTTTGAACAAGTGTCCACCAGGACAAGGAACAAACATCCTTTATCACCAATATCTGTACACATGCTCTCCCAAGGTTTAATGGCCAAGACCATGTATGTATTTTTTTCTTTTCATGAGTGATCTCTGAGTCTGCACATAGCCGATACAAAAGACAACATGTTTACTAATATCCTTATTCAAGTATCCTCAATCACCACACATGCTTTTTGCTTCATGCAAACTATGCCAAGTATGTCCTTAACTGAGGTATGTTTTCTTGTAAAGCTTCAGGAATAATGTGTCATTTATCCCAGTGGAGATAACCATCTGTGTAAATTTAAAAAATATATATCTGGATTGATAAGGACAAAGATGTGATTGAGAAATATTACGCCAACCATTTTGCTTTTATATTTTTTAGGATTTCTGCTAATTCTGTATTTTTCTTCGTCCCTAGTTGGCAGTAACCTTGTTAGCTTTGTGTTTGAATGTTCCGATTCCTGTTTAGAAGTAGATGTTAAACTGCATCTGCATTTCCATTTTGGGTATGAGGACAGTTAATATACTACACATATGCCCTTAACAACCAAGCAGTCTGGATACAGTGGTAGAAGGTATATCTTTGTGAAGGTTATGAATAACTAACAAAGGTTTATGATTTGTCAATAAGATGAAGGGTCTACCACAAATATGAGAATGGAATTCCTGCTAAAATCTTATCCATTATTTGTTGCCAAAAGCAAGAGATGATCTTATGACAAACACCATGCAATTAAAAAAAGTTCCTTGTGTTTAATGTGAGCAGTGTCCTAAAGTCTGGGGGTGTTGGGAACTGCAGAAAGGCTTAAGGTCCATTTTTGTTGATCATTTGCCTTATGCAGCAATACCATTGTCTATTTTTGGTAAGAGACATTGGTCTACTGCTGTGAATTTATTGTCAATCAAAGATCATCATATAGTCTGATTTTTCCAGGCACAACAGGAGACGTCAATTCACTGGGCTACACTTTAAATAGTTCTTCCAATCCTTTTTAACTACCGTCTGCATGACAAATTTAATTGCTCTGCCGTAAAAAAAAGTTGGTATTGATTACATTTTTATAGAAGTATTACGGAATTACCTTTAACAATACAAATTTTTCATCAAAAACAGGAGCATTTTGTTTTTTACTTGCTTTACCCAATTATCCAGTTTGCTTCTTTAAATCTATAGGTTTCTGGGTTATGTGAATTATTTACAAAAATAAACATTATGTTGCCCTTCATAGGACTGCATATTTTTATTTTGTAAATAAATAGTGTTCTTTTCAGCGTCTTATTTAGAATGTATAATGTCAGCATCTTTAGTGACCTGTCCCATTATAATGACATATCTCCATTGCTCTCTTATGAGCGAGGTCTTTCTCGATTAATAGTGCCCATAAAGGGACATGAAACCCAACATTTTTCTTCATTATTCAGATAAAGCACAACATTTTAAACAACATTCCAATTTACTTTAATTATCCCATTTGCTTCATTTTCTTGGTATTCTTTGTTGAAGGAGCAACAATGCACTATTGGGAGCTAGCTGAACACATTAGGTGAGCCAATCACAAGACACATATATATGCGCAGCCACTTAGCAGCTAGCTACCAGTAGTGCACTGATGCTCCTAGGCCTACCTGTTTAAGACTTTTCACAAAGGATACCAAGAGAAGAAAGCAAATAATATAGCAGAAGCTGTTTAAAATTGCTGGCTCTATTGGAATCCTGAAAGTTTAATGTTGACTTTACTGTCCCTTTAATATTATTTAATTAGCTAGTCCCATAACAAATTGATCTCTAAAAATAGCTGATAAAAGTTCACTGAATCTGCAAGAACTTCCTAGATTTCCTAAATCTATAACATATGATTAAATATTTCCTCACTTTTCCTGTAGTAAGTCATGCAGGTGCCATAATCTGTGGCTTCTATAGTAGTCCAGAACACCACAGCTTGTTGTCCAAGAGCACTTAAAAACCTGACCTTACTGGAAACTAGTCTGACGTATACAAAAGCAAGAAGTAGAAGAAAAGGTAGGAAAGAATAAGAGCAAGAAAAAAAGGAGCAGAGGAAAAAAAGTCCATACTCGCCATAAATGCAGCCAGAAAAAATAATCTAAATCTATCAAAAAATGGGCAGGTCTCATAGACTCTCATCGCCATGAAATTATTGAATTTATCAGGTGAGCATAAATTATATTTTCTTTTATAAAGGTGGTGAGAGTTCATGAGCCATTACTCCTGAGTAACTAATACCTAAACTAATTGCTGAAATAATAATAATAATAAATATATATATATATATATATATATATATATATATATATATATATATATATAATACATACACACATATACACACACACACAACAATACTTAGGGGTATATGTATCAAGCTCCGAATGGAGCTTGATACCCCGTGTTTCTGGCGAGCCTGCCAGATTGCCAGAAACAGCATTTATGAAGCAGCGGTCACAAAGACCGCCGCTCCATAACCTGTCCGCCTGCTCTGAGCAGGCAGACAGACATCGCCGGAAATCAACCCAATCGAGTACGATCGGGTTGATTGACACCCCCGTGCTGGCGGCCTATTGGCCGTGAGTCAGCAGGGGGCGGCGTTGCACCAGCAGCTCTTGTGAGCTGCTGGTGCAATGCTGAATACGGCGAGCGTATTGCTCGCCGTATTCAGCGAGGTCTGGCGGACCTGATCCGCACTGTCGGATCAGGTTCGCCAGACCTTAATAACTATGGGCCTTAATGTCAATAAATGACTGCCTGAAGGACTTTCCTCCCAACAGCTGCTTCAGAAGAAGCAAAATATCAAAATGGTAGAATTTAGTAAAGGTATGTAAGGAAGACCAAGTAGCTGCCTTGCAAATTTGATTAACAGACACCTCATTCTTAAAAGCCCAAGAAGAAGCAACTAACCTAGTAGAATGGGCAGTAAAACATTTAGGAGGAGACTGCCCTGCCTCCAAGCAAGCCTTATGACTCAAAGCTTGAGCCAGGAAGCTAATGAAATGGCTGTAGCCTTCTGACACCTTCTAGAAAAATTAACAGAGTAGAGGATTGTCTAAAATCCTTAGTAGCCTGCAAATATAATTTTAAGGCTCTGACAACATCTAACTGGTGAAGATGTCTCTCCTTAAAATTTTTCAGATTAGGACATAAAGAAGGATCAACAATTTCACAATTGATATTATAAGAAGATAACACTTAAGGCAAAAAATCTAACTACATTCTCAAAGCCACTTTATGATGAAAAGCAAGATAAGGAGGTTCACAGGAAAGACAATTCATAAACTCTTCTTGCAGAAGAAATAGCCAAATGAAACAGAACCTTCCAGGACAAAAGCTGAATATCCAAATTATTCATAGGTTCAAAAGGAGGAATCTGCATAACTCCTAAAACCAAATTAAGGTTCCTAGGAAGAGAAATTGGCTTAATCACTGGCTTGATCCTGACTTAGGCCTGAACAAAACTCTGAAAATCAGGAAGCTTAGCAATCTTCTTGAGAAACTATACTGAAATAGCTGAAAACTGGCCCTTTAAGGAGTGGGAAGATAACCCTTTATCCAAACCATCCTGAAGAAACTAAAGAATTCTAAGAGTTCCCCCTAAAATCATGTTTCACACACCAAGAAATAAAGGCCTTCCAAACCTTGTGATAAATCTTCTTTGTCACACGTTTAAGGGCCTGAATCAAAGTCTCAATAACAGAATCAGAAAAACCACCATCTTAAAACTAAGCATTCAATCTCCAAGCCATCAAGTTTAGAGACTTGAGATCCTGATGAAAAAACCACAAACTCTGCCTGAGGACCCCTGGACCTCACAAAGTATCTGGGAAGCTTGTTGTTTAACTGAGAAGCCATCAGATCTATTTCTGGAAGAGCCCATAGATCCACAATCTGACTGAAAACTTCCAGGTGAAGAGAACTCCCCTGGATGAAGAGATGGACAACTAAGACAATTTGCCTCCTGTTTGCTCACTTCTGGAATATGCACTGCAGAGATTGTACAAATATTGTTTTCTGCCCAAGTGAAAATCCAGGACACCTCCCTCATCATCAGGTAAATGTGAGTTCCACCCTGATGATTGATGGAAGCCACTGCTGTGGCATTGTCTGAATGGAAACCCAGATAAGTCTCTCTTTTCAGACTTGCCAGTTCTGAAGAGCTCTGAAAATTGCACAGAGTTCCAGAACATTTATCAGTAACATCGCCTCCTAAAGCAATCAAACTCCCTGTGCTCTGTTGGACTCCAGACTGCACTCCAACCTGAAAGCCTTGCATCAGTCATGATTACCATCCAATGATAAATAAAGGATGACCCTAGAACAATGGACTGATGAAGTAGAGTATAATCCCTGCACCATTGACAAAGCATACAAAGCTATAGAAGTCTTGTGAAACCGAGAAGAAATAATATAAACTGATGCTGCTATCATCAGACCTAACACTTCCATGTAAAGAGCTACAGAGGGATAAGGAATAAAGATCTGAACAAGCTAATAGAAACTTCAGCCTCCTTTGGTCATTCAAGAAAAGTCTCATGGAGACAATCTATTATGACACATAGGAAAATAACCCTGTACTGAGGAGAAAGAGAACTCTTTGGAAAATTGATTCTCCAACCATGCTCTTGAAGAAACAACAAGAGTCTGTTGGTATGAGATACCAATAAAAGTAAAGATCAAGCCTGTACTAAGGTATCGTCCAGATAATGAAACAACAAAACATTCTATTTTATAACAGATAAGAGAGTTCCCAGAACTTTTTGGAAGAGCAACAAATTAAAAGGGCTTGTCCAGGAATGCAAATCTAAGAAACTGATTATGACCCCCTGTGAATAGGGATATGAAGATAAGTATCCTTCAAATCTATTGTGGACTTAAACTGCCCTTGTTAAACAAGAGTAGGAATAGTCTACATGGTCTCCATCTTTAAAGTAGGGAATCAATACCCAAGCTAGAGGACACATATGATAAGGGAGGGACAAGACAGGTAACCTAAACAGAAGGCACCACTGCTTGAAGAACCTTTCTCCCAAAAGAAGCCTCAGCCGAAGGAAAAGTATCAAATTTGTAAAATATTGAAAAAGTGTGTAAGGATGACCAAGTAGCAACCCTGCAAATCTGTTCCATAATAGCTCCATTATTAAAAGCCCAAGAAGAAGAAACAGCCCTGGTAGAAAGAGCCGTGATTCTCTCAGAAGGCTGCCGTCCAGCAGTCTCATAAGCCAAGCGAAAAATACTCCTCAACAAAAAAGAAAGAAGAAGCCATAGCTTTCTGACCCTTTCTCTTCCAAGAATAAACAAATAAGGAAGAAGACTGACAAAAATCCTTAGTTGCCTGTAAATAAAACTTTAAAGCACGTACTACATCTAGGTTGTGCAACAAACGTTCCTTATGAGAAGAAGGATCAGGACACAAGGAAGGAACAACAATCTCTTGATTAATATTCCCATCTGAAACCACCTTAGGAAGAAAAACTAAGGCAGTACGCAGAACTACATTATCAGAAGAAAAATAAGGAAAAGAGATTCATACTGCAAAGATGAAAGCTCCAAAACTCTTCGAGCAGAAGAAATAGCAACCAAAAACAAAACTTTCCAGGATAAACACTTAATATCCAAAGAATGCATAGGTTCAAAACGAGAATGTTGAAGAACTCTAAGAACCAAATTGAGGCTCCACGGAGGAGTAGCAAATTTAAACCTAGGCCTGACTCTAACCAGAACCTGGCAAAAAGACTTAACATCTGGCATATCTGCCAGAAGTTTATGCAACAAAATAGATAAAGCAGAAATTTGACCCCTCAAGGTACTAGCAGATAAACCCTTCTCCAAATCCTCTTGGAGAAAAGACAAAATCCTAGGAATTTTAACTCTATTCCAAGAAAAACATCTGGAATCACACCAATACAAATATATACGCCAAATCTCATAATAAATCTTTCTAGATACAGGCTTACGAGCCTGAATCATAGCTTCAATAACCGATTCAGAAAAACCACGCTTAGATAATATCAAGCATTCAATCTACAAGCAGTCAGCTTCAGAGAAACGAGATTTGGATGAAGGAAGGGCCCCTGAAGTAGAAGGCCCTTCCGTAACGGAAGACTCCAAGGTGGAAGAGATGACATCTCCACCAGATCCGCATACCAGATTCTGCGAGGCCACGCCGGGACAATGAGAATCACCAAAGCCCTCTCCTGTCTGATTCGAGCAATGACCCGTGGAAGTTGAGCGCACGGAGGAAAAACATATGCTAGACTGAAGTTCCAAGGAACGGCCAGAGCATCTAACAGTACAGCCTGAGGATCTCAAGACCATGACCCATACCTTAGAAGCTTGGCATTCTGAAGAGATGCCATGAGATCCAACTCCGGCTGCCCCCACTTGAGAATCAAGTTAGAAAATACCTCCGGATGGAGCACCCACTCCCCTGGATGAAAAGTCTGTCGGCTTAGAAAATCCGCTTCCCAATTGTCAACCCCTGGAATGTGGATCGCAGACAGACAACAATTGTGGGACTCTGCCCACTGAATAATCATGGCTACCTCTGTCATGGCCAAGGAACTTCGAGTCCCCCCTGATGATTGATGTAAGCCACGGACGTTATGTTGTCCGACTGAAATCTGATAAACTGGACTGAAGCTAACTGAGGCCAAGCAAGCATTGAAGATTGCCCTCAGCTCTAGAATATTTATAGGAAGAACTAGGAATTTAACCATAAAACTCTGCGAGCTAAAACAGCAAAGTTAGAAATCTTTGCAAATTTGATAACTTGAAGAGAAGCATCAGAAATAAAGGAATTAGCCAATTTAATCCTATCCTGAAGCTCTTCAAAAGGAGTGTCTGACTGAATAGAATCAGACAACGCATCAAACCAATAAGCTGTTGCGCTAGTGACAGTAGCAATACACACCGCAGGCTGCCATTGCAAACCCTGATGAACATACATTCTCTTAAAAAAAAGCTTCAAGCTTCTTATCCATAGGATCCTGAAAATAACAACTATCCTCAATGGGAATAGTAGATCTCTTAGCCAAAGTAGAAATAGCACCCTCATCCTTAGGCACTGTCTACCAAGACTCTTTAAGCAATAGAAAACATATTTTTTTTTAAATTGGAGATGGGGAAAAAGGAATCCCAGGCTTCTCCCACTCCCGTGCAACAATCTCTGAAGCACGATCAGGGACATGGAATACCTCCACTGCGTATGGAACATCAAAATATATAAGCTTGCTAGATTTCTTAGGAGTGATTATAACCATAGAATCAGAATCATCCAAAGTAGACAAAACCTCCTAAAGTAAAGAAACGGAGGTGCTCTAATTTGAACCTGAATGACACAACTTCAGCATCAGAAGAAGGAAATATACTGTTAGAGTCAGAGATTTCACCCTCAGACAATAAAGAAGAATCCTCTTCCTCAGACTTCTGAGAAGAGACATTAGAAAAAAACAACCCCTGAAACAGGGGTCTCCAAATTTCTAATCTAATGCTAAACTACCAATAACCCTTAAAAGTTAAAAAAAAACAAAAAAAAAACTAAAGCCCCAAATAGATACTCACGGTTCCTGAAGTCCAGCGGAGAAGGTCTTCTTCCAGGCAGGTCCATCATCTTCATCCACAGCGAAGGTGGAGCGGAGGTCCGGAGTGGTCTTTCCAGATGTGGCGATCCTCGGCGGCAGTTGCACTCCTCTGCGGCGGCAGTCCTCGGTGAAGGCGTGGAGGTTCCTCTTCATGCAATCGTCCGCTGCACACTGAAGAAAGAATTCAAGGTAACCCATATTTATTGGGGTACCATGAATTCCTATTGGCTGAAATTTTCAAAATCAACCAATAGGATGAGAGCTACTGAAATCTTATTGGCTGATTTGAACAGCCAATTGGATTTCAGTAGCTCTCATTCTATTGGCTATTTTGAAAATTTCAGCAACCAATAGAATGAAAGCTACTGAAATCTTATTGGGTGATTTGAGCAGCCAATAGGATTTTAGTAGCTCTAATCCAATTGGCTGTTTTGAAAAATTCAGCCAATAGGAATGCAAGGTACCCCAAATTGCGGTAACTTGCATTCAATATTCAGTATACCACAGACATCGGATAAAGAGGAGCTTCCAAGTCGCCGAGGACCACCGTCGCGGATCGCCACTTCTGAGAAGACCGTTCCGGACCTCCGCTCCGCGCCACCTTCGCTGTGGATGAAGATGATGGACCCGCCCGGAAGAAGCCCTTCTCCGACGGACTTCTGAAACAGTGAGTACCTATTTGGGGCTTTAGTATTAGTTTTTTTTTTTTTTTTTAACTTAGGTTTTTTTGGAGCACATTGAAAAAGAGCTGAATGCCCTTTTAAGGGCAGTGAAAAAACACAATTTATGCTTACCTGATAAATTTATTTCTCTTGTGGTGTATCCAGTCTACGGATCATCCATTACTTGTGGGATATTCTCATTCCCAACAGGAAGTTGCAAGAGGACACCCACAGCAGAGCTGCCACATAGCTCCTCCCCTAACTGCCATATCCAGTCATTCGACCGAAAACACGCAGAGAAAGGAGAAACAATAGGGTGCAGTGGTGACTGTAGTTTAAAGTAAAAAATTACCTGCCTTAAAATGACAGGGCGGGCCGTGGACTGGATACACCACAAGAGAAATAAATTTATCAGGTAAGCATAAATTGTGTTTTCTCTTGTAAGGTGTATCCAGTCCACGGATCATCCATTACTTGTGGGATACCAATACCAAAGCTAAAGTACACGGATGAAGGGAGGGACAAGGCAGGTACTTAAACGAAAGGTACCACTGCCTGTAAAACCTTTCTCCCAAAAATAACCTCCGAAGAAGCAAAAGTGTCAAATTTGTAGAAATTTGAAAAAGTATGAAGCGAAGACCAAGTCGCCGCCTTGCAAATCTGTTCAACAGAAGCCTCATTTTTAAAGGCCCAAATGGAAGCCACAGCTCTAGTAGAATGAGCTGTAATCCTTTCAGGAGACTGCTGTCCAGCAGTCTCATAGGCTAAGCGGATTATGCTTCGTAGCCAAAAAGAAAGAGAGGTTGCCGAAGCCTTTTGACCTCTCCTTTGTCCAGAATAGACAACAAACAAAGCAGATGTTTGACGAATATCTTTAGTAGCTTGTAAGTAAAACTTTAAAGCACAAACCATATCTAGATTATGTAATAGACGTTCCTTCTCTGAAGAAGGATTAGAACACAAGGATGGAACAACAATCTCTTGATTGATATTCTTGTTAGATACCACCTTAGGTAAAAACCCAGGTTTGGTACGCAGGACTACCTTATCCGAATGGAAGATCAGATAAGGAGAATCACATTGTAAAGCAGATAACTCGGAGACTCTATGAGCCGAGGAAATAGCTACCAAAAAAAGAACTTTCCAAGATAAAAGTTTAATATCTATGGAATGAAAAAGGTTCAAACGGAACTCCTTGAAGAACCTTAAGAACCAAGTTTAAGCTCCATGGCGGAGCAACAGGTTTAAACACAGGCTTGATTCTTAACCAAAGCCTGACAAAATGCCTAAACGTCTGGAACATCTGCCAGACGCTTGTGCAAAAGAATAGACAGAGTAGAAATCTGTCCTTTTAAGGAACTAGCTGACAATCCTTTTTCCAAACCATCTTGGAGAAAAGATAATATCCTGGGAATCCTGACCTTACTCCATGAGTAACCCTTGGATTCACACCAATAAAGATATTTACGCCATATCTTATGTTAAATTTTCCTGGTGACAGGCTTTCGTGCCTGTATTAAGGTATCAATGACTGACTCGGAAAAGCCACGCTTTGATAAAATCAAGCGTTCAGTCTCCAGGCAGTCAGTCTCAGAGAAATTAGATTTAGATGGTTGAAAGGACCCTGAAGTAGAGGGTCCTGTCTCAGAGGCAGAGCCCATGGTGGAAAGGATGACATGTCCACCAGATCTGCATACCAGGTCCTGCGTGACCACGCATGCGCTATCAAAATCACTGATGCTCTCTCCTGCTTGATCCTGGCAATCAGTCGAGGGAGCAGAGGAAATGGTGGAAGCTTGGTGTTCTGGCGAGACGCCATGAGATCCAGTTCTGGTTTGTCCCAACGATGAATTAACTGTGCAAACACCTCCGGATGGAGTTCCCACTCTCCTGGAAGAAACTTAGAAAATCCGCCTCCCAGTTCTCTACCTGGGATATGGATCGCTGATAGGTGGCAAGAGTGAGTCTCTGCCCAGCGAATTATATTGAGACTTCTAACATCGCTAGGGAACTTTTGTTCCCTCTTGATGGTTGATGTAAGCCACAGTCGTGATGTTGTCCGACTGAAATCTGATGTACCTCAGAATTGCTAACTGAGGTCAAGCCTGAAGAGCACTGAATATCGCTCTCAGTTCCAGAATATTTATTGGAATGAGTGTCTCCTCCTGAGTCCACGATCCCTGAGCCTTTAGGGAGTTCCAGACTGCACCCCAACCTAGAAGGCTGGCATCTGTTGTTACAATTGTCCAATCTGGCCTGCGAAAGGTCATACCTTTGGACAGATGGACCCGAGATAGCCACCAGAGAAGAGAATCCCTGGTCTCTTGATCCAGATTTAGTAGAGGGGACAAATCTGTGTAATCCCCCTCCCGTTATACCCCATATTACAGAGGGCTACCTTTAAAATCTCTTCCACACCATAAAGGGAACTCCATCCTCAACTGAAATAGCAATGGAAAAGGGCCCACAGAGCCCTGAGGGCTAAACCCCACCTAAAGCACCTCCCAGGGACATCATTATTAAATTTTAAGTAAAATGAGGAAATTAAGATGTGCAAGGGTCAAAAACCCTATACGTCATGCTAGCTTCGATATTTAACTGTTCTCAGATCTGTCTCTAACCACTCTTCAGAAGAGACAAGAACTAGCACGTTACAGCGCATTTAAGGAACCATAAAATACAGTATCATTGGGGGTTTCCAGTTTCTTTGATCATCACTCACGACAACAAGACCTTAATCTACAAACCCGGAGCAGATCTTCAAGCCTTCTTTGCGGACCTCGCAATCTCACAGGCCCAACCACAGACCGAAACCACTTCGGAAACAAGGGACTCTGAACTGCACTAACTTGTTACTCTTGCATTCTAAGACCTTACATCTTATGTGGTGTCAAGCTCACTATAAGATGGAACTGACACTCTGCCCTCTCCAATGTCGTTTGCTCTTATGCGGAGAGTCCGATTAACATGTACAACGGTATCTGCTTAATGGACCTTATGTTTTTGACTCCTTTTAATTTGATGTACTTAATATTGCATATGTCAATGTATAACACTGAACCTTTTTTGGGGGGGGGATAATATTTGTGACATGTCCTTTTCATAAAATAAATAAAGAATAAAAAAAAAAAAAGAGAGCCCGATTAAAGGTATTATTGAAGTGACTTCATATGATAATGCCTACATACAACCACTATCAATATTAATACTGTGTTAGAATGCTTTGTTTACTAGTTTTCATAGTTATGTAAAGTTTTTATTATGTTCAACTGACTTAGAAATCCTATATGCTGCAATTTGAGTGTACAATTCAGGTGATACACGCATACTGTATATATTAGTAGACTCATAGGACACATATGTTTTAGATGACTTGCTCCTTTTTAAAGTGTCACCTATCAGTTTGAAACACTTCAATAGGATTAGACTTTGGGTACCAAGTGTCCTTAAATGATAATGCATATTTAATATCATTACTTGCTAGGATGTTGTGTTTGCAAGATATGTTGGTTACACCCCACACGACTAACTCAAAGTTCTACCATGTTTTTTCAAGTGATGTATATTTGTATATTGGATTTGCTGCAGCGAAGCTGCTCAAAAAACATTTCTACAAACTCATAAGACACGGGATAAACCTTAGACAATCCCCTAAATGTGCAGCATAATTTAGTCCTCTTTATTAAAGGAGAGCGCACCTAGTTAATAAGTATTTATAGTTTGCCCTTAACCATATGGTAGCGGTTTTGTGCTTTTTTTCATACTACTGCCAACCCCCCTCCCGTTATACCCCATATTACTATACCTATGCAAGCACCCTGGGTCATGTATAAAGGACCCATGGAACATTTACAATAGTTCAAGTTGCAAGCCCTCATGGATTATCACCCTCACTTTTTTGTGTTAATCCTGTTTGGCTGCATTGCTGCTTGACATAAACATAAAATTTTCAGGAGCATTCGACCGAGTTTCTTGGCACTTGTTACTCGCCTTGTGTGTCAGGCGATTTATTTAATTTCCTACTCTTCTAACTCTTAAACTCTTCTTTTTCTCTTTTATAAATTTCCCCTAGCCCTTCCTTACTTCTCATTACTTTCTGACTTCGCTTCCCTTCTATTCTCCCCCTTTAATCCCCCCCTTTTTTTTCTCTCTCTCTTCCCTTCTCAGGATGTCACCCAAACAAGTAAATTTCATACGCACAATCTTATCTTTACTACAGTCAATGCAAAGGGCCTTAACAATCCAGGTAAAAGGTATATAGCATTCAGAGACCTCAAAAATGTACACAGTCATATATTGTTTTTCCAAGAAACGCATTTTCGTAAAGGTAGGGAACCAAAATGGCACAACTCACAATACCCTACAGCATACTTTGCCTCAGGTGCTTCCAAAAAATGCAGGGTGGGAATTTTAATACATCATTCAGTTCCACTCAAACCTTTGCACATAGAAAAAGACCCGGAGGGTCATTACATTGTTTTGACAGGCACATTATACGATCACCCAATCACATTATCGACTTTATATGCGCCAAACACAAATCAGCACCAATTCATTAAAACGATTTTAAACATTATTAGACTGTGCAAAAAGCCTGGTGTTTTTAACCGGAGATTTCAATGTCCCATTAGAACCGCATCCTTACACCGCTAACGGCACTTCCAGTATCCCTAGTAGAAAACTTAAATCAATTAAGACAACTATCTCCGATCTCATTTTACATGACACATGGAGAGCCTTTCATCCAACAACCAAAGACTTTACTTACTATTCACCTTCATTTAACAAATACTCCTGAATCGATTACATATTTACTGATACAATAGGGTTAGACATGATCAGTGCATGCAACATTGGCTCCATCACGTGGTCGGACCACACATCTCTTACTTGTGCGGTGCAATGGCCTGACATTCCACCTACAATGTACATTTGGAGACTAGATGAGACTAGATGATACACTTCTTGGTAAGCCACCAAATCAAAACAGAACTACAAAAAGCATTAACTGACTACTTCACACACAATGTGCCTGAGCATACCTCTATGAATAACACATGGGAAGCCCATAAATGTGTCATGCGCGGGGAATAACTCAAACACACGGCGAGATTATGCAAACAATATAGGGCTAACCACGCATCTCTCTTAAATACTATTACATCTTTAGAAAACCAACATAAACAAAATCCGTTGCATATATTGGTAAAACCCTAACACAGGCTAGGATAGAACTTAAACAACACCTATCGGAGGCATACCAGCGTAAAATGCTGATGATAAAACAACAATAATATGAGGGGGGAAATAAGCATGGAAAACTACTTGCAAGATCCTTGTGACAAAAGCAACTTTGATCACACATATATTGTATTAATGCAAAAGATGGTTCCATGTTAAAAAGTAACAAACAGATCGCCAGCACCTTCAATACATATTATGAGTCATTGTATAACATAAACAAAGCCACAGAAGCCCAGACTCAAGACCTAACCAAACAACAAGCCATTGACAAATATTTATAACTCTAAACCTTCCCCGGCTATCCAAAAGTTAGACCTACCTATCTCCCTGGAAGAGCTAAATGAAGCAATTAAAGATCTACCAAAACGGTAAAAGTCCAGGGCCAGGCGCCGGTTAACCCCCAGATATTACAAAACGTTCTTCAAATCCCTAGCTCCTATATTACTCCAGCTTTTTAAAAAATTAACCAACAACCCCCAACTTGCCGGCTCAATGTTGGAAGCCCATATTACAGTCATACCCAAGCCAGGCAAGTCCCCCACTGCCCTAGAAAATTTTAGGCCTATTTCACTGTTAAACACAGACGTTAAAGTTCTAGCTAAGATCCTATCACAGCGTTTAAATAAATATCTCCCAGACCTCATCTTGACAGATCAGGTGGGCTTTGTTCCTGGAAGAAAAGCCAGGGACAATACCTGCAAGGTTTGGCAATTAATACATCATGCTCGAGCAGAGGATGTACCTTTGGCACACTTCTCAACAGATGCAGAGAAGGCCTTTGATCGTGCCAATTGGCTTTTTCTGCGTCAAGTTATGGAAGCTATGACTTTTGGGACTCATTCATCAACATGACATTTTCATCATATTCCAATCCAAACGCGCGTGTTAGAGTAAATAGTACCCTTTCAAGTACATTTAGCATTATGAACGGCACCAGACAAGGATGCCCCCTGTCCCCCCTGTTATTTGCCCTCTCAATCAAAGCCCTTGCCCAAAAAAATTAGGAATAACCCCAACATCACTAGACTAAAAATGAGAGGTTGAGTACAAACAGGCTCTTTACGTGGATGATATCCTGCATACCCTTACAAACATAGATACCTCTGTCCCTAAACTTCTTAGAAACAAATAAATATGGTACCCTTTCCAACTTCCACCTTTATCTCTTGAAGTCAGAACTCCTAAACATTAGCGCACCTCAAGAACACATACAATACCTACAAGGGTCCTATAAAGGTACCCATAGCAGACTCAAAATTAAAATATCTAGGAATCTTTATCACGGAAAACCCTCAGGATTTATAATTATTTAAAACTAAAAAAAAGGAAATAATTAGAGATCTCTAACATCATGGAAAAACAAAACTCTGTTGTGGCTGGGTAAGATAGGGGTAATTAAAATGAACATCCTTCCACGTATCTTATATATTCTGCAGACATTCCCTATCCCTCTCCCAAAAGACTTCTTACCACACTTACAAAAAACATTGGAACAATTTGTTTGCACAGGCACAAAACCATGTGTCCCTAAAAAACATTGTACCTTCCGCGAGATAGAGGGGGGTTGGGTTTTCCTGAATTGGTGACTTACAGACACGCTATACTCTTACAGCGATTAATAGAATGGTCTCACAACACCACACACAAAGCATGGGTATGTCTAGATGGACAAATATTCCACCTAAACAATATGGGCACATTAGCATGGGTCCCTTCCCCTCTACGTCCCCAGAAACTAAACAAATATCCACTCTCTTCCCTTCTCATTCTTATCTTTTTATCCTCATTCTCATATTATGACACACGATTTAATGTTAATAACTGTAACACGCAATAATATGACGAAAATGTTAAAAACAAAACAGGCTTTGTAAAAAATAAGGTGAATCCAGATATACGCAAAGTACTCATCAATACGTACTCATCAAGTACTCATCAATAATTTGTTAATTTAACAGTCCCAATAGACCAAATATGAGACCATCCTCTGCAACAACTTGAAAATAACAATGACGCCAGACTGATGGCGAACTATGTACTGTTATATCTATTTGTATTGTTTACCTGCTATTTTGTCTCAATAAACCTTGTTTATAAATAAAATTAAAAAAGTGCATTGAGCAGGTCAAAATTAATTATTATTTCCATGTGTCTGTCTGTGTCTCTGTGTTTTACATTTGTCAATGATTTAATTTGGTGCTTTGACAAACAAAAAATCCTAAATACACAGTAGTATATTACACAATATGACTCAGTAATATGGGGCAGATTTGTGTATAAAGGAGTTAATATAAATGAAGTATATTACGTAAAAAGATCATTCTGATGAGTTACAACAATTATAATGAAGCTGTGTTGGTGTTGATGGCACAAGTATACACTCTACTAATCAGCATGCAGGTTTATTCTCTAAGTAAGACCTACTTTAGCTTGTTATCAAAGCAGCAGATATTACTAACAAATAAGCCGATTTTGGAGCAGCAGTAAAAATATACTTCCTGTACCTCATATATGACTCACACTTCTTTATGGTACAATTTAGCACATAAGCAACAAATAAATCACTTATCAGATATGATAAAAACATTTTATTTTAAGTGGGCACTGAAACAAGGTGCTTAAAGGTACAGTAAAGTCATAATTAAACATTCATGATTTAGACAGAGCATACAATTTTCAAATTTACTCCAATTTACTTCTATCATTTAATTTGCTTCCTTCTCTTGTTATCCTTTGCGGAAAAGTTTATCTAGGAAAGCTCAGGAGCAGCAAATAACCTAGGTTCTAGCTGCTGATTGGTGACTGCATATATAAACTGATTGTCATTGGCTCACACATGTGTTCAGTTAGAAACCAGTAGTGCATTGCTGCTCCTTCAACAAATGATACCAAAAGAAGGAAACAAATTTGATAATAGAAGTAAACTGGGAAGTTGTTTAATATTGTATGTTCTACCTAAATCATGAAAGAAAAAAATTGTTTTTCATGTCCCTTTAATAGCTAACAAATTAACTATTTTCTGGACTATTCTTCTGTGTTAAAAGTAACATTTGCAATGTACAAGAAAAAAAATATTCATGGTGATTTAAAAAAAAAAAAAAATATAAACAATTTCTAAAATATTCTACAGAATTTAGTTAGGGTTTTGTTTGTATGAGATTGTAGCTAGGCAGCAGAGTCTATTATGCAGAATGCATAAGCTGCACACTGATTTTAAATTGTATAAATCTAGAAGACATGCCATATCCACATCAGGAGCATAAAAAAACAAGCACATATGTCTCTCATAAGGCTGTTACCAAACATTAAACATATGAATATGTCATAAGAATTCTGAAATTAAAATTCCCATTAAAGGGACATGAAACCCAAATATTTTCTTTCATGATTCAGAAAGAGCATGTAATGTTAAACAACTTTCTAATTTACTTCTATTATCTAATTTGCTTAATTCTCTTAATATGCTGTGCTGAAAAGCATATCTAGATAGGCTCAGTAGCTGCTGATTGGTGGCTACACATAGATTCCTCGTGTGATTGGCTCACCCATGTGCATAGCTTTTTCTTCAACAAAGGATATCTGAAGAATGAAGCAAATTAGATAATAGAAGTAAATTGGGATGCTGTTTAAAATTGTATTCTCTATCTGAATCATGAAAGAAATATTTTGGGTTTAATGTCCCTTTAATACAAATATTTCTAACGTAAGACAATGGAACTCAAACAAAAACAAATGACGTATAAATAGCACAGACATCATTTTTCAGCCATTCTATAGTATTACGCTGCGCAAAGCAGTTCATCCAATAGAAAAGCAACTTTATATTCTGCCCGAGACGCCTGCTATTGATCAACCTTTATGGACCACAGGGGTACATGGAAGAACTCCTGTAGGTGTCCAGTTTTCTGATAGAAATTACATTTTAAACTTACTCATCCCACTGTTCATTGTGCTTTTGGTAGAGCAATGTATCCAGGGCAACTGCATTAACATCGAAGGCTCCTGGGGAAGGCCACTGATTGGTGAGATGAGTGGTTAACTCTTGTCTTGATCTTAAGTCATTATTCTTTAGAACAGTCCTGTGAAAATACAGACAGTGAGCTCCTTTATTTACTACCTAATAAAGGCTAATCTAATGGAAGAATGACAAGAAATAAAGGAAAATGGTATGAAGAATGGCTCAAAAACGATACACAGTAGTTCCTCATCCCATGCACTGTTAGTGGATACAAGAGCGTTTCTATTGGAAACACCTGTATTCTATAAATATATGTAATGGAAAACACCGCAACATACTGACAGATACGTTTCATTTTTAAATGAGTGCACATTGCTTCTATCATGTAACAATATCTTGTAATAAAAAATACAAATCTGCATCAGGAGCAAACTGCAGAAAATAAACTGCTCTACTATTACAGAGTACTTTTTGTTTTTACATTTATGTCCCTTAAAAAATATGTATAAACAGTAACATAGCAGTTAAAGGAATATTCATTTTTCTATATGCCATAAAATTGCACTGTTTTGCAGTCTAAGGACACACCCCTTGAGTGGTGTTATCTTTTCTTTTTTGGTGTGACCGAGTAAGAACAGATATAAGTGAGCTTCAGCACTAATTAAGCAATGTAGTAGATCAGGGTTCTGAATTCCACAGAATGTATCTGAGACACCCATAGGGCAGTGAAAAGAAAAACTAAAACTTCTAGATATAAAGTGACAGGAAAAGCAGGCAAAATAAATAAAAAGGAAATTGCAATGTTTTGCCGCTTTGCATCATGAAATATTTTATGGCCAATTCAATTATGGGTTTAAAAAGATTTAAGGACAGATTACGAGTGGAGCGCAAATAGTTACGCGTAAACAAGTTGAAACTAAACATGATCGCTTGAGCGCAATAGCAATGTGAATGCACGTGATATTCTAAATTCAGCTTTTGTGTTTGCTGCGTTATCGCACAAGCAAAAACAGTTTACATTCAACTCATAATACGAGTGAAACCCGAGGAGCACAAAAAGCTTACTTCTAGCACAGTTAACGCTCGAGCGGGAGTGATAATTAGCACTCCATTAGTAATCTGGCCTTTATTTGGCTATTCTGTATTATACCTAATACAAATGTACTTAATTAAAGGGCTATTATAGTCAAAGAACGTGCTCTAATCTGCTCTACTGTGTGTTTAACTGTCACAAAGGTGATAAACTGAGTAGAAGTGCCTCTCTGGATCTGCTGGTCCCAATGCTGATCCAAAGGGCAACACGGTCGCATGACTCAGATGTGCAACTAGCACTGCTGATTGGATCAGTGGCAAGTTCCACTCGGGACCAGCAGTGCTCCGCAGGTCCAGAGTGGCACTTCTACTGTTTGTGTAACTCCTTTGCGGGGGTTAAACACACAGCAAGGTCGATAGTTGTAAAATGACATTATTATTATTATGGACCTTTGAACACCAACAAAATATTGAGAATAAACGTAATATTGAAATCGTAGCCCACAAACTTTAAACAATATAAGACCAGATTACAAGTTGTGCGTTAAATAACTTTTTTGCTTGCGCTAATTGCACTCAAAGTAAAAATGTATCGAGGCCGGGTTGCCACGTGTATTACAAGTTGAAAGTTAACGTGCGAGCAAGTCCAATGCACGCAAACACTTGGACTTCGGATGCTGCAACCGTGCTGACTCTTCTCCCTTTAGACTACTATTGGGCCTGCTAAAAAAACAAACAAACCAATATTGTATTATTAATGTTACAAATGTTTGTCTTTGTAATAATGTAGAGGATGTTGAAGTTCTCTAAAAAAATGTATTTCTGATCAAATTGATTTTAAATGACAAAAATAAATTGCTTTTCTTTCGAAAACAAGGAAATGTATAAGCAACACCAAACTTTTGAAAGTGTATGTGTGTGTATAGACCTCATTTTGAATCAAACTGAAACTATGTGGCCTGGTGGTCAGCTTATATTGTATTTTAGCTTTTAAAGTATTGATTCTGTTCTAAGGAGAGCTATCTCATTGTTAGATGTTGTTTGCAACAGAACTCTCTAAGGATACATCACACTGCAAGCATAAACAACCTGCAATCGTTTACACTACCATCCTGAGAGGACCCATACTAAAAGAGGCCGAGGAAAAAAGGCTCCAACTCCCTGAAGTTTCACCTATACCCGGGAAAGCAGAAGGGAAAAAAAGACAAGCTCGTTGTTTGGAAGTTTCCCCTATACCCTAAGGGGCCAAGCCTACTAAGAGTGACTTCCTGATGTGCTGTTTCCTTACCTCATACGATTGAGGTTCATTTCTGTAAGTTTGCATTTCACCCACATCCCAAGTCTCGAATTCTACAACTGTATATATACAACATATAAGTTCTCCAGTATTTGGGACATTTTGTTTTCAACTCTCCACTCTATTTTATAGGGTTTTTTTCACATTGTGTTTGATTTGTTGTGTATTCTGTATTATAATTGGCATCTAGTCACACATATTAATTGTGTTTTACATTGTCTCCTAACAACCAGCGCTATCATATCCCTTATCATAGCCTCTTTAGATACATATTTACACAGGGGGATAAGCACTGTGCCAGCCGGGGATTCTTAGTTCTTCTCGGCCAGCACAATTGCTTCTCTGCTCACCAAGGGATAGCTGCTATATGGTTGGTTTTTTGCTCCCGGGGGATTCTACCTTCTAGATTGAGATTAGATTCACTCCTATATCTCTTTTCCACCCCCTCAGTCTAGCGCCTTCTACCACTTTTTTCGCTTTTTGTCCCATATATATATATATATATATATATATATATATATATATATATATATATATAAATATCAATTCAAAAATTGTGGAAGAAAAACAAAAAAAACAGAACCTATCTTTATACAAAGACACAGGAATGTTTACTCTGATAAAATTATATATGTGTACACCGAATGACTCAGGGTCAGCTGAAATCAGACGTGGTGCAGACCCCTCAAAAATTTATTTAATCCAATACTTTATAGATAAGAGAAAATGGTAGAGCTATATGAGATACCATAGCTAAAGTAGGGGATTTCAGCACTCAATTTTATAACCCATTTAATCCAATTTCTTAGATATGTAAGACTGCAGAACAGCATAAAATCCAAAAAATGAACTGCACATGCACAGACTTAAACACATGCAAACAGTTTATTGCAAAAAATTGCTACCACAAAATAAACAGCTAGAAATTACTTATTATCTCTAGAATACACCACTGCAGTGGATTGTAAATAAAGCATATCAAACATATTGATAAGTCATCACAGATGTATAAAAACATATGCAGCAAGCAAAGGTTGGAAACACACAATTTATAAATTTCCAACTGACAATTGTACTTGAGTAAACATTCATAAAGATTCCTCTAAGATGAAGTGAAAATAAAGTCCTTTTTACAGACCATATAAGTCCTTAATAGAGGAAATCAGATGTTTCAATTAGTAGCAATATGTATCAACTTTGTAATCCAACTGAATGAACCATTTTGCGAACATATGTTCAGTGATTTATGTTAACCGAGGTAAAAGCGTCCTCTAATGTTAACTAAAACTGGAGACTTGTACAGCTTGATAGCAGATAAATCATATCTCAGTGGTGAAAAACAGAAATAATGAAACAGACCTGTGTGTGAATATCGCAGCAACATCCGAGAAAACAAAGTCACAGGGCTAATAGCAACCGGACCGGGACATGGGCCTCCGACATCCTTATCTCACCTCTCACAACCGCGTCTCCCTGCTCACTGGGGACACAAACTTGCAGGTGAATTCTTTGCCTCTGTGCATAAACCGTATCCAGGCGGTTTGTAGGAACCACTTGATTACCGCAAGATCCAGGCTTGCTTCTTCAGTTAGGATTTGAATTTCCCGGGCAGGCTCAGGCCAACTGCTTGTTTCACAGGTGCAATGATAGCTGCTTTTTAGAAAGGTCGACGCGCGTTTCGCCCCATAATGCTGAGCGAAACAGGGGCCTCGTCAGGACTGTCAATCACCTCTAATTTTCGGCTTTTATTGCAACACCATTGAAATGGAAGGTTTTATTTTAGCCAATCAAAATAGCTATTTATACACAACCATTTAAAATTCCTTAGACAGAACAATCATGCCTATCTTAAAGATTAATTCAATGGTTACCAACACATAAAGCGATACAATTTAGCCTACAATATTGTGAAGGAACATTTTTTGTTTAGCAACTTACTTACAAGAAACATTGATTGCATGCAAAAAAATCTAATGCACGTTGCAGCTCAATCAAACTTTATTTCATTGGTTTTCTATATCTGGACAAATGGACATTACATAAATACCAAATTTATTTGAATTCTACAAATCTGGAATAATCTTATAACTTTAAAATAGTTACAGAGATTACTGTGGAGGTAAACTTTGACATAAAGGACCCATAGCTTTGAAACAAGCTAAAAAGAAAATAGAAATTATAATTAATAAAAAAAAAATTCCCTAAAAATAACTGATAGTGTTGCAGCTTCTGAAGAGAAAACACTCATTTAAGTTTTATCTATTTACAAAAGGAATGGAGATCTGGATCTCCAGATTTGTAAATCATTATGTGAACCTTTAATTTTATTTTAAAAAAGATGCATATTCAATCCTTTCGTTTAGACCAAAAGGTGACACCGTATTTAGCATAAAGGTCCATCTTGCTTCCTTTTTTAATAAACAATTATCCTCATCTCCACCTCTTCCATTTGTTATTCCTCTATCAATCCCTACAAATTTTAAAGAAACAGTACTACTATTATGAGCCTCCCTAAAATGACGAGCTACGCTTGTATCTCTCCCGTAGAGGATGTCATCTCTGTGCTCCTGTACCCTGTCCTTGAATAAACGTTTTGTTTTACCAACATAGAACAGGGGACAGGAGCACCCTAAAAGATAAACAACCCCCACTGAGTTACAATTTGAAAAGCATCTGATAGTATAATTTTTACCTGTATTGGCTGAAAATGTTTTGCTTTTAAGCAAATAGGGACAATAGACACAATGCCCACAAGGAAAGCTTCCTTTCACTTGTTGTTTAGTTAACCAGTTTGTAACTGGTTCAGACCGAACAAATCTACTTCTAACTAACTTATCTTTAAGATTAGGAGATTTGTTTGTGTCTATTGTCCCTATTTGCTTAAAAGCAAAACATTTTCAGCCAATACAGGTAAAAATTATACTATCAGATGCTTTTCAAATTGTAACTCAGTGGGGGTTGTTTATCTTTTAGGGTGCTCCTGTCCCCTGTTCTATGTTGGTAAAACAAAACGTTTATTCAAGGACAGGGTACAGGAGCACAGAGATGACATCCTCTACGGGAGAGATACAAGCGTAGCTCGTCATTTTAGGGAGGCTCATAATAGTAGTACTGTTTCTTTAAAATTTGTAGGGATTGATAGAGGAATAACAAATGGAAGAGGTGGAGATGAGGATAATTGTTTATTAAAAAAGGAAGCAAGATGGACCTTTATGCTAAATACGGTGTCACCTTTTGGTTTAAACGAAAGGATTGAATATGCATCTTTTTTAAAATAAAATTAAAGGTTCACATAATGATTTACAAATCTGGAGATCCAGATCTCCATTCCTTTTGTAAATAGATAAAACTTAAATGAGTGTTTTCTCTTCAGAAGCTGCAACACTATCAGTTATTTTTAGGGAATTTTTTTTTTTATTAATTATAATTTCTATTTTCTTTTTAGCTTGTTTCAAAGCTATGGGTCCTTTATGTCAAAGTTTACCTCCACAGTAATCTCTGTAACTATTTTAGAAGTTATAAGATTATTCCAGATTTGTAGAATTCAAATAAATTTGGTATTTATGTAATGTCCATTTGTCCAGATATAGAAAACCAATGAAATAAAGTTTGATTGAGCTGCAACGTGCATTAGATTTTTTTGCATGCAATTAATGTTTCTTGTAAGTAAGTTGCTAAACAAAAAATGTTCCTTCACAATATTGTAGGCTAAATTGTATCGCTTTATGTGTTGGTAACCATTGAATTAATCTTTAAGATAGGCATGATTGTTCTGTCTAAGGAATTTTAAATGGTTGTGTATAAATAGCTATTTTGATTGGCTAAAATAAAACCTTCCATTTCAATGGTGTTGCAATAAAAGCCGAAAATTAGTGGTGATTGACAGTCCTGACGAGGCCCCTGTTTCGCTCAGCATTATGGGGCGAAACGCGCGTCGACCTTTCTAAAAAGCAGCTATCATTGCACCTGTGAAACAAGCAGTTGGCCTGAGCCTGCCCGGGAAATTCAAATCCTAACTGAAGAAGCAAGCCTGGATCTTGCGGTAATCAAGTGGTTCCTACAAACCGCCTGGATACGGTTTATGCACAGAGGCAAAGAATTCACCTGCAAGTTTGTGTCCCCAGTGAGCAGGGAGACGCGGTTGTGAGAGGTGAGATAAGGATGTCGGAGGCCCATGTCCCGGTCCGGTTGCTATTAGCCCTGTGACTTTGTTTTCTCGGATGTTGCTGCGATATTCACACACAGGTCTGTTTCATTATTTCTGTTTTTCACCACTGAGATATGATTTATCTGCTATCAAGCTGTACAAGTCTCCAGTTTTAGTTAACATTAGAGGACGCTTTTACCTCGGTTAACATAAATCACTGAACATATGTTCGCAAAATGGTTCATTCAGTTGGATTACAAAGTTGATACATATTGCTACTAATTGAAACATCTGATTTCCTCTATCAAGGACTTATATGGTCTGTAAAAAGGACTTTATTTTCACTTCATCTTAGAGGAATCTTTATGAATATTTACTCAAGTACAATTGTCAGTTGGAAATTTATAAATTGTGTGTTTCCAACCTTTGCGTGCTGCATATGTTTTTATACATCTGTGATGACTTATCAATATGTTTGATATGCTTTATTTACAATCCACTGCAGTGGTGTATTCTAGAGATAATAAGTAATTTCTAGCTGTTTATTTTGTGGTAGCAATTTTTTGCAATAAACTGTTTGCATGTGTTTAAGTCTGTGCATGTGCAGCTCATTTTTTGGATTTTATGCTGTTCTGCAGTCTTACATATCTAAGAAATTGGATTAAATGGGTTATAAAATTGAGTGCTGAAATCCCATACTTTAGCTATGGTATCTAATATAGCTCTACCATTTTCTCTTATCTATAAAGTACTGGATTATATATATATATATATATATATATATATATATATAAAAATAAACAGAAAAGGGCTAGCGCAGCCAAATTTCACTCATGTGCAACCACTTTTTATTTTATCGTGGACTGGTTATTTGCGCAATATTATTAGTGCTCCACTTGTAATTTGGCCTATAATATGTAATTTATCATTTGTGTCCTTTGAGGCAATGCAAATGCTTTGCCTTTGGTTGATATTTATTTGGCCTTAAATTGATTTATGAGTATAATGAAATGGATGTTCAATAGATGAATGTAGAATGGAAGAATGTATAACAATCTCTTGCATTACATGTTAGGTTAGGTCAAATAGTTTTGACTTAATATGTAAACAATCTCTTGCATTACATGTATATATATATATATATATATATATATATATATATATATATATATATACACATACATATATACACACACACATATATATTCTTTATTATTTTTGCAACCTTTGTATAGAAAGGTCCCTGTATGTATGTATGTATGTATGTATGTATATATATATCCTCCTAGTGTGTCTGCACTCACAATTTTCCATAAGTCATCAACCAGGGAGTCAAATTATCAATAGTAGTGACTTTAAGAGACACTGAACTCAAATTTTTTCTTTTGTGATTCAGATAGAGCATGCAATTATAAGCAACTTTCGAATTTACTCCTATTATCAATTTTTCTTAGTTCTCTTGCTATCTTTATTTGAAAAGAAGGCATCTAAGCTATTTTTTGTTCAGCTTATGGACAGCACTTGTTTATTGGTGGGAGAATTAATCCACCAATCAACACCAACAACCCAGGTTGTTCATCAAAAATGGGCCGGCATATAAACTTACATTCTTGCATTTCAAATAAAGATACCAAGAGAATGAAGACAATTTGATAATAGGAGTAAATTAGAAAGTTGCCTAGAATTGCATGCTCTATCGTAATCACAAAAGAAAAAAAATTGTGTTCAGTGTCCCTTTAAGGAAAAACATAATTTATGTAAGAACTTACCTGACAAATTCATTTCTTTCATATTAGCAAGAGTCCATGAGCTAGTGACGTATGGGATATACATTCCTACCAGGAGGGGCAAAGTTTCCCAAACCTTAAAATGCCTATAAATACACCCCTCACCACACCCACAAATCAGTTTAACGCATAGCCAAGAAGTGGGGTGATAAGAAAAAAGCGCGAAAGCATAAAAAATAAGGAATTGGAATAATTGTGCTTTATACAAAAAAATCATAACCACCACAAAAAGGGTGGGCCTCATGGACTCTTGCTAATATGAAAGAAATGAATTTATCAGGTAAGTTCTTACATAAATTATGTTTTCTTTCATGTAATTAGCAAGAGTCCATGAGCTAGTGACGTATGGGATAATGACTACCCAAGATGTGGATCTTCCACGCAAGAGTCACTAGAGAGGGAGGGATAAAATAAAGACAGCCAATTCCGCTGAAAATAATCCACACCCAAAATAAAGTTTAAATCTTATAATGAAAAAAACTGAAAATATAAGCAGAAGAATCAAACTGAAACAGCTGCCTGAAGTACTTTTCTACCAAAAACTGCTTCAGAAGAAGAAAACACATCAAAATGGTAGAATTTAGTAAAAGTATTGAAAGAAGACCAAGTTGCTGCTTTGCAAATCTGATCAACCGAAGCTTCATTCCTAAACGCCCAGGAAGTAGAAACTGACCTAGTAGAATGAGCTGTAATCCTTTGAGGCAGAGTTTTACCTGACTCGACATAAGCATGATGAATTAAAGATTTCAACCAAGATGCCAAAGAAATGGCAGAGGCCTTCTGACCTTTCCTAGAACCGGAAAAGATAACAAATAGACTAGAAGTCTTTCGGAAATTCTTAGTAGCTTCAACATAATATTTCAAAGCTCTAACTACATCCAAAGAATGCAATGATTTCTCCTTAGAATTCTTAGGATTAGGACATAATGAAGGAACCACAATTTCTCTACTAATGTTGTTAGAATTCACAACCTTAGGTAAAAATTGAAAAGAAGTTCGCAACACCGCCTTATCCTGATGAAAAATCAGAAAAAGAGACTCACAAGAAAGAGCAGATAATTCGGAAACTCTTCTAGCAGAAGAGATGGCCAAAAGAAACAAAACTTTCCAAGAAAGTAATTTAATGTCCAATGAATGCATAGGTTCAAACGGAGGAGCTTGAAGAGCCCCCAGAACCAAATTCAAACTCCAAGGAGGAGAAATTGACTTAATGACAGGTTTTATACGAAACAAAGCTTGTACAAAACAATGAATATCAGGAAGATTAGCAATATTTCTGTGAAAAAGAACAGAAAGATCAGAGATTTGTCCTTTCAAGGAACTTGCAGACAAACCTTTATCCAAACCATCCTGAAGAAACTGTAAAATTCTTGGAATTCTAAAAGAATGCCAGGAAAAATGATGAGAAAGACACCAAGAAATGTAAGTCTTCCAGACTCTATAATATATCTTCCTAGATACAGATTTACAAGCCTGTAACATAGTATTAATCACAGAGTCAGAGAAACCTCTTTGACTAAGAATCAAGCGTTCAATCTCCATACCTTTAAATTTAAGGATTTGAGATCCTGATGGAAAAAAGGACCTTGCGACAGAAGGTCTGGTCTTAACGGAAGAGTCCACGGTTGGCAAGGGGCCATCCGGACAAGATCCGCATACCAAAACCTGTGAGGCCATGCTGGAGCCACCAGCAGAACAAACAAGCATTCCTTCAGAATCTTGGAGATTACTCTTGGAAGAAGAACTAGAGGCGGAAAGATATAGGCAGGATGATACTTCCAAGGAAGTGACAATGCATCCACTGCTTCCGCTTGAGGATCCCTGGATCTGGACAGATACCTGGGAAGTTTCTTGTTTAGATGAGAAGCCATCAGATCTATTTCTGGAAGTCCCCACTTTTGAACAATCTGAAGAAATACCTCTGGGTGAAGAGACCATTCGCCCGGATGTAACGTTTGGCGACTGAGATAATCCGCTTCCCAATTGTCTATACCTGGGATATGAACCGCAGAAACTAGACAGGAGCTGGATTCCGCCCATACCAGTATTCGAGATACTTCTTTCATAGCCAGAGGACTGTGAGTCCCTCCTTGATGATTGATGTATGCCACAGTTGTGACATTGTCTGTCTGAAAACAAATGAACGATTCTCTCTTTAGAAGAGGCCATGACTGAAGAGCTCTGAAAATTGCACGGAGTTCCAAAATATTGATTGGTAATCTCACCTCCTGAGATTCCCAAACCCCTTGTGCTGTCAGAGACCCCCAAACAGCTCCCCAACCTGTCAGACTTGCATCTGTTGAAATTACAGTCCAGGTCGGAAGAACAAAAGAAGCCCCCTGAACTAAACGATGGTGATCTGTCCACCACGTCAGAGAGTGTCGTACAATCGTTTTTAAAGATATTAATTGAGATATCTTTGTGTAATCCCTGCACCACTGGTTCAGCATACAGAGCTGAAGAGGTCGCATGTGAAAACGAGCAAAGGGGATCGCGTCCGATGCAGCAGTCATAAGACCTAGAATTTCCATGCATAAGGCTACCGAAGGGAATGATTGTGATTGAAGGTTTCGACAAGCTGAGATCAATTTTAGACGTCTCTTGTCTGTCAAAGACAGAGTCATGGACACTGAATCTATCTGGAAACCTAAAAAGGTTACCCTTGTCTGAGGAATTAATGAACTTTTCGGTAAATTGATCCTCCAACCATGATCTTGAAGAAACAACACAAGTCGATTCGTATGAGATTCTGCTAAATGTGAAGACTGAGCAAGTACCAAGATATCGTCCAAATAAGGAAATACCACAATACCCTGTTCTCTGATTACAGACAGAAGGGCACCGAGAACCTTTGTAAAAATCCTTGGAGCTGTTGCTAGGCCAAACGGCAGAGCCACAAACTGGTAATGCTTGTCTAGGAAAGAGAATCTCAGAAACTGATAGTGATCTGGATGAATCGGAATATGCAGATATGCATCCTGTAAATCTATTGTGGACATATAATGCCCTTGCTGAACAAAAGGCAGGATAGTCCTTATAGTTACCATTTTGAATGTTGGTATCCTTACATAACGATTCAATATTTTTAGATCCAGAACTGGTCTGAAGGAATTCTCCTTCTTTGGTACAATGAAGAGATTTGAATAAAACCCCAGCCCCTGTTCCAGAACTGGAACGGCATAATTACTCCAGCCAACTCTAGATCTGAAACACATTTCAGAAATGCTTGAGCCTTCGCTGGATTTACTGGGACACGGGAAAGAAAAAATCTCTTTGCAGGAGGCCTTATCTTGAAGCCAATTCTGTACCCTTCTGAAACAATGTTTTGAATCCAAAAATTGTGAATTGAATTGATCCAAATTTCTTTGAAAAATCGTAATCTGCCCCCTACCAGCTGGGCTGGAATGAGGGCTGCACCTTCATGTGGACTTGGGAGCTGGCTTTGGTTTTCTAAAAGGCTTGGATTTATTCCAGACTGGAGATGGTTTCCAAACTGATACCGCTCCTGTGGGTGAAGGATCAGGCTTTTGTTCCTTATTGTGACGAATGGAACGAAAACGATTATTAGACCTAAATTTACCTTTAGATTTTTATCCTGTGGTAAAAAAGTTCCTTTCCCTCCAGTAACAGTTGAGATAATAGAATCCAACTGAGAACCAAATAATTTATTACCCTGGAAAGAAAGGGAAAGCAAAGTTGACTTAGAAGACATATCAGCATTCCAAGTTTTAAGCCATAAAGCTCTTCTAGCTAAAATAGCTAGAGACATATACCTGACACCAACCCTAATGATATCAAAGATGGCATCACAAATAAAGTTATTAGCATGTTGAAGAAGATTAACAATGCTATGAGAATTATGATCTGTTACTTGTTGCGCTAAAGCTTCTAACCAAAAGGTTGAGGCTGCAGCAACATCCGCTAAAGATATAGCAGGTCTAAGAAGGTTACCTGAACATAAGTAAGCTTTTCTTAGAAAGGATTCAATCTTCCTATCTAAAGGATCCTTAAAGGAAGTACTATCTGCCGTAGGAATAGTAGTACGTTTAGCAAGAGTAGAGACAGCCCCATCAACTTTAGGGATTTTGTCCCAAAATTCTAATCTGTCAGATGGCACAGGATATAATTGCTTAAAACGTTTAGAAGGAGTAAATGAATTACCCAAATTATTCCATTCCCTGGAGATTACTTCAGAAATAGCATCAGGGACAGGAAAAACTTCTGGAATAACTACAGGAGATTTAAAAACCTTATTTAAACGTTTAGATTTAGTATCAAGAGGACCAGAATCCTCTATTTCTAATGCAATTAAAAATATTCCATTTTGAATAAATATGAAGATTTATCAGCATCAACCTCTGAGACAGAATCCTCTGAACCAGAGGAACCATTATCAGAATCAGAATGATGATGTTCATTTAAAAATTCATCTGAAAAATGAGAAGTTTTAAAAGACCTTTTACGTTTACTAGAAGGAGGAATAACAGACATAGCCTTCTTAATGGATTTAGAAACAAAATCTCTTATGTTAACAGGAACACTCTGAGTATTAGATGTTGACGGAACAGCAACAGGTAATGTAACATTACTAAAGGAAATATTATCTGCATTAACAAGTTTGTCATGACATTCATTACAAACAACAGCTGGAGGAACAGATACCACAAGTTTACAGCAGATACACTTAACTTTGGTAGATCCAGCACCAGGCAGCGTTTTTCCAGAAGTATCTTCTGACTCAGTGTCAATCTGGGACATCTTGCAATATGTAATAGAAAAAACAACATATAAAGCAAAATTGATCAAATTCCTTAAATGACAGTTTCAGGAATGGGAAAAAATGCCAGTGAACAAGCTTCTAGCAACCAGAAGCAATAAATAATGAGACTTAAATAATGTGGAGACAATAGTGACGCCCATATTTTTT
Source organism: Bombina bombina (assembly GCF_027579735.1). Classification (NCBI taxonomy): domain Eukaryota; kingdom Metazoa; phylum Chordata; class Amphibia; order Anura; family Bombinatoridae; genus Bombina; species Bombina bombina. The sequence continues at coordinate 272,328,242 of NC_069503.1, forward strand.
AGCGCCAAAAAAGACACCCACATTATTTGGCGCCTAAATGCTTTTGGCGGCAAAAATGACGCCACATCCGGAACGCCGACACTTTTGGCGCAAAAAAACGTCAAAAAATAACGCAACTTCCGGCGACACGTATGACGCCGGAAACAGAAAAAAAATTTTGTGCCAAAAAAGTCCGCGCCAAGAATGACGCAATAAAATTAAGCATTTTCAGCCCCCGTGAGCCTAACAGCCCACAGGGAAAAAAGTCAAATTTTAAGGTAAGAAAAAAATTGATTTATTCATATGCATTATCCCAAATATGAAACTGACTGTCTGAAATAAGGAACGTTGAACATCCTGAGTCAAGGCAAATAAATGTTTGAATACATATATTTAGAACTTTATATAAAAGTGCCCAACCATAGCTTAGAGTGTCACAGAAAATAAGACTTACTTACCCCAGGACACTCATCTACATGTAGTAGAAAGCCAAACCAGTACTGAAACGAGAATCAGTAGAGGTAATGGTATATATAAGAGTATATCGTCGATCTGAAAAGGGAGGTAAGAGATGAATCTCTACGACCGATAACAGAGAACCTATGAAATAGACCCCGTAGAAGGAGATCATTGAATTCAAATAGGCAATACTCTCCTCACATCCCTCTGACATTCACTGCACGCTGAGAGGAAAACCAGGCTCCATCCTGCTGCGGAGCGCATATCAACGTAGAATCTAGCACAAACTTACTTCACCACCTCCATAGGAGGCAAAGTTTGTAAAACTGATTTGTTGGTGTGGTGAGGGGTGTATTTATAGGCATTTTAAGGTTTGGGAAACTTTGCCCCTCCTGGTAGGAATGTATATCCCATACGTCACTAGCTCATGGACTCTTGCTAATTACATGAAAGAAATTGTGCGTGCAGACACACGAGGAGGATATGAAGATTTAATTTGATCTTGCACCCATTACTGATTTACTGGTGGAGTTTTTTGTGTTCTTATTTTTATAGAATATTAGTCACGAATATTCTCACTATTTGTGCACTTTTTTCTCTTTCACATTGAACAGCCTACCATTGTGGCCATTTTTGTGGGACAGTAATTTTAAATATACAAGATTCAGCAATGGCGGCCATAGCATCAGAATCCAATACCCTTGATGAGAAAATAACTACAAAATAATTTGCTTATACTACCGAGGATGCTTTGAGGATATTAGTGGACACTGAGGAAGCAGAACAGCTAATACTGAGACCCCACAAACTTTATACAACCACATCATGAGACTACAGAGGGTTCCATTACATATGCAGCTTTGCCCGCTTTGTTTTGGTATCCTATATACAGCGCTGAATTTAAATGCGGCACGTATATTTCACCCGTCGCCCGCAATTTTTACTCCCATAAGCTAACATGGGACTGTGTCGCAAATCGGTATCCAATATTCAGCGCAAGGACTAACGTGGCGAAAATGGAGATATCTTACTTCATTTTCACAGCCACAGCAGTATGGTAGCACCGTAACTCCTGAAAATGCCTGCAAAAATAAACTAACACCTAATGCATGCACATTATCTATCTACCTGTCAACCGCAATCCCCCACCGCAATAAATAATAAAGTGTATTAAGCCCTATATCCACCATCAAACCCACATTGGAACTAATAAAAGTATTAACCTCTAAACCGACAACCCCCCCACAACGCAATATGCCTAATTAAACTATTAACCCCTATATCCGCCATCAAACCCACACCACAAGCAATAACTAAATTATTAACCCCTAAATCCGCCAACCCCAACATCGCAAACTACCTATTAAAACGAATAACCTCTAAACCGCCATTAACCCACAACGCAAACTACCTATTAAAGTATTAACCCCTAAACCGCCAAAGCCCACAACACAATAAACCTATCAAAGTATTAACCCCTAAACCGCCAAAGTCCACAATGCAAATAAATAAACTACTAAGCCCTCTAACCTAACACCCCCTAAATGTACCCAAATTACCTAAATTCCAAAATACTTAAGTTACTATTAAAATAAAAAAACTAACACTACTTTAAAAATAAAAATAAACTAAGTATAAATTAAAGGGACAGTCTAGTCAAAATTAAAATTCTGGTGTAGACTGTCCCTTTAAAATACAATTTCAGAAAATAAAAAAAATCTAAGATTACATAAAATAAAAAACAAAATTACCACATTTTAAAAAATTATACCTAATCCCTATGAAAATAACCCCCCCAAAATAAAATCACCCCCTACTCTAAGAATAAACTACCAGTAGCCCTTAAAAGAGCTTTTGGCAGGGCATTGCCCCAAGATAACCAGCTCTTTTACATCAAAATACACAGTCCCCCCTAACAGTAAAAAAAACCCCAAAATAACCAAACCCCCCAAAATAAAATAACCTAACACTAAAAAACCTAAACTACCCATTGCCCTGAAAAGGGCATTTGTTGGGCATTTCCCTTAAAAGGGCATTTAGATCTTTTACAAATTGCCCCCCCTAATCTAAATAAACCCCCCGAAATTTTAAAAAAACAAAAACCTCTCACAAAACCTCTCAAAAGTCTCACCCCCAGGTTAATACTCACCATTCCTGAAGTCCGACAGAGAAGGTCCTGTACCATGCGGTGAAGTCTTCTTCCAAGCAGTGACCTCTTCTTCCAGGAACAATCTGGCACGGGGCTGAGCTGAAGACCGGCGACCCTGGAACTGAAGACCGACAACCTTCTGGAACTAAAGACCGGCGACCTCAGAGCCATGGAGCATGGAGGATCCTCTTCGTACGATCGCCACCGTACACCGGATAGAGAATTCAAGGTACGCGATTAAAAATGGCGTTCCTTGAATTCCTATTGGCTGATTTGATTCTTCAAATTCAAATCAGCCAATAGGATGAGAGCTACTGAAATTCTATTGGCTATTCAAATCAGCCAATAGAATTACTTTTCTTAGGCGCCGGCAGTTTCTAAAGTGCCGTAAGTCACTAGCGACTCCAGAAATTTGTATTTATGCTAATTTCTGGACATGGCTAACTTATCCGACTTACGGCAATTTATGAACTGCCGGCTGGGTTTATTGGATACCCCTATGTGCAAGGTGAAATTACGGGCGGCGCTGAAGCCTGCTCCATATATGTAGTGCATACCTACCACACCCACATACAAACCAGGATTCCTCAGTCTAAGGCCTCTTTTTTAGGGGTCACAACCCGATCAGGCGGCAACACAAGAGCCGAGGCCGTACCCAGAGGGGCAACTATTGCGGGAGGAAGACCCCACCTACCACCCAGATAACATGCCCTGATATTGTGATTAATATCAGTAACAGAATATTGAGTGCCCCTAAAATCAGCCTCCTCAATAAATTATTAACTTTTATCCCTACCTAGAAAAGTGATGGCTTTGAAACTTACCTCGACATACACAGATTTCAGCATAAACTTAAACTCAAGGAACACTTTGGTAACAACTTGAATAACAATGAAGTCAAACGGTTTAAACCGAAAAGTAAATATGAACCTATTAACAGCAGTGCTAGCATTAAAACATTTACGAGACTGATTTCTACTGAAACCAAAACTCCAAATACTCATAGACCTAATCTTAATAAGGCAGAGAGACAAGCACTCAAATCATTGTCCACTGACCCCAATATTGTGATTAGGGCTGCAGACAAAGGAGGAGCAGTAGTGATCATGAACTACGAGCAGTACAGAGAAGAAATTCTTAACCAACTAAGTGACAACAAAACCTACTACAAATTACCTTGGGATCCAACTAGAGACTTCAAAAAGGAAATTGATGTGATATTACTTGAGGGATTAAACAATGAGTGGATTGATAATGATGAATTCCAATTCCTAACAACACAACATCCCATACTATATACACTTCCTAAGATCCATAAGAACCAACTTAATTCACCTGGTAGACCTATTGTCTCTGCCCTTGGCTCTCTGCTACAATCTCTGGCACAGTTTATCAACGCACAACTATAACCTCTAGTGAGATGGATTTACCACCATGTTCAACCGTGCAAAGAATAAGCTAGCAGAAAACATACGAGAGAGATGGGAAATTCTTGAAACGGACACTGTGTTGCCTTTTAGGCATATGGACCCCCCAATTATGGGCTACAGATGAGGTAGGAGCATAAGAGATCTTCTGATGCTCACTGACCCAAGTCACTGCTACAAGAAGAAACAATGGCTGAAAACAACAAAAACAGGATGTTTCATGTGCATCGGATGTACCACTTGTAGTGGCATGATTCCTTGTAAAACTTTCAGGCATCCACACACTACCCAAAAATTCTCTATTAAACACTATATCACATGTACAACAAGTCATGTGGTATATTTATTTTTATATCTATCTATCTATCTATCTATCTATCTATATATATGAGTGCAGGCAGGCCAGCACTCATGGTTAACATTTCATCCACCCAGGGTGCTTCCAAAATATTGATAGTAGTGAAGAAAAGGGATGCACTCGCCAGGATTTTCAAAGTTACCATTTAATGTAACGTTTCGGGGTGTTACCCTTCGTATTGTCTGATGAAGGGGGTGACTACTATATATATATATATATATATATATATATATATATATATATACACACATTACTGGAAAAGAGACTTTAAAATAAGGAGATTACTGTTAAGGCAGTCATGAAGTGTGTTTGTTTGGAGCCCTTGTTTTTTTAAATTGTGTTAAGAATGATTCTCAAAAAACTATTGGAGGCCACTGGTACACACAGCATTGTGCACTATTTAAAAAACCAACAAAAAACAAAACAAACCACTGTGGTACATTTTAAAATGCAATTATTTAGATGCAAACGGAAACAACTTTTTCGCGCATCGGGTTAGCGCAAGAGCACAAACTTTTTACTTTCAACTCATAATACCAGCACAACCCGATGCACTCAAATTGTTTACTTCTAGCGATAGTGCTATACTTGTAATCTGGCCCCTAATGAGGCCAGTTCAGGTTTAAGCAGCATCAGCATGGAGAGTAAGGTACTCTAAGCTCAGGAAGGTAAAAGAGTTTAATGCTCTTTTCCCTAACAGGCTGGGGAAATATTACCATTCTTTAAGATAAGAGCATCAAGGCTTTACAGAAAGGTCTTCTGCTGTTCCTGAGCTATCTATAAAGCAGGACCTTTTTTAGGATAATAAAAGTCCTTCATTATGGGTACCTCTAAGCAGCACTATGAGTTCCTGCTCCACTCACCTCTGTATCACTGGGGCTGTGACAGCTCTGCCTCGTGGCTGCTCAAGCTCTTGGTGCGCAGAGCTCTGGTGCAGTAAGAAAGAGAACTGTGGAAGGGGCCGTGTTCCACCGCCTCCTCTAGATTCCTAGCAAGTAAAGTGGGAAGCAACACTGACCCAGGTTTCACTGGAGAGAAGGTAGGTCTGAGCTTGTTGCCATTCCAGCAAACTTCATGAGGGCCAGCCCTCCCTGTTACGTTATCCGCCAATCAGCAAGCACTACCCAGGTGCTGAACCTAAAATGAGCCGGCTCCTAAGCTTTCATTCCTACTTTTCAAATAAAGATAATAAGAGAAAAAAAATTGATAATAGGAGTAAATTAGCAAATTGCTTAAAATTGTGTGCTCTGTCTGAATCATGAAAGAAAAAAAACATAATTTATGCTTACCTGATAAATATATTTCTCTTGTGGTCTATCCAGTCCACGGATCATCCATTACTTGTGGGATATTCTCCTTCCCAACAGGAAGTTGCAAGAGGATCACCCACAGCAGAGCTGCTATATAGCTTCTCCCCTAACTGCCATATCCAGTCATTCGACCGAAACTAGCCGAGAAAGGAGAAACCATAGGGTGCAGTGGTGACTGTAGTTTAAAATTTAGACCTGCCTTAAAAGGACAGGGCGGGCCGTGGACTGGATACACCACAAGAGAAATAAATTTATCAGGTAAGCATAAATTATGTTTTCTCTTGTTAGGTGTATCCAGTCCACGGATCATCCATTACTTGTGGGATACCAATACCAAAGCTAAAGTACACGGATGAAGGGAGGGACAAGGCAGGTACTTAAACGGAAGGGACCACTGCCTGTAGAACCTTTCTCCCAAAAATAGCCTCCGAAGAAGCTAAAGTAACAAATTTGTAAAATTTTGAAAAGGTATGAAGCGAAGACCAAGTCGCCGCTTTGCAAATCTGTTCAACAGAAGCCTCATTTTTAAAGGCCCAGGTGGAAGCCACAGCTCTAGTAGAATGAGCTGTAATCCTTTCAGGGGGCTGCTGTCCAGCAGTCTCATAGGCTAAGCGTATTACGCTCCGAAGCCAAAAAGAAAGAGAGGTTGCCGAAGCCTTTTGACCTCTCCTCTGTCCAGAGTAAACAACAAACAGGGAAGATGTTTGACGAAAATCTTTAGTCGCTTGTAAGTAAAACTTTAAAGCATGGACTATGTCCAAATTATGTAAAAGACGTTCCTTCTTTGAAGAAGGATTAGGACACAATGATGGAACAACAATATTTTGATTGATATTCTTGTTGGAAACTACCTTAGGTAAAAACCCAGGTTTTGTACGCAGAACTACTTTATCTGTATGGAAAATCAGATAAGGAGAATCACATTGTAAAGCTGATAACTCAGAGACTCTACGAGCCGAGGAAATAGCCATCAAAAACAGAACTTTCCAAGATAAAAGTTTGATATCAATGGAATGAAGGGGTTCAAACAGAACTCCTTGAAGAACCTTAAGAACCAAGTTTAAGCTCCCTGGAGGAGCAACAGGTTTAAACACAGGCTTAATTCTAACCAAAGCCTGACAAAATGCCTGGACGTCTGGAACCTCTGCCAGACGCTTGTGCAAAAGTATAGACAGAGCAGAAATCTGTCCCTTTAAAGAACTAGCTGATAATCCTTTATCCAACCCCTCTTGGAGAAAGGACAATATCCTAGGAATCCTAACCTTACTCCATGAGTAATTCTTGGATTCACACCAATGAAGATATTTGCGCCATATCTTATGGTAGATTTTCCTGGTTACAGGCTTTCGTGCCTGTATTAAGGTATCAATGACTGACTCGGAGAAGCCACGCCTTGATAAAATCAAGCGTTCAATCTCCAGGCAGTCAGTCTCAGAGAAATTAGGATTTGGATGATTGAAAGGACCTTGTAGTAGAAGGTCTTGTCTCAGAGGCAGAGGCCAAGGTGGAAAGGATGACATGTCCACCAGGTCTGCATACCAGGTCCTGCGTGGCCACGCAGGCGCGATCAAGATCACCGATGCTCTCTCCTGTTTGATTTTGGCAATCAGTCGAGGGAGCAGAGGAAACGGTAGGAACACATAAGCCAGGTTGAAGAACCACGGTGCTGCTAGAGCATCTATCAGCGTCGCTTCTGGGTCCCTGGACCTGGATCCGTAACAAGGAAGCTTGGCGTTCTGGCGAGACACCATGAGATCCAATTCTGGTGTGCCCCAACGATGAACCAATTGAGCAAACACCTCCGGATGGAGTTCCCACTCCCCCGGATGAAAAGTCTTACGACATAGAAAAACCGCCTCCCAGTTCTCTACACCTGGGATATGGATCGCTGATAGATGGCAAGAGTGAGTCTCTGCCCAGCGAATTATCTTGGAGACTTCTAACATCGCTAGGGAGCTCCTGGTCCCCCCTTGATGGTTGATGTAAGCCACAGTCGTGATGTTGTCCGACTGAAATCTGATGCTTACTGAGGGTTGCTAACTGAGGCCAAGCTAGAAGAGCAATGAATATTGCTCTTAACTCCAGAATATTTATTGGGAGGAGTTTCTCCTCCTGAGTCCATGATCCCTGAGCCTTCAGGGAATTCCAGACTGCACCCCAACCTAGAAGGCTGGCATCTGTTGTTACAATTGTCCAATCTGGCCTGCGAAAGGTCATACCTTTGGACAGATGGACCCGAGATAGCCACCAGAGAAGAGAATCTCTGGTCTCTTGATCCAGATTTAGCAGAGGGGAAAAATCTGTGTAATCCCCATTCCACTGACTGAGCATGCATAATTGCAGCGGTCTGAGATGTAGGCGCGCAAATGGCACTATGTCCATTGCCGCTACCATTAAGCCGATCACTTCCATGCACTGAGCCACCGAAGGGCGCGGAATGTAGTGAAGAACACGGCAGGAATTTAGAAGCTTTGATAACCTGGACTCCGTCAGGTAAACTTTCATTTTTACAGAATCTATCAGAGTTCCTAGGAAGGAAACCCTTGTGAGGGGTGATAGAGAACTCTTTCCCTCGTTCACTTTCCACCCATGCGACCTCAGAAATGCCAACACTATGTCCGTATGAGATTTGGCAATTTGGAAGTTTGACGCCTGTATCAGGATGTCGTCTAGATAAGGGGCCACTGCTATGCCCCGTGGTCTTAGGACCGCCAGAAGAGACCCCAGAACCTTTGTAAAAATTCTTGGGACTGTAGCTAACCCGAAGGGAAGAGCCACAAACTGGTAATGCCTGTCTAGAAAGGCAAACCTTAGGAACCGATGATGATCTTTGTGAATCGGTATGTGAAGGTAAGCATCCTTCAAATCCACTGTGGTCATGTACTGACCCTCCTGGATCATAGGTAGGATTGTCCGAATAGTTTCCATTTTGAACGATGGAACTCTGAGGAATTTGTTTAAGATCTTTAGATCCAAAATTGGTCTGAAGGTTCCCTCTTTTTTGGGAACCACAAACAGATTTGAATAAAATCCCTGTCCTTGTTCCATCTGTGGAACTGGATGGATCACTCCCATTATTAGGAGGTCTTGCACACAGCGTAAGAATGCCTCTTTCTTTATCTGGTTTACAGATAATCTCAAAAGGTGAAATCTCCCTTGTGGGGGAGGGAAGCTTTGAAGTCCAGAAGATATCCCTGAGATATGATCTCCAACGCCCAGGGATCCTGAACATCTCTTGCCCACGCCTGGGCGAAGAAAGAAAGTCTGCCCCCTACTAGATCCGTTGCCGGATAGGGGGCCGTTCCTTCATGCTGTCTTAGAGGCAGCAGCAGGCTTTCTGGCCTGCTTGCCTTTGCTCCAGGCCTGGCTAGATTTCCAGGCCGGCTTGGATTGCGCAAAAGTTCCCTCTTGTTTTGTAGCAGAGGAAGTTGATGCTGCACCTGCCTTGAAGTTTCGAAAGGCACGAAAATTAGACTGTTTGGCCCTTGATTTGGCCCTGTCCTGAGGAAGGGTATGACCCTTACCTCCAGTAATGTCAGCAATAATTTCCTTCAAACCAGGCCCGAATAGGGTCTGCCCCTTGAAGGGAATGTTAAGTAATTTAGACTTTGAAGTCACGCCAGCTGACCAAGATTTAAGCCATAACGCCCTACGCGCCTGGATGGCGAATCCAGAATTCTTAGCCGTTAGTTTAGTCAAATGAACAATGGCATCAGAAACAAAAGAATTAGCTAGCTTAAGTGTTCTAAGCTTGTCAAGTATTTCAGTCAATGGAGTAGCTGTCTGAAAGGCCTCTTCCAGAGACTGAAACCAGAACGCCGCAGCAGCAGTGACAGGAGCAATGCATGCAAGGGGCTGCAGGATTAAACCTTGCTGAATAAACATTTTCTTAAGGTAACCTTCTAATTTTTTATTCATTGGATCTGAAAAAGCACAACTGTCCTCGACAGGGATAGTGGTACGCTTTGCTAAAGTAGAAACTGCTCCCTCCACCTTAGGGACCGTCTGCCATAAGTCCCGTGTGATGGCGTCTATTGGAAACATTTTTCTAAAAATAGGAGGGGGGGAAAACGGCACACCGGGTCTGTCCCACTCCTTAGTAATAATTTCTGTAAACCTTTTAGGTATTGGAAAAACGTCAGTACACACCGGCACTGCGTAGTATTTATCCAGTCTACACAATTTCTCAGGCACTGCAATTGTGTCACAGTCATTCAGAGCAGCTAAAACCTCTCCAAGCAACACCCGGAGGTTCTCAAGCTTAAATTTAAAAGTAGACATATCTGAATCAGGTTTCCCCGAGTCAGAGACGTCACCCACAGATTGAAGCTCTTCCTCAGCTTCTGCATATTGTGACGCAGTATCAGACATGGGCCTTAAAACATCTGCGCGCTCTGTATTAGGTCTAACCCCAGAGCTATCGCGCTTTCCTCTGAATTCAGGCAGTCTGGCTAATACCGCTGACAGGGTATTATCCATGATTGCCGCCATGTCCTGCAAAGTAATCGCTATGGGCGTCTTTGATGTACTTGGCGCCATTTTAGCGTGAGTCCCTTGAGCGGGAGTCAAAGGGTCCAACACGTGGGGAGAGTTAGTCAGCATAACTTCCCCCTCGTCAGAATCCTCTGTTGATAATTCTTTTAAAGATAACAGCTGATCTTTATTGTTTAAAGTGAAATCAATACATTTAGTACACATTCTCCTATGGGGTTCCACCATGGCTTTTAAACATAATGAACAAGGAGTTTCCTCTATGTCAGACATGTTTATACAGACTAGCAATGAGACTAGCAAGCTTGGAAAACACTTTAAATCAAGTTAACAAGCAATATAAAAAAACGTTACTGTGCCTTTAAGAGAAACACATTTTGCCAAAATTTGAAATAACAGTGAAAAAAGGCAGTTAAACTAACAAAATTTTTACAGTGTATGTAACAAGTTAGCAGAGCATTGCACCCACCTGCAAATGGATGATTAACCCCTTAATACAAAAAACAGATTAACAAAACGAAAAATATGTTTTTTAAACAGTCATAACAACTGCCACAGCTCCTACTTTTGAAGCCTTTTGAGCCCTTCAGAGATGTCCTATAGCATGCAGGGGACTGCTGAGGGAAGCTGAATGTCACAGTTTGTAATTTTAACTGCACCAACTGTAACTTTTATACTATAACAGTGGAAAGCCTCAGGAAACTGTTTCTAGGCAAAAATAAAGCCAGCCATGTGGAAAAAACTAGGCCCCAATAAGTTTTATCACCAAAGCATATATAAAAACGATTAAACATGCCAGCAAACGTTTTATATTGCACATTAATCAGATAGCAAGCCTGATACTAGTCGCTATTAAATCACTGTATTTAGGCTTTAACTTACATTAATCCGGTATCAGCAGCATTTTCTAGCAAATTCCATCCCTAGAAAAACTTAACTGCACATACCTTATTGCAGGATACCCTGCACGCCATTCTCCCTCTGAAGTTACCTCACTCCTCAGACATATGTGAGAACGGCAGTGGATCTTAGTTACTTCTGCTAAGATCATAGAAAAACGCAGGCAGATTCTTCTTCTAAATGCTGCCTGAGATAAAATAGTACACTCCGTTACCATTTAAAAACAATAAACTTTTGATTGAAGAAAAAACTAACTATATTTTACCACTTTCCTCTAACTACCTCCAGCTATGTTGAGAGCTTGCAAGAGAATGACTGGGTATGGCAGTTAGGGGAGGAGCTATATAGCAGCTCTGCTGTGGGTGATCCTCTTGCAACTTCCTGTTGGGAAGGAGAATATCTCACAAGTAATGGATGATCCGTGGACTGGATACACCTAACAAGAGAAATTGGGGTTAGTATCCCTTTAACTTGTTTCACAATTTTCTCTAACTTTTTCTTACTTTTTTCCTTCTTTCTTACTAACCCTTTCACTGCTCCACCCCTTTAACACATTTCCTTCCTCTTCTCCCCTTTACCAGTCACCCCAAAGTTTCTGTCTTTTGCATTTTCCTTTCTAACAACCCTATTTTTCCATTTTCTGGTCTGTAATTCCCTTTTCATCACCTGTCTCCCTTTATCTTGTACACTATTTCCCTTCCCTTGTTGCTTAGCTCTGTATGTTCTCTGCTTTACTTGCCTTTCCCCCCCAAATGTGATCTCACTGTAGATACTGTACATTTTTAACTCTTTGCCTGCTGTGTTCATGGGTGCCACTGTGTAACAATTGTAGCACACGAATTCGAATGATAAAGATGGGGCCACTAAAAATACAGCACCATAAGGTAAATGAGCTTTTATATAAAAACACTTACATTTCACAAATTAATTTTGGGATTATATAATTGCATTGCAAAATAATAATTGAAAGTAGTGAAATGTCACATTACTACCTAGATACAATACAGCTCAGTATCTCTCTAATTTCCTAGTGCCATTTTTTCTATTCACATAAAGTTTTATAATGTCTTCCGTGGGAGTCAGTAAGCAATTACCCTTTATATGTTTAAGGAAAGTTTGCATGATTGTCATGTATAGTTTTGCTTCCTTAACAATGTCTCTTGAATTTTGTTCACTAGACTATTGTTTCTCTTGCATAATGCACTAAGGGCCAGATTACGAGTGGAGCTCAAAATTACACTTTCGCAAGCACGATATTTGCGCTCCATGCGTAATACCAGCGCATGCAATTGTGCGCTGGTATTTGAAGTGACCTTGTGTTTGCATTACATTGAAGCTTTGCGCTCATGAGCGTGCACTTCCATAGGCTCCAATGGGAGCCTCGGTCTGATGCCATCAGACACGGCACAGAACCTTAGCGCAACTATGGGCAGAAAATTTAAATATGTATGTATATACATTTATATTTATGTGTTTATATGTGTATATAAATTTATTTGTATGTGTTTATATGTGTATATACATTTATGTGTTTATATGTGTATATACATTTATATTTATGTGTTTATATGTGTATATACATTTATATGTATGTGTTTATATGTGTATATACATTTATATGTATGTGTTTATATGTGTATATACATTTATATTTATGTGTTTATATGTGTATATACATTTATATGTATGTGTTTATATGTGTATATATATTTATATTTATATTTATGTGTTTATATGTGTACATACATTTATATGTATGTGTTTATATGTGTATATATTTATATTTATGTGTTTATATGTATATATATACACATTTATATTTATGTGTTTATATGTGTATATACATTAATATTAATGTGTTTATATGTGTATATATATTATACATTTATATTTATGTGTTTATATGTGTATATACATTTATATATATGTGTTTATATGTGTATATATATATTTATATTTATGTGTTTATATGTGTATATACATTTATATTTATGTGTTTTTATGTGTATATATATTTATATTTATGTGTTTATATGTGTATATATATATATTTATATTTATGTGTTTATATGTGTATATACATTTATATGTTTATATGTGTATACAGGTGGCCCTCGTTTTACAACGGTTCAATTTACACCGTTTCAGAATAACAACCTTTTTTTCCAGTCATGTGACTACTATTGAAAAGCATTGAGAAGCAGTGCATTTATTAAAATACCCAGTAGGTGGAGCTGTCCGCTTGTGTTGCATACACGGTCAGCATTTATCATTGCACAAGCAGTTCAGGCTCGCTGGAAACAAGGGGCATCACGCTCCATACAGAGCTTTATAAATCGGCCCCTGTGTCTTAAATTCTAGGACAGGTTTGTCTATTCCAATCTAAGTAAAAAATAAAATAATGGAGTCCATTATCTAGTAGAGGGATCATGGGACTTAAAGGGAAACAAGCCAAAATTAAACGTTCATGATTCAGATAGAGCGTGCAATTTTAAAGAACTTTCCAGTTTACTTCCATTAACAAACTGTGCATTGTCTCTTTATATTTACACTTTGAGTCACCAGCTTCTACTGAGTATGTGCAAGAAATTACAGAATACACGTGTATGCATTTATGATTGGCTGATGTCTGTCACATGATACAGGAGGAGTGGAAATAGACATAACTGAAATGTGATAGAAAAAAAATCCCCTACTGATTTGAGGTTCAGACAAAGTGCTAATTGTATTGTCTTTTATCATTATCAGATGTAAAGTCCATCACAGAACATAACCACCTCCCTGTTTTCTGTGTAGCAAATACCTTTGCATACTAATTTTTTTCTGCATTATCAATGCCTTTGTAACTGTGATTGGAGTAACTTGTCTGTTTTTTTGTTTTTTGTTTTTGTTTCTTAACCTCAATAAAAATACAAATAAAAACAAAATCATCACACACTGAGCTACTGTTTGGAACCAAGTTATTTTGCAAGATTATATGGCAAGGTTACTCGTGGCTAAAATGAGTTCTTAGCTTTAAGCCATTACAGCTATGTCTCAGCTGCTGCCTTTAGTTGATCAGTTTGCAGATAGTGAAGAAGTCACAGTTCACCAGATAAAAAATCCTGTGGAGCTCAGTAAACTGATGAATCTCCTTTTGCCAGGATGTCAGGTAGAGAGAAATCTTCAGTGTAAAGCTAAAAATCAGCCAGTTTACTCTTACTTTTGTATGATATGACAGTGTTTTATTCCATCTAATGAGAGTTTATACTATCTTCTAGAAAAGACTTTGTTATACTTTTATCTCCATTTTATACCTTTTTGTTAGAACTGCCTTTAGAACCATTCTTCATAATAACAGGTACTCCTATAATCTTTTCTGCTCCTGTAATTGAAAATGATCTAATAATATGTGATATCATCAGATGATGGCACTCTTGGAATGACAGCATTGAGATGCTTACACCTTGGACCAATAGCCAAGTGTTACAAATAGGCATGGACTTCCATACTGTTTGGCTTAGACCCCTCTTATACTTGTAAGATTGTAAGCACAAGCAATGGGTGTGTGTTGTTCTGCAGGTGTTTATTGAAGCTTTACACACCATGCAAAACGCATTATAATGTGGAATGTGGACTTCTGTTTGCTTTACACATCTATGATGGTTCTGTATTATTTGCCGACTTCGTTACGTTCCCCTACCTCCGGCCACGCCTACCAAATTCTTACAAAGCCGGTTGTTGACGCATGCGCTCATTGCAGCATTGCTACAATAAAAGTGCAAAATGACACTAAATAGCATGCATGCGCCCATGCCACAGTCGGCAAATATTACAGAAGCAGGTCAAACACAGTTTTGGTACTAGCTGGGACAGGTGGCATACAAATTCATTGTGCAAAAAAAGAGAGATGCTGTACGCCCAATGAGTAAATAAAACATCCAACATACAAATTGACCGTACTTATGGTTTTCACAGTATACATAGTTACAAGCACTCTGGGGACCTACACAATTTGGGTACTAGCTGGGTGGCAGACAAATGGATCATACCTATTTTACATAATATCAATATTTACAAACACTCTGAGGGACATCTAAGTACTTGTGTACATCTAAGTACTTGTAACTATGTATATTGTGAAAACATAAGTACGATCCATTTGTATGCCACCTGACCCAGCTAGTGCCAAAACTGTGTTTGACCCGCTTCTGTAATATTTGCCGACTGCGACATGGGCGCATGCGTGGTGCTATTTAGTGTCATCTTGCACTGTATGATCCATTTGTCTGCCACCCAGCTAGTACCCAAATTGTGTAGGTCCCCAGAGTGCTTGTAACTATGTATACTGTGAAAACCATAAGTACGGTCAATTTGTATGTTGGATGTTTTATTTACTCATTGGGCGTACAGCA
Source organism: Bombina bombina (assembly GCF_027579735.1). Classification (NCBI taxonomy): domain Eukaryota; kingdom Metazoa; phylum Chordata; class Amphibia; order Anura; family Bombinatoridae; genus Bombina; species Bombina bombina. Next base: position 272,343,709 of record NC_069503.1, read on the forward strand.
TCTCTCTTTTTTTGCACAATGAATTTGTATGCCACCTGACCCAGCTAGTACCAAAACTGTGTTTGACCTGCTTCTGTAATATTTGCCGACTGCGACATGGGCGCATGCATGCTATTTAGTGTCATTTTGCACTTTTATTGTAGTAATGCTGCAGTGAGCACATGCGTCAACAACCGGCTTTGTAAGAATTTGGTAGGCGTGGCCGGAGGTAGGGGTATGTAACAAAGTCGGCAAATAATACAGAACACCGGCAAGGAAAGCATCTAAATGTGAGAATACTGACCCCTAGTGTATGTTTTTATAGTGTTCAATAAAAGTTACTTTTTATAACTTGAAGTGGCTTCAAGTGTTCCCTCATCATATTGATATTTTTGTATTTGCTTAACACATAGCAAAGCCCATGTACATATTTGTACTATCTCACTGTTGTGGTACTTTGTTTATGTCTAGGGTATTCAAGAGATTATTTTTCTGATATAAAGAGGTGTCTTCACCTTCCCTAGTGTCATTCGATATAGCTGAGACACTACTACCTACCATCTCTCCATTGTTAGTCAATCAGCTCCATAGAAATACATGAGAACTGTTTAAGATGTAGAGACTGGTAAATAGGAACATGGGCAATCCTCATTTGCCGCAACTGAATTATATCAGTACTTGAGAGATAAATTTAAAGGAGAAAGTTAAACTTAAACTTTGTCAGACCTTCAAATTACTTAACATTAAAGGAAAGTTTTAAGCTCTGTACCTTACTGAGCTGTGTCCAGTACATTTCTCTGTGTGAAGATTAGACAAATATCATTTTGCAATTTGAGCATTCATTTTTGGATCTGCATTTTATTTTACACTCATTATAGACTACAAAGCTTGTATTCTGCTTATAGTAGTGTATTTTGGAAGATTCTTAAAAACTACAATTTTAATTTTATCTTTTTTTCTTTTTCTGTCATTTTTAATTGAAAAAAAGGGCATTCATCTCATAATTGTCCTTAAAGGGACAGTGTGCACCAATTTTCAAATAACTGCATTCAATAGACACTATTTTAAAGAAGAATATGCACAGATACTGATCTAAAAATCCAGTATAAAATCTTTTAAAAAGTTACTTAGAAGCTCCCAGTTTAGCACTGTTGGTGAGTTTAGGCTAAGACATCAAGTGCAAGGGGCTGGGAAGAGCAGACACCCCTACCCTCCCATACGTATGAAAATACATATGACATAAAGAGGAGCAAGCAGGAATCTGTAGACTTGGGTCTACATCTGATACTTTGGGGCTTGGTTAGGAGTCTGAAAATCAGCACAATGTTATTAAAAAAATAATCAAAACTATACACTGTTACAAAAACATTTCAAGATGGGCTATATAAATGGATCATCTACAAAACATTTATGCAAAGAAAAATCTAGTTTACAATGTCCCTTTAATAAACAATAAGGAAAAAAAGACAACAAAATAAAACAGTAATTCACAATTTTATAACACAACAATAGTTTATCTAATCTAACATAGGTTTCTCTTAACCAGTGAAGGAAATAATCCATAATATAATTTATTATTCTTTATATTCTTAATGACCGTCTCCTTTCTTTTATTCCACCCTTCTATATACCCCCTCTTTCTTCTTTCCCTTTTCTCTAAGGAAGGGGGGGGGGGGATACAATTTTATTATGTATGCTATGTAACATGTCATGCAGAATTAGCAAGTTGGTCTGGACAAAGATATTCCTAAAATGGAGTTTTTTTAGATCTCCACATGCTGACTATGCATTTTAGCTACAGGACTCGCTGATCAAGCTGTCAGCTGTATGCTGGTTTCATTGTCTCAGAATATAAGGCTAACCTGATTGAATAATTTTATATTAAAACAAGAAGTCAATACAAGAAGCATTCCATTTTCATTCTGATTTATCTACAAAGTGAGAGCGTTTAATAGTGTTTGCCGTACATGGGAAACTGCTTTCCAGTTTGCAGGGTCTTCCAAGGTTGAGTCTTTTTATTTAATAATTCAGCAAAGCCTACTTCTGCAAGGTCATTAGGCAAACGTAAAATGGTTCTATCACTCTTAAAACAATGTTTCACAAGCAAAGATACAACTTACTAACTTTAAAGGGACACTGAACCCAGATTTTTTCATTCATGATTCAGATAGAGCATGCAGTTTAAGCAACTTTCTAATTTACTCCTATTATCGATTTTCTTCATTCTCTTGGTATCTTTATTTGAAAAAAAAAAAACAGTATTGTAAGCTTACAAGCTTGCCCATTTTTGCTTCAGAACCCTGGATAGTGCTTGTTGATTGGCGGCTACATTTAGCCACCAATCAGCAAGCACTACCCACGTGCTGAACCAAAGATGGGCTGGCTCGTAAGCTTACATTCCTGCTTTTTCTAATAAAGATTCCAAGAGAATGAAGAAAATTTTATAATAGGAGTAAATTAGAAAGTTGCTTAATATTGCCTGCTCTATCTGAATCATGAAAGAAAAGAAATTGGGTTTAGTATCCCTTTAAGAATTTCCTTTGATATGTGAGACAGTCAATCACGTTCGTTCAGCCACTTATTAATCCAAGAAGATATGTCTTAAAGGGATATGATATCACAAACTTTTTTTTGTCATTCAGACAGAGCATACAATTTTCAAAAAGTTTCTAATATAATTAAAATGATCAGATTTGCTTCATTCCCATGATATTCTTTGTTGAAGACATAATTTGGTAGGTTTCTATAGAACTTCATGGCAGGAAATAGTGCTGAATTCTAATGCTCTTGTAAATGGATAACATTTTTGTAAAGCTGCTGTCATATAGTGCTCCAGACAAGTACACGCTCCTGAGCTTACGCCCCTGGTTTTCAACAAAAGATACCAAGAAAACAGAGAAAGTTTGATCATTTTAGTAAATTAGAATACTGTTAAAAATTGCATGTTCTATCTAAATTATGAAAGAAACAATTTGGGTTTCATGTCCCTTTAAAGACGGCACTGTTAAGTTCCTTGAGAAGAAAATCAGTGATTCATATTACATAGTTGTTTGACATTGGTTAAAGGGACAGTCTACTCCAGAATATTTATTGTTTAAAAAGATAGATAATTCCTTTATTACCTCTTGATACATGACAGACCCGAAAAGCTGGCTCTTTATGCTGACGATATGCTGCTATTCGTCGAAGACCCGGCTAAGCATGTCCCCAACATTCTTAAAACTATACAAGACTTTGTAGCCTTCTTGGGCTACAAGGTTAATACAGGGAAGTCAGAGATCCTATGGCTAAACAAGCACTCTGATAGCCGGATGAGATACCTTTTTACTGAAGTGAAAAATAAAATCACATATCTAGGTATACATCTCCATAAGAACCCCCAATGCATATATGACTAATATTTCAAAACAATGCACTACCCTTTGCAATCATCTTAAACAATGGAGCTCCTTGCCATTATCATTTATGGGAAGAATTAGCCTCATTAAAATGGTGACTTTGCCAAGACCATTATACCCAATGCTTATGTTGCCCTTCCTGATTAACAATAAGTGGAGCTCTGAATGTAGCTGTTAGGAAATTCATATGGCGCGGGGGTAAGCCTCGCATAGCAATGAAACTGCTGCAGCAACCCTATCGTGATGGGGGTTTAGGCCTTCCCAACTTTAAAATGTATAATATGGCGGCCTTGATTAACAGGTACTGGATTGGCAGTTGGGCACTTCACATTTTTGTTATGCGGACCTAGAAGATGCAATCCTGAAACCCATAGACTTAGCATATCTACCATATCTGAGGGTGGGTGAAACTCCTCCACACATTAAATCCTCTATTCTTTACAAAGGCCCCCTGGCACCGGGCTCATAAATTCTTGGGGTGTTAGTGCCCCTCTCCTAGACTACTCCTAGACTACTCCCCGTAGTAGGTAATCTAGACTTCCCGGCAGGTACTGACACCCTACCATTCAGACACTGGAGAGAGAAGGGGATTAGGGTAGTGGGGGACCTATCGGATCCTCTGTCAAGCACGGTCAGGACATTCCATGACTTAAGCATGAGGTATACCATCCCCAATAATCAGTTCTCTTCTTATCTTCAGATATGCCATTACATTGACAGTCTCAAACAAGAGGACCCAAACTTCTGGGATGCCCTGGCATTTGCCGTACCGCAGGTAGCCTTCACACTAGGGAATTTCTCTATGTCTGATATATATAGAATTCTAATTCGCAAAATAACGACTGACCATCAGACAATGACCCTGGACTAATGGACTGCGAGAGGGACAGGAGACATTTCCTACACCGACATACAAAAAAGTTAAGATCTAACAAAAAAAGCGACACTGAGTATCCCACTGCGAGAAGCACAAGTGCAAATAATACACTTTGACTATATTACACCTGATAGACTCTCTAAGTGGCACCCGCAACAGCCAAATAGATGCAGAAAGTGGGGGGTGGTGGCTCCGAATGTACCCCACTATTTTTATTTCTGCCCTCTAATAAGACAATTCTGGGCCCGAATTCAACATTGGCTCAAAATCACGATGGGAATTTCCATTACATTACAACTAGAGCAGGTTTGCATTTTTCGCCTGACTGAGCTCCCACGCAGATACCATACTCTACTGACATTGATTATGTTGATAGCTAGAAGCTGCATATTATGCATGTGGACAAACAAGAAGCCCCCTACGATAAGACAGTTTAAACGCAAACTACAAACAGCTATTTATTGAGCAATTTGACGTTAAACTAGATACTGCAAATAGGTTAAGACCCTTTCTAACTAAATGGGAACCTTTTTTACAAACTCAAAACCCTACGATACAAAGACAAATCCTTGGACCATTCTCTCAGACAGAAGTCCTTCTCTCTGCTTCCCAAAGGGGAGAATGGAAAGAGCTATATGGCAATGATGCGCCCATGGAGGTGGAGAGGGGGGTGAGATCTTAATATTGCAGATTCTGTAAGAGGGCTGAAATGCAGACATATAGGGTGGTGGGGGAGAGAGGTGAAGAGAGAGAAAACATAATTTATGTAAGAACTTACCTGATAAATTAATTTCTTTCATATTAGCAAGAGTCCATGAGCTAGTGACGTATGGGATATACATTCCTACCAGGAGGGGCAAAGTTTCCCAAACCTCAAAATGCCTATAAATACACCCCTCACCACACCCACAAATCAGTTTAACGAATAGCCAAGAAGTGGGGTGATAAGAAAAAAGTGCGAAGCATAAATATAAGGAATTGGAATAATTGTGCTTTATACAAAAAAATCATAACCACCACAAAAAAAGGGTGGGCCTCATGGACTCTTGCTAATATGAAAGAAATGAATTTATCAGGTAAGTTCTTACATAAATTATGTTTTCTTTCATGTAATTAGCAAGAGTCCATGAGCTAGTGACGTATGGGATAATGACTACCCAAGATGTGGATCTTCCACGTAAGAGTCACTAGAGAGGGAGGGATAAAATAAAGACAGCCAATTCCGCTGAAAAAAATCCACACCCAAAAATAAAGTTTAAATCTTATAAAGAAAAAAACTGAAAATATAAGCAGAAGATTCAAACTGAAACAGCTGCCTGAAGTACTTTTCTACCAAAGACAGCTTCAGAAGAAGAAAACACATCAAAATGGTAGAATTTAGTAAAAGTATGCAAAGAAGACCAAGTTGCTGCTTTGCAAATCTGATCAACCGAAGCTTCATTCCTAAACGCCCAGGAAGTAGAAACTGACCTAGTAGAATGAGCTGTAATCCTTTGAGGCGGAGTTCTACCCGACTCGACATAAGCATGATGAATTAAAGATTTCAACCAAGATGCCAAAGAAATGGCAGAGGCCTTCTGACCTTTCCTAGAACCGGAAAAGATAACAAATAGACTAGAAGTCTTTCGGAAATTCTTAGTAGCTTCAACATAATATTTCAAAGGTCTAACTACATCCAAAGAATGCAATGATTTCTCCTTAGAATTCTTAGGATTAGGACATAATGAAGGAACCACAATTTCTCTACTAATGTTGTTGGAATTCACAACCTTAGGTAAAAATTTAAAAGAAGTTCGCAACACCGCCTTATCCTGGTGAAAAATCAGAAAAGGAGACTCACAAGAAAGAGCAGATAATTCAGAAAATCTTCTGGCAGAAGAGATGGCCAAAAGGAACAAAACTTTCCAAGAAAGTAATTTAATGTCCAATGAATGCATAGGTTCAAACGGAGGAGCTTGAAGAGCCCCCAGAACCAAATTCAAACTCCAAGGAGGAGAAATTGACTTAATGACAGGTTTTATACGAACCAAAGCTTGTACAAAACAATGAATATCAGGAAGATTAGAAATCTTTCTGTGAAAAAGAACAGAAAGAGCAGAGATTTGTCCTTTCAAGGAACTTGCAGACAAACCTTTATCCAAACCATCCTGAAGAAACTGTAATATTCTCGGAATTCTAAAAGAATGCCAGGAAAAATGATGAGAAAGACACCAAGAAATATAAGTCTTCAAGACTCTATAATATATCTCCCTAGATACAGATTTACAAGCCTGTAACATAGTATTAATCACAGAGTCAGAGAAACCTCTTTGACTAAGAATCAAGCGTTCAATCTCCATACCTTTAAATTTAAGGATTTGAGATCCTGATGGAAAAAAGGACCTTGCGACAGAAGGTCTGGCCTTAACGGAAGAGTCCACGGTTGGCAAGAGGCCATCCGGACAAGATCCGCATACCAAAACCTGTGAGGCCATGCTGGAGCTACCAGCAGAACAAACTAGCATTCCTTCAGAATCTTGGAGATTACTCTTGGAAGAAGAACTAGAGGCGGAAAGAGATAGGCAGGATGATACTTCCAAGGAAGTGACAATGCATCCACTGCTTCCGCTTGGGAAGTTTCTTGTTTAGATGAGAGGCCATCAGATCTATTTCTGGAAGTCCCCACATTTGAACAATCTGAAGAAATACCTCTGGGTGAAGAGACCATTCGCCCGGATGTAACGTTTGGCGACTGAGATAATCCGCTTCCCAATTGTCTATACCTGGGATATGAACCGCAGAAACTAGACAGGAGCTGGATTCCGCCCATACCAGAATTCGAGATACTTCTTTCATAGCCAGAGGACTGTGAGTCCCTCCTTGATGATTGATGTATGCCACAGTTGTGACATTGTCTGTCTGAAAACAAATGAACGATTCTCTCTTTAGAAGAGGCCAAAACTGAAGAGCTCTGAAAATTGCACGGAGTTCCAAAATATTGATCGGTAATCTCACCTCCTGAGATTCCCAAACCCCTTGTGCTGTCAGAGACCCCCACACAGCTCCCCAACCTGTAAGACTTGCATCTGTTGAAATTACAGTCCAGGTCGGAAGAACAAAAGAAGCCCCCTAAACTAAACAATGGTGATCTGTCCACCACGTCAGAGAGTGTCGTACAATCGGTTTTAAAGATATTAATTGAGATATCTTTGTGTAATCCCTGCACCACTGGTACAGCATACAGAGCTGAAGAGGTCGCATGTGAAAACGAGCAAAGGGGATCGCGTCCGATGCAGCAGTCATAAGACCTAGAATTTCCATGCATAAGGCTACCGAAGGGAATGATTGTGACTGAAGGTTTCGACAAGCTGAAATCAATTTTAGACTTCTCTTGTCTGTCAAAGACAGAGTCATGGACACTGAATCTATCTGGAAACCCAAAAAGGTTACCCTTGTCTGAGGAATCAATGAACTTTTTAGTGAATTGATCCTCCAACCATGATTTTGAAGAAACAACAAAAGTCGATTCGTATGAGATTCTGCTAAATGTGAAGACCGAGCAAGTACCAAGATATCGTCCAAATAAGGAAATACCACAATACCCTGTTCTCTGATTACAGACAGAAGGGCACCGAGAACCTTTGTAAAAATTCTTGGAGCTGCAGCTAGGCCAAACGGCAGAGCCACAAACTGGTAATGCTTGTATAGGAAAGAGAATCTCAGAAACTGATAGTGATCTGGATGAATCGGAATATGCAGATATGCATCCTGTAAATCTATTGTAGACATATAATGCCCTTGCTGAACAAAAGGCAGGATAGTCCTTATAGTTACCATTTTGAATATTGGTATCCTTACATAACGTTTCAATATTTTTAGATCCAGAACTGGTCTGAAGGAATTCTCCTTCTTTGGTACAATGAAGAGATTTGAATAAAACCCCAGTCCCTGTTCCAGAACTGGAACTGGCATAATTACTCCAGCCAACTCTAGATCTGAAACACATTTCAGAAATGCTTGAGCCTTCGCTGGGTTTACTGGGACACGGGAAAGAAAAAATCTCTTTGCAGGAGGCCTTATCTTGAAGCCAATTCTGTACCCTTCTGAAACAATGTTCTGAATCCAAAGATTGTGAACGGAATTGATCCAAATTTCTTTGAAAAAACGTAATCTGCCCCCTACCAGCTGAGCTGGAATGAGGGCCGCACCTTCATGTGGACTTAGGAGCTGGCTTTGATTTTCTAAAAGGCTTGGATTTATTCCAGACTGGAGATGGTTTCCAAACTGATACCGCTCCTGAGGATGAAGGATCAGGCTTTTGTTCCTTGTTGTGACAAAAGGAACGAAAACTATTATTAGACCTAAATTTACCTTTAGATTTTTTATCCTGTGGTAAAAAAGTTCCTTTCCCTCCAGTAACAGTTGAGATAATAGAATCCAACTGAGAACCAAACAATTTATTACCCTGGAAAGAAAGGGAAAGCAGAGTAGACTTAGAAGACATATCAGCATTCCAAGTTTTAAGCCATAAAGCTCTTCTAGCTAAAATAGCTAGAGACATATACCTGACATCAACTCTAATGATATCAAAGATTGCATCACAAATAAAATTATAAGCATGTTGAAGAAGAATAATAATGCTATGAGAATTATGATCTGTTACTTGTTGCGCTAAAGCTTCTAACCAAAAAGTTGAAGCTGCAGCAACATCCGCTAAAGATATAGCAGGTCTAAGAAGATTACCTGAACACAAGTAAGCTTTTCTTAGAAAGGATTAAATTTTCCTATCTAAAGGATCCTCAAAGGAAGTACCATCTGCTGTAGGAATAGTAGTACGCTTAGCAAGAGTAGAGACAGCCCCATCAACCTTAGGGATTTTGTCCCAAAACTCTAATCTGTCAGATGGCACAGGATATAATTGCTTAAAACGTTTAGAAGGAGTAAATGAATTACCCAAATTATCCCATTCCCTGGAAATTACTTCAGAAATAGCACCAGGGACAGGAAAAACTTCTGGAATAACTACAGGAGATTTAAAAACCTTATCTAAACGTTTAGATTTAGTATCAAGAGGACCAGAATCCTCAATTTCTAATGCAATTAGGACTTCTTTAAGTAATGAACGAATAAATTCCATTTTAAATAAATATGAAGATTTATCAGCATCAACCTCTGAGACAGAATCCTCTGAACCAGAAGAACCATTATCAAAATCAGAATGATGATGTTCATTTAAAAATTCATCTGAAAAATGAGAAGTTTTAAAAGACTTTTTACGTTTACTAGAAGGAGGAATAACAGACATAGCCTTCTTAATGGATTTAGAAACAAAATCTCTTATGTTATCAGGAACACTCTGAGTATTAGATGTTGACGGAACAGCAACAGGTAATGTAACAGTACTAAAGGAAATATTATCTGCATTAACAAGTTTGTCATGACAAACAGTACAAACAACAGCTGGAGGAACAGATACCATAAGTTTACAGCAGATACACTTAGCTTTGGTAACTCCAGCACCAGGCAGCGACTTTCCAGAAGTATCTTCTGACTCAGTTTCAACGTGGGACATCTTGCAATATGTAATAGAAAAAACAACATATAAAGCAAAATTTATCAAATTCCTTAAATGACAGTTTCAGGAATGGTAAAAAATGCCAGTGAACAAGCTTCTAGCAACCAGAAGCAATAAATAATGAGAATTAAATAATGTGGAGACAATAGTGACGCCCATATTTTTTTAGCGCCAAAAATGACGCCCACATTATTTGGCGCCTAAATGCTTTTGGCGCCAAAAATGACGCCACATCCGGAACGCCGACACTTTTGGCGCAAAAGAACGTAAAAAATGACGCAACTTCCGGCGACACGTATGACGCCGGAAACAGAAATAAAAATTTGCGCCAAAAAAGTCTGCGCCAAGAATGACGCAATAAAATGAAGCATTTTCAGGACCCGCGAGCCTAACAGCCCACAGGGAAAAAGTCAAAGTTTAAGGTAAGGGAAAAAAAATTAAAAAATTGATTATTCATATGCATTATCCCAAATATGAAATTGACTGTCTGAAATAAGGAATGTTGAACATCCTGAGTCAAGGCAAATAAATGTTTGAATACATATATTTAGAACTTTATAAAAAAGTGCCCAACCATAGCTTAGAGTGTCACAGAAAATAAGACTTACTTACCCCAGGACACTCATCTACATGTTGTAGAAAGCCAAACCAGTACTGAAACGAAAATCAGCAGAGGTAATGGTATATATATAAGAGTATATCGTCGATCTGAAAAGGGAGGTAAGAGATGAATCTCTACGACCGATAACAGAGAACCTATGAAATAGACCCCGTAGAAGGAGATCATTGAATTCAAATAGGCAATACTCTCCTCACATCCCTCTGACATTCACTGCACGCTGAGAGGAAAACCGGGCTCCAACCTGCTGCGGAGCGCATATCAACGTAGAATCTAGCACAAACTTACTTCACCACCTCCATAGGAGGCAAAGTTTGTAAAACTGATTTGTGGGTGTGGTGAGGGGTGTATTTATAGGCATTTTGAGGTTTGGGAAACTTTGCCCCTCCTGGTAGGAATGTATATCCCATACGTCACTAGCTCATGGACTCTTGCTAATTACATGAAAGAAATGTATGTTTTTCCTTTTTTTTTTCTTCCCAGCCCCAGGGAAGCCTGCCATCCTCTCAAATACACATAGGCCATATATGGTTAGGGAATCTAATATATTGTTGTATGTATGTGTTTAAAAATGATAAAAATGTTGAGAGAAAGGAACGACAGGACACTGTCAACAATCTGAGAAGCACTAAGTAGAATATCAAAGCATATGCAGGAGGTTAAGCAATGAGAAATGAATATCATAAGTTCCAGGGAGGACTTATTATTGTATTTGAAACTGTATGTACTAATTTTAACCTAAATGGAAGGTGATGTGTTTGTATTACAGACACAATAACTATGTAATTGCTTGAAACATTGCATCTGTTCCTGATCTCTGATAATAAAAAGAATTTAAAATCCCTTTATTAACCATTCCCCAGTTTTGCAAAACCAACATTTATATTAATACACTTTTTACCTCTGTGATTACCTTGTATCTAAGCCTCTGCAGACTGCCCACTTATTTCAGTTCTTTTCACAGACTTGCATTTTAGCCAATCAGTGCCCTCTCATAAGTAACTTCACGGGCGTGAGCTCAATGTTATCTATATGGCACACATGCCCTCTCATAAGTAACTTCACGGGTGTGAGCTCAATGTTATCTATATGGCACACATCAACTAATGCCCTCTAGCTGTGAAAAACTGTCATGCGTTCAAATAAGAGGCGGCCTTCCAGGGCTTAGAAATTAGCATATGAGTATACCTAGGTTAAGCTTTCAACTAAGAATACCAAGAGAACAAAGCAAATTTGATGATAAAAGTAAATTGGAAAGTTGTTTAAAATTACATGCTCTATCTGAATCATGAAAGTTTAATTTTGACTAGACTGTCCCTTTAACAAGGGCTGGTAGACAGATGACATTTTGATATACATGCACATACAAATCTAAGTGTCTGAACCACTAAGAACTCTGTCTACACAGAGATGTCCTTATGGATTGTCTATTAACCTTTCAATATAATTCTTCCTATTTTTCATCTCGTTATCCCCACTTTATATTTTTGATTATTCCTCCTGTGAAAGCTGTAAGATTTGATAATATCACATTGTAATAATCCTTTTGTTTCTCACCCGCTTTATGGGAGAAAAAAAAACCTACTGGAATACGAACAATGTCAGAATGGAACTTTATTGTCCATTACATTGCATCTATTACATTGGTAAACTGCTGATAAATACCAATAAGAGCTTTCTGTTTTTTTCAGTGTGATATGAAGAATTGCAATTTTTATGTATTTAATATATTGTACATAAAATACGTATACATGAATGTTTGTTTTGAGTCTTTATATATATGATGTATTTTAATAGAATAGCATTACATCCCATTTTATGTGAATGTATGTTATAAAACATTACTCGCCCCTGGAACTTTCAAGAGACATTGTACACTAGATTTCTCTTTGCATAAATGTTTTGTAGATGGTCCATTTATATAGCCTATCTGGGAGTGTTTTTGTAACAATGTATAGTTTTGCTTATTTTTTTTTAATTAACATTGTGTTGATTTTCAGACCAAGCCCCGTGGGGGTCCATTTATTAATGTCTGGACGGACATGATCCGATATAGTGGATCATGTCCGCCGCACATCGATAAATGCCGACAGCATATGCTGTCAGCATTTATCATTGCACCAGCAGTTCTGGTGAACTGCTGTTCCAATACCACCCCCTGCAGATTTGCGGCTGCCAGCAGGGGGTGTCAATCAGCCCGATCGTATTTGATCGGGTGGATTGCTGTCCGCCACCTCAGAGGTGTCGGACGAGTTAAGGAGCAGCAGTCTTAGGACCGTTGCTTATTAACTTCCGCTTCAGCCGGAACTGAAGCGGAGTGGGTCGGAGGCAGCATCCGCTACTATTGATTCCTGCTGCTATTGTCTGTGCAATTTGTCTTTTCATATGCAGGGAAGGTGATAGTGTTTGCTATTTCTGCTTCCCCAGTCCTAGGTTTTATACTGGATTTTTAGATCAGCGCCTGTGTATATTCTTCTTTAAAATAGTGTCTATTACATACAGTTATTTGAAAATTAGTGTACACTGTTCCTTTAAGGAAAATGATGACATTAATGCCCTTTTTTCAAAAGCTTTAAATAGCCACTTATGTCACTTTATTGATACCAATGAGCCATCATGTTTAACCCCTTAATGACCACAATGTACCCTGTATGTCACTGGTCGTTAAGGGTTTTTTCAGGACATAATAGCACAAGTCTAGCAAGAAGACGCTATTAATACCCTCCCTCCAGCAGGCTTTGTGGAATAGTGCAGTCTCAACTCTGGTGGCAAGACCGTGCTCTAAAACAATCAAGTCCCAAAAAAAGGCCAGCTACATACAGGGTACGTCGCTGGTCCTTAAGGTTAAAATTATGTGCAGCTAAAGTGTACACAACAAACAACTCTCTCCACTGCCATTGATTTTATTATTTTGCCTCCCCCGGATATTTCTGCAGACCCCAAGTCAAGTCAACCCATATTCCAATCCATCAGAATTTATGTGCTAAAACAGTGTATGCAAGGCTGAGAAAATTAGGGCTTCTTTTTTCCATTCTAATCCAAACTGGTGAAAACTGTTTGAATTACTGTATGTATACAATGTAACAGGAAAATCTGTTTAAAGGGACATGAAAGTATTATTTAGATAGAGCATTTAAAGGGACATGAAAGTATTATTTAGATAGAGCATTTAATTTTAAAAGACATTTCAGTTTACTTCTATTACTAATTATACTTTAGTCTTTTGTTATCCTTTGTTGAAAAGCATACTTAAGTAGGTACAGGAGCAGAAGTGTTCTACTGGGAGCTAGCTGATGATCGGTGGTTACACATATATGCTTCTTGTAATTGACTCATCAGATGAGTTAAGCTAGCTCCCTGTGGTGCATTGCTGCTCTGGGACTAACTTTAACTATGTGTATAACCAATTTGCATACATTACTGCAATAATACAATATTGGGAGCTAGCTGTTGATTGTGTGGTCACACACACATTTGTCTTTTGTCACTGGCTCTCCAGATGTGTTCAGCTAGCTCCCAGCAGTGCACTATTTCTCTGGAACTGACTTTAGTTATTTAATAACCTTTGCAGAGGTTAAACACATGGTTATATGCAAGCAAAAGAAAAATTGCTCTAATGTATTATTTTTGCCTTTCATACAGGTTAAATCATCCAGCTCCTCATCACTTCCGTTAATCTCAAGCAAATCATTGGCATAGGAAGAATACTTTTTCCGCAAGTACCAGTAGGTGGCATTTTATGAGGAACATATACATTTTTTTATCTTTGGCGATGTAGTGATTGCTGGGTGTAGGTTAAAAGACCCTAAAATGCCCCAGTAAATCTGGATTTTTGTGCGTGTGTTCTCTGAATTTCAGTCCAAGCACACAGAGAGCCTGATCACTTAAGCCCCTGCTAAGCAAAGCCTCAGTATATAAATGGGGGCAATTAAACATGTTCCAAATTGTACAACACTACTGAGATGATACCTTGCTTCATCACCTTTTGCTTCCTACCCTCACTGTATTATATAGCACACCTTATGGCTTCCCCTTAACTGACACCTCACTAGATACTGCTAAACTTCAGTGTAACAGAAGACCACAGATAAAGAAAACTACAGAAAAAAACCCCATAATGTAACCAATAAGACCGGTAATGACAGCATAAAAAAATCAAAAGCCACTGCACTGTACACAATATTAGTAAACTAAGTACAGACTAAATGGAACAAGAGACAGATTTAAAAGGCAGGGATAGGAAGACAAAAAAACATGACTGTCCCAGGAAAAACAGGACAGTTAACTATGTACTATAGGCCAGGCTGCCCTCATGGAATTATCTTAAAAAGGGACAATTCCTGTGAGTGGTGAGATGTCTCCTATAGAAAGTAATGGAGCTCACTGGAAAGGGAAATTTGCTGGGTAGAGTGAAGTTAGCATGGAGCGCACTTTAAAAATGAAATCCTGCATTAAAAACAAACCACAATACGCTGCTTTCTGCGTATAGTATGAATTTATGTGTGTTTTGGGCACATCCAGTGTATTATGAGTTACGCTGTGCATATGTAATATGATTTATTTCTGTGTAACTTACATACAAATTTTTTGTTTTTGATAAAATTCGATAATTGGTGAACAAGTTTGTTGCAATTTTTGATGCATTTTAACAATACATTTTTTTTGCAGTGTAATTATGTGTGATTGGTAAAAATTATTTGTTTGTGTGATTTTTAATAAAATCACACTTTAAAACAATGAAAAAATGACCCCTCTACAATTGTAACCCCCCTCAAAAAGCTTCTATCAAAGTGCCTGCCTATATATATATATATATATATATATATATATAGCAGAAAGGATTTTTCTTTATTACAGAGACATTTCGGATAACACTCGAAATGTCACTGTAATAAAGAAAAATCTTTTCTGCATTCAAAAACCCGGTGAGTGCCTTTCATTTTCTGAACTGTATATATATATATATATATATATATATATATATATAAAATTTAAATATATATATTTAAATATATATATATATGTGTGTGTGCGCATGTATGCGCGCATGTGATGTCTGTATGTTTGCAAATGTGGGTGTCTGTATGTGTGTGCATGTGGTGTCTGTAGGTGTACATATGTGGGTGCCTGTGTGTGTGTGTGCGCATGTGATGTCTGTATTTGTGCAAATGTGGGTGTCTGTGTGTGCATGTGGTGCCTGTGTGCAAATGTGGGTGTCTGTGTATGTGCGCATGTGATGTCTGTATGTTTTAAAATGTGTGTGCCTGAGTATGTGGGCATGTGTTGTCTGTATATGTGCAAATGTGTGTGCCTGTGTATGTGAGAATGTGATGTCTGTATGTGTGCAAATGTGTGTGCCTGTGAATGTGAGAATGTGGTGCCTGAATTTGTGCAAATGTGTGTACCTGTGTATGTGAGAATGTGATGTTTGTATGTGTCCAAATGTGTGTGCCTGTGTATGTAAGAATGTGGTGTCTGTATGTGTGTGCCTGTGTATGTGAGCATGTGGTGTCTGTATGTGTGCAAATGTGTGTACCTGTGTATGTGAGCATGTGGTGTCTGTATGTGAGCATGTGGTGTCTATATGTGTGCAAATGTGTGTGCCTGTATGTGAGAATGTGATGTTTGTATGTGTCCAAATGTGTGTGCCTGTGTATATGAGCATGTGGTGTCTGTATGTGTGCAAATGTGTGTACCTGTGTAAATGTGTGTACCTGTGTATGTGAGCATGTGGTGTCTGTATGTGAGCATGTGGTGTCTGTATGTGTGCAAATGTGTGTGCCTGTGTATGTGAGCATGTAGTGTCTGTATGTGAGCATGTGGTGTCTGTATGTGTGCAAATGTGGGTGCCTTTGTATGTGAGCATGTGGTGTCTGTATGTGTGCAAATGTGTGTGCCTGTGTATGTGTGCATGCGGTGTCTGTATGTGTGCAAATGTGTGTGCCTGTGTATGTGAGAACGATTTGTCTGTATGTTTGCGAATGTGTGTACCTGTGTATGTGAGAATGTGGTGTCTGTATGTGTGTGCCTATATACGCATACCTGTGGCCGGACTGTTATCCGATGGGCATTCGTCCGACTGACATTTGTCTAATGGATAATATTCCGACAGACACATAGCCATCGGATAACAGAGCGGACACGATATACATGTATAATGATAGTTACAGATCGAAAGATATACAGATAGATAGACAGACAAATAGATAGTTAAAAGCATGTTGTGGGTGGTGCGACCAATGGTTAGGTTCCCAGAGGCGGTTGCGGCACCCGAGGCACTGATTAGAACAGAGCACTCTAGAGCGTATCTGCCCTTGGCCAATGTCGGAACACAGTCTCTTGGACATATGTCTGACAGACAAATGTGCTTCATCATTCTGTCCATCGAAATTTTGTCCGGGCACCATCGCATACCTCCTAACATCTGTGGCTGAGTATGAGGGATACAGGAGACTGACGGGAGCCCATCACCATTTTGAAGGTGGAGCCGTGTTGGCAGGGATCATGGGTGATTAGTGGGCAGGATTGTGAGTGTTTCTGGGTGGTTTGTGGGTATGTCAGGGCAGTTTGTTGGTGTTTCTGGTAAGAGGGACATATAGCTGTCCAGTAAGAAGAAGGCACAGAGCTCAGAATCAGGGCTCAGAATCAGGGACTGTCCCTCTCAAATAGAGACAGTTGGGAGGAAAATATGACCAAATGTGGATGTCTGTATTAGTGCAAACGTGGGTACATGAGTATGTGTGTGCATGTGGTGACTGCATGTGTGCAAATGTAGGTGCCTATATGTGTTTGCATGTAGGTGCCTGTACGTGTGTGAATATGTGTGTGTGTGTGTGTGTGTGTGTGTGTGTGTGTGTGTTCGCGCATGAGGTGACTGTATATGTGCAAATGTGAGTCTGTGGGTTCTTGTGTGTGTATGCATCTTGGCATTTGTGACGGTGTGTCTATGTACTTCTATATTGTGTGTATGCATGCACATGGATGTCTGTGGCTACTGGTTTGTGTCTGTTAGTTCCTGTTTGTGTGCATGTGGTTTCTGGTTAGTGCATATGGTAGTCTGATTTGAGAGTGTATGCAGGTATATAACTGCCAGGTACTTCAGGGTCAAGGATCTGATTTAATGTCTCATGTAGGTATATAACAGGCAAGTAATCAGGGCCATAGGTCTGATCTGCTGGATGTATTTGAAATGTTTCTGTTCAGACCTTATTTTATTGTTTTTCTTTCTTCCTTCTTTGCAAATATCTCTTCCCGCACAATTGTGCTAACTAATGTGGCTGTTTTTTCCACCCAACAAAGATGGCAACCCTAGGTTCAATGGGTGCCACATGGCAAATTATTTCCTAGAGTTTTTATTGTGTCCGGTCTTGGGATATCTGGGCAGTGATGTAAAGACTGCATAAAAAGACATATGGCGCCATGCACTAAGCTTCGAAGTGACGGTCCGTCTGTATTTCCGCGTCAAAATTCGCTCACGATCTGCTTCTCGTATGTACCAATCTGCGATCTGGTCGAAAAACCACTATTTTCATCAGCGATCGTAATTTTACGCAACTGATCGTTCCGAAGCCTTTTTCCACTTACTACATGTTCGATCGCACGTAAATTCGCTGTAATCGGAAATTATGAATGTTACAACTAATCCGTCCGCTCCAACTTTCACTGTAACTTTGTGTGATTTGCTTCACGACCATTTAGGTAGCGAATACAATAGAAAACTATAGGGCGTCTCAACCTGACGCCAGGTAGAAGTACTTAAGTGAAAGGACTAGACTTCTATTGTAGCATTATTGGTTTTTGGATCAGTGAATGAAGATGGAGACACTTTTACACATGTTTCTTTTCCGATTAATTCAATTACGAGGAAGAAGGGCTATACAGGCACCGGTTGACAACAATGGATTGCAAAGAAGGAGAGGTAGAAGAATCAGAGTCCCTAGAGTTTTCTTCCACGTATGGGTTTAGAAAGCATTTCTGATCGAGAGATTATCCAGAGATTCCGTTTGGACAGAGAAGCTATTATGGAACTTTACTATGAAATAGCAGAATACCTGGTGCCTATGACAGCGCGTTCACAAGCCATACCCGGACTATTAAAACTGTTGGCAACACTTTTTTTGCCACCGGTTCATTCCAAGCTGTGTCTAGCGTTATAATTGGCATCAGCCAGTCTGCTTTTTCGAGGCACCTAACCAAAGTTATTGATGCTTTGATGGTCGTCTTTCCAAGGTACGTGTGCCTTCCATCGACTCCAGAAGAGTGGCAATCTGTGAAGTCTAATTTTTATAGAATGGCCGGAATGCCCAATGTACTTGGAGCCATCGATTGCACCCATGTTGCAGTCAAACCACCTAGATCGTCACGTGGGTAAAGAACTAAACTAATCAGGTCGCAGACTGCTTCTTAACTTTGCTCTTTCACGCCGAACAAAGCTTCAAAGTTATCAATAATCCGATTGTCTTCGACACACAATAGACGCAAAATTTTACGGCTTGGTTTTTAGTACATTCATGTAACGAAGTGCCATCCGCATGGTGCGAATGCCGGCGGGTTATTTCGATACGGTCTGTGCGAAAAAATTGACGCCTTAGTACATGACGCCCATAGAATGGGAACTGTTCTGAGAAAGTTTTGGGAAGATTTGACTTGAAGGCCAATGATTAACATTGGTATTATACCAATGTTAGACTTTTAAATTTATGTTTTTGAGTTTATTACTTGTTTGTTTTTTACTTGTTGAGAAAATGCAAAAAATGAAATAAAAACTATTTAAGTAACCTAGATATTTGGTAAAATGGCTGCATGATGCAAATTGCCAATATCAGCAACACACTGGGAACTAAATGCTTAGAGCAATGGACAATCACATTTACCACTAGCCCTAACACAAATGATACAAATAATAAAGATGTTTTAGAGCAGGGTGGGGTGTGGTTTTCATATGGTGTCTGCATTTAGAGGCATAATGGGCCAAGTAAGAATACAATATCTAAAAGGCATCATCACTTTTTCTTTTGTGATTTTAAACAACTTTCCAATTTACTTCTATTATGAAATTTGATTCATTCTCTTGGTATGTTTTGTTGAATGAGCAGTTGTGCACTGCTGGGAGCTAGATAAACACATACGGTGAACCTATGACAACAAGAGGCATTTATGTGCAGCCACCAATCGACATGCACGCTCACAGTAATGCATTGCTGTTCCTGAGCATACATTTGTATGCTTTTCAACAAAGGATACCAATAGAATGCACTAAATTAGATAATTGAAGTAAATTGCATGCTCTATTATGGGTTTCATGTTCTTTTAATTCCATTGTACTATACTAGCTCTGATGGCAAAAAGCTTATTGTCTTAAGGAGTTAGCTCTGGGTTCACTGCACATTGATAATTACATTTATTTCTCAGGGTTTTTTTTACCAGCCCTCAGGGTAATTAAAAAAGCAGAGGAAGCTTTAATGGATTGAGGGGAAGAATTATACTACAGAGCAGATTAATGTCAAATTGAAATGGCATTGGCTGAAATTGAACATTAAACTTTGCAACTAATTTAGGTCTGGAAACATTGGGCCTAAAAAAAGATCAGTAGTGGTTAAGCTATAAAAACTGGGCTACCACAACTCGACAGCAGCTGTCATTGTGCCATGTGATTGCTGATGAGCACATATCATTATTGTCACTATGTATAATAACTTACAGAGCCAGCAATTCAACTAAAGGAAGATAAAAAACCCAAAAAAATTATTTTGTGAATTAGATTATTCCATTTTAAAAAGTTTCCAATTTAATTTGATTATAAAAGTTGCTTTGTTTTCATGATATTCTTTGTTGAAGAGATACCTAGGTAGGTATCTGGAGCACTACATGACAGGAAATAGTGCTCTATCAAAAGGATAACATTCTTGCAAACCTGCTGCCATATAGTGCTCCAGAAATGTGCACGCTCCTCAGCTTATGTCCCTGTTTTTAAACAAAAGAAAAATTGATAATGGAAGTAAATTAGAAAGTTGTTTATAATCACATAATCTATCGGAGTAACAAAGAACATTTTTGGGTTTATTATTATTATTATCGGTTATTTGTAGAGCGCCAACAGATTCCGTAGCGCTAAACTTTAATGCAACATATGGATATCCAGTGCAACCTCAGAGAATTTATATTTTGACAGGTGGTAGTGTAGCTTTTGCTGAACCAGACAAGCCAGAGGACGTGTCAGCGAAGGGGGGCTGTCACTGTGGGCGGGACTGTGTCAGGAGGGGGTCACGGAAGAATAGTGGCTGAATTTGGCCGGTCAGTAGGCTAAGTGGTTCATGGGCATGTCTGGTTGGTCTATGGGCAGAGCTAAGGTGAAATTGTGCAACTCAGGACATATGGCTGTCTCAGAGGGATAGTGCCTTAGAATTAGGGCCTGTCCCTCTCAAATAGGGACAGTTGGGAGGGGACACTCAAGTCTAAATTAAACTTTCATGATTCAGATAGAGCGTGCAATTTTAAACAACTTTCCAATTTACTTCCATTTACAAAATGTGCACAGTCTTTTTATATTTACACTTTTTGAGTCACCAGTTCCTACTTAGCATGTGCAATAATTCACAGACTATACTACATGCATTTGTGATTGGCTGATGGCTGTCACATGATACAGGGGGAGTGGAAATAGACATAACTTTAAAATTTGCTAGAAAAAAAATCTACTACTCATTTGAAGTTCAGACTAAATGCTATTGCAGTGTCTTGTTATTATGTATGTGTTGATTATGCAAATCTACTGTATTTACTGGTCCTTTAAAACTGACTGAAGCCCTAAATGGCTGCAAACAACTATAAACACCAGTATGAAAATGAATAATACATTATTAAATACAAAACCTTACATACATATTTTTCTAATGACTTTGCCTTTATGCATGTAAAGATAGTCTATGGAGAAAGCATATAGATTTGGTTAACAATTGTATAGCTTATCTGGTAATTCTTTATAGATTACAGTGTTTTACAAATGCCCATTACCTTTTTCAAGCATCATCACCTATAACAGATTGCTGAGATTTAGATAAAAGCATTATCCTTTTAAACCCATTTCTGCTAGTCACAAAAATCAATATTTTACCGCTAAACGAAACAGAATTTGTATACGCTGGTTTATAGATATATAAACACTAAGTGAATAAAATAAGCAAAACAACACTGTTCTTCCACTTACTCAGTGTTATACAAGAGAGGACAAAGGCAAGGCCCATGGTCAGGTAACTTTTTTTATGTTTAATTATTATTTTTTTTTATAAAAAGCAAACAAGAATTAAGCTAGTATTTATTGGGTGGGCGCTGACAAATCTATATTTTATTTTTTTATGCTCTACACCCTATGACAAACCTTTAAAGGGACACTGTACCCAAAAAATTTCTTTTGTGATTCAGATTGAGCATGACATTTTAAGCAACTTTCTAATTTACTCCTATTATCAAATTTTCTTCTTTCTCTTGGTATCTTTATTTGAAATGCAAGAATGTAAGTTTAGATGCCGGCCCATTTTTGGTGAACAACCTGGGTTGTCCTTGCTGATTGGTGGATAAATTCATCCACCAATAAAAAAGTGCTGTCCAGAGTACTGAAACCAAAAAAAAGCTTAGATGCCTTCTTTTTCAAATAATGATAGCAAGAGAACAAAGAAAAAATGATAATAGGAGTAAATTAGAAAGTTGTTTAAAATTGAATGCTCTTTCTGAATTACAAAAGTACATTTTTGGGTACAGTGTCCCTTTAATTATATACCAAAAAGTAATCTAGATTTATTATCTGGTGTCTAAATACACCATACACAACATTTAGAATGTAAAACAGCCAAAGAAGAGTCTACAGCAGTGATTGCCAACTTCCTAGCAAATATCGGCCACAGATCTATATTTTAAAAGCCTTAAAAATAAATAATATACTTCCTAAAAATGTTCTGTAGTAGAGGGACACATTTAGGTAAAGTTGCATTGTAACTTCTATCTGTTCCCCTCTCTGAGGGCTCTTATGAGTCGTGGCCACCTTGTCAGCAGCTGCCCACCCACTAGAAATCCCCAAAGCACACATTTTTTTGTTTAGATTTTCTTAGGCTCACAAAAACAATGGCACACACAAGCTTAGTTCAGCTTTTCCTAGGGGCAGAGGACTCATGGGCAGCTTTGGCCTTCAGGATACCAACACACACAAAATGATATATGGAGACATTTAAAAAATAGTGATAGAGTTTGTGATTAAATAAATAGATCAAATGTTTGCCTATTATCTTTTTATTACTTTGTTAATGCAGTACTTGCCATGTGACCAGAAATCTGAAGGAAACATCCACAATGTATCATGTAAAACAAAGTCTGAATAAAAATATAGATAGAAAAATAAAGAATTTTAAAATACATTCATACCTCGTTTTATTGTGGTTCACAGATATTGCTCTTTTTACAAATTGAAGGTTTGGGGCAATCCTGTGTCGAGCAAATCTGCACCATTTTTTCAACATACATACACATATAAACACATTAATACACATATAAACACATTAATACACATATATACACAAATAAACACATTAATACACTTATATGCACATATAAACACATTAATACACTTATATACACATATAAACACATTAATACACATATATATACACATATAAACACATTAATACACATATATATACACATATAAACACATTAAAACACATATATACACAAATAAACACAAATAAACACATTAATACACATAAATACACATATAAACACATTAATACACTTATATACACATATAAACACATTAATACACATATATACACATATAAACACATTAATACACATATATACACATTAATACACATATATACACAAATAAACACTTTAATACACATATATACACACATATAAACACATTAATATACATATATACACATATAAACACATTAATACACAAACACATTAATACACATATATACACATATAAACACATTAACACACATATATACACATTAATACACATATATACACACATATATACACATTAATACACATATATACACATATAAACACATATAAATACATTAATACACATTAATACACTTATATACACACCACCAGCAAAAAGTTTTTGACTCGCTGAAGGCTCAGATCGATGATAGAATTTTTTAGCAATAAAGTATATTTTTAATTAAGGTATGTTTTTTCAGACATAATGCTAAAAAAAGACGCCCCACATAGAAAAAGGGTGGGGAGCTGTGGGCTCTTTCCAACGGAAGAAAAGGAAATTATCAGGTAAGCATAATTTATGTTTTTCTTCCTAATTAGAAAGAGTCCACAGCTGCATTCATTACTTTTGGGAAAACAATACCCAAGCTAAAGAGGACACTGAATGCCAAAACGGGAGGGTACAATAGGCGGCCCATTCTGAGGGCACCAAGCCAGAAACCACTACCCAACAAAAACCCCGTTACATCCGAAGCCGAGAAAACTTTGAAAAGTAAAGGCCCCAAGGGCACTGACCTGCAGATAGTCCAGAAGCCTAGCTAGAGACTGCAAAATCGGACTCAACTGAGCCAAAAGTCTTCCAGGAGACACCGTCGCCCAACAGGTGGTCCCTCACCAAGGGATAAGGCAAAGAAGAACCGAAGGGGAACTGAAAGGTCACCACAAAATCCATAAAAGGAAAACCCGCAATAGCGAGCACAGCTCACAAAGACCCAAATGGGTCTTGACAGACAAGGGGAGGCTACACCCAGACCAAGCAGAAACCAGAGGTTTAGGACCGGGCCTCGAAACAGAGAAACCTCTCTCTCAACATTGTGCAAAAGCACTGAAAGACAACTGAAGACTGAGTCCTCACGTCGTCAGAACTAAGAATACTATAGTATTCAGACAAAAAAAAGAACGTCTAACAGACCCAGACAAAAAACCCTGAGTCAAGAACATGCAGCCATCATTAGGATGACACAGAAGAATACTTGCTGAGAAGTAAAAAGCGGCCAGCAAGAGAACAGATTGCAAAAGGAGAACTCCCAGACAGGGGGCTCACTTCCAGGCAATCAAAGCCGCTAGACCTACACACAGGGCTCCAAAAGGGGAAGCACATAACCTCAACGAGACCCACTGTACCCCCAAGAGAGAGAGAGGTTACACCCAGAACCCGAAGGTGAATGGTAACCCGGGACCCTCAGCTTGTAAACCCAGGGGGTTAGCTACAATGCCAACCTAGATCCTGAAGATGACAACGCATCTCAGAACCCACTACCAATCCGGGCCAGCCCAAGCATCGGTAGGTCTTGAAAACAGACCAACACCAGCTCAAAAACTAGTGGAAGAATGGCCACAGCCATCCTAACAGAGCACAGGTGCCAACCCGACTCCTTAGAAACAGACAAGGCCGTAAACCCAAAGAATCTAACAAAAGGCCCACCATAGTCTCGACACGGAGCCAGCAAGACTCCAGATGGAACGTAACAACCCAGAGAAAAACACACCTCTCTGAAAAGTTAACTCTCAATTCCAACCTCTTGAATCCAAGAGAATCCCTAGAAAAAGGACCACACCTCCATAAGAAGGAGAATAAGCCCCCCACCCTAAAAAAAGGTATGGGGCCAAAAAGGCAGAGCACCTGCCCAAAAGACACCAAGCCACAGGCTAAAGGAGAGATCAACGCAGATGAACTTGTAAGGAATCCCCCTATGGAATTAGCTTGCTAACACACATCCAATGTGCAATAGCTACAGCAGAGACACTGCAAACCCATTCACCTGCAGAGCAGTGATCCATAAGGTTACAACAGCAAGATGACCAAGGGAAACCGACCATAAAGGCATAAGTCCAGCCCAATGAGCATCAGCACTCAGACAACCTGGCCAACCGTGACCAGGTCAATTAGTCCAAGTAAAAGGACATAGCCCAAGTTCCCAGGAACTGGGGGACCCCGAACCAGCCCTAGAGCCAAAATGTCGGGCAGCAACTCCACAAAGGAAAACACTGAGCGAAGCCTCAGCAACCGGAAGCACCGGGGAGAAAACAGATCCGAGCCCCCAATTGTTTAAACAAACAATATTCGAGAACTTAACACCCCGTCTGATATAAAAAAAACAGACTACAGGGAGATATCAATGCAATATCCAGATCAACCAAGATAACGAGATAACAAGCAAGCCCCGACCCAAGGAAGAGACCACCCCTTGCCAAAGTCC
Organism: Bombina bombina; assembly: GCF_027579735.1. Taxonomy (NCBI): domain Eukaryota; kingdom Metazoa; phylum Chordata; class Amphibia; order Anura; family Bombinatoridae; genus Bombina; species Bombina bombina. The sequence continues at coordinate 272,369,342 of NC_069503.1, forward strand.
AATGCTCCAAAGGAGCTAAGGCGTTAAAAGTCGTACAACGACACTAGAGCCCGTAGGCTCTCAAACAGCCGCAGGACAAGTAAGGGGATACCCCGAGGCCAAAATCACTCGAGCAAAAGCTGGTCTCCGCATCACCGCCATAAATCAGAGGATCATAGAAAGAAAAGGACGCACAGCATCCCCAGCTCCGAGCAGAGCCCAAGGAGACCACGCCCAGTGCCCCTAACAGGGAACGACCATATCCCGGAGGGGAACCCAGGTCCCTAAAAGGAGAACCAACTCACATGGAAACAGAGGAAGACCAAAAGGTCTCATAAAAAAACGCTAGACAGTACACAGTCAATGTGCAATAGCTGCAGCTGGTCACATTCTGCAACCCATCCGCTGCAATGCAGCTGAACTACCCAATAAACTACTAGCTGCTGAGAACTAAGTCCAGAAGGACAATTCCCGGGGCCTCAAAAGAAAAAAGGACAAACCGCCCAACTTGGCAGCAAGAGGGTGCAAGCCCACCAACCCTGCGCTACATGGGAAGGAGCTCTAGGGTTTGACAACCCCAGACAGAAGAGAGAGAGACACAGCGGAACTCCACTGACCCAGTCATCCAAATTGAAGGCTATAAGGACTGAGACAATCCGTCCTGCCTCACGGACCCACCAGTCCTCTAGAATACTTAGTTAAACACAGAGGATAACATGAGCACTCAGCGCCTCTACCGGACCAGTCAAGCAGAGAGGCACCACGTGTCCAAACAGCTACCAGACAGAACTGAACCCAAACAGGACCAGCCTGCAATCCGGGTCCTAACCATCAAGCCGCATAAATCCTCCCTCAGAGGGGAAGAAGGACAGGACATCCTATCAGATGAAAATAAAATACAAGGCAATCCGTAGGTTAACGCCCAAAAAGAAACAGGCCTACTGCAGGACCAGCCAAACGGAGCCCTGATCTTCCAAAAAAAAACTGGAAAAGATCTCAATACATGGACAATCAGGAGATTACATCATCCCCACGTCTAATGAGGTGCGCCATTCGAAGAGCAGACTGAGTATTCCCGTATCCAATAAGGATACAGTCGTACAATAACTGAAAAAACATGTCTGAGTAACACGCGAAGGCGCACAATTCTGAAAACCAAAGGCACAACACTCAGGGACAGTCCCACCCACAGGGAACTGTACAGTCAAAGGTGGAATACCCGGGACAACAGGAGCAGGGAAGGGAAGGCACCACCCTGTCCTTGAACTCTATTCAATTTTGGAAATAAAGATTCACCAGGCAATATGACCTCTGGAACCCCTGAATTCGCCAAAAACTTCCTTTAGAAGAAGCGCAATTTCCTAAAACTAAAGTCTGGTTACTCCGCAGCTGGAGGTTGAGAGGCAGCAGACTCTGACCCAGAAAGTTCATACTCTGAAGTCTCAGAAAGAACTTTATCCTCGGATATCAGTTAAATCCAAAAATTATTTGATGTACTCTGGGAAGGAGTGCAATATGTAACCTTTCGCTTGCGCTTAGCAGGGCAAGGTAAAAGCATTAAGGCTGCATACACCGCCGTCTGAACTGCGCAGTAACATCTGCATGTGTAGAGAGATAATGTAGGGTACGCACCTCACTGGACGACAACTTCTCAGAGGTGGACAGCTCCGTGGTATCAAACATGTTTGATATTATCACATTATCAAGGCATATGGAACATAATTGAGAGGGGGAACTAGGGCCTCCTCACCATATAAACAGGAATTACTCATTAGGAATAGAGGGAGTGCCCTCTAAAGTAACAGGATCCTCCATCGCTAGTGCAATAACCGGAGAACTAAAACATCTTATTTTATTCAAAAAACAGGACCCTTATACCCCAATGGCTGGGGCACTCATCACCTCCTATGACCCAGACAGTACAGAGGTTTAGGACTACTCTCTGATAGTCTGGTCAGGAGAGAGGGAATGAATCACATAGTGCACAATGCAGGACTGTCCGTGTCCCTGCTATGAGAGAAAGTGCGCCAAGCTTGTAAGCTGCATGGCTCTCAAAGTGAAAGTGAAACCTGTATATTCCATAACAGCCTATGAACCTAACATCTCACACATAAAGCAGCATAAAATCAAATAAACATTTAAGATTATTATTCCCCCCTGTTCAATAATCCCCCTAAGGAGATATTAACCCTTGATTCTATAAAGATAAAAGGCTCCACACTGTGACCCTGTCTTCTGTGTTAACATTATGCAATAAAAACTGAAACAATCTTACCAGAATCTACGCCGTGGAACAGGAACACAGCCCTTCAAGTGTGACAGGTCCTAGCATCGCTCCTGACATGGACTTGAGAGAAAAAGCAGTCTGCCAAACTAGTCAATGCCGATTGCTGTAGGAGCACCTCTTACCTCCTTACATTATATTAAGAAAGTGAACACATTACAGAGTACAGTGGACAGACTGGTCAGCCACTCTATGACCCAGCTTTTGGTTGCGATCAGGGAGAGCAGTTTATAAAGAGGCGCGAAGCCGCCATTGAAGCGGTGACTTCATGGGTATTACGATTCCTCCGAAGGTGAAGGGCCAGCTTTCTCTGCCACCACCACTGGAACTCTTAAACATTAGGATCCATTTTAATTTAGATCCTGGACTCATTTAACGCTCATCCCTTGGGGGCAGTTTTGATCTTCCAACTAGCAGAGAAGATGGACTCCCGAATCAAAGATGCACTTGCTGCGCTTAAACTTTGCATGGATGCTCAGTTTAACTCTCTTCTACAACACCTCTCTCTCGATCGGGAGGGCTTATCTGATGCTCCAGAGGGTAATCTCAACATAGTTGTTTACCTACCGGAAGAAGAAGATAGCCCACAACACCTCTGTCTCCATGACAGGATAGCAGATGAGACCAGTGTAGCCCTACCTACACTATTTGAGCAGCCTATTACGATAGATCCTCAGATCGCTTTCCTCCCGAGTTCAGAGAACTACCTGAAAGTTACTTTCAATTCCGCAGCTGTTCACTTGGCTTCTGCCCGAGGCGGCTGGTCGGAGCGAAGTTTGAGAGAGACAGGCCTACCACCAACAACACTGGGGACACGCACATGTCTATTTCCAGGGGAGCTGTCTTGGGGATTCCCTGGAGCTACATGGGGGGGCCAATATCTCCACTCTATAGACACTCTATCACATTGGACTCTTTGTGTCTGTCTCGCAGTGCCCCTACCCCTCTTCTCCTTGTGCCGCCACTCGAGGCTAAAAGTCATATCCCCTCTAACAGCTGCTCCTTTTGGACTACTGGTAATAGGAGTAGGCTAAAAAACTCAGACACTGCCTTCCGTCATTCTTGGCACTAATCAAATGTATTAGGCATGTTGGTTTGTTAAATACCTGTAACCTGTTCCTAACGTTATTAGTATGGTTTTTGCGTTAGTTTTTGGTACGCTGCCTACTATTGAATCACTCTAGATAACTTTAAATGTGTACATTAGATTTATGCGTTTCTTGGCTCGAGGCACAAGTTAACAATATTGTACATGCAGCTCACTATATTTTAGTCACTTCGGCAATCCCTTATCCTACCTCCCCCCTTATACACCCAACGCAGACTCTCCTAGATGATATATTTTAGATCATAAAAGCTGGATACTACATCTGGGTGGTTATAATTTAATACATGCAGTCATAGCCAGGTTACAGATCTTCATCTTAATTTCAGGAGGCCTTCCTTTTAACAATAATTACCACCCTTTATAAACATACATATATAATTGTATCACATGAGTACACAGTGTTTAATTACTTACTCCCGTCTAGATGTTAAATACATTAGTAAATTAGTGTGTCCTATATCTACTGTGCCTGAGGTATGTGAACCTCCAGTTATATCCCAGCAATCTATATTAGTACTAATAAGCGGTCTATTTCATACCACACCATTCTCATGTCTCCAGCAGCTCATTTATTGAGGAGAAATGTATGCTTACCATAGTCATAATCTATTACTTGGATGTGCATAACGTTTAGCTCAAATACTTTAAACTTATTTGTAGAAGAAACTTGTTTTGCTTCCATCATTATGTACTATGCTTCAGTATTTGTATTGAGTGATATTTTGTACTGCACTCCTGGTATGATTCTTCTTGCTTTACACTAGTTAAGAGACAACTAGGCAGCTATGCCTAAAACAATTTAAGCCTACAGTCTTACTCTACATACTGTCAATTATGGCACTAAATTCTCACTCATCCCCTAGATTATTTTTTTTTACACAACCCACTACATGGTCATAGTACTATACTGAGAGCTAAATGGGGTAACCTTATCTTACTTTGTTATAGTTTATATTAGATCTAATATGAGACTACTCTACTGTAGTAGAATACATCTGCTTATTGGATGTACTTTATTTCTTCATATGTCGTTCTTGGTAGTTGAAAAGAGTAATCCTATCTTCAACTATATTATTATTGTACTGATGCATTTACGATTCACCTGAAACAAACGCAGGTCATAAGATATTCTGCTGTTATACATATAGTAGTAGACCCATGAATCCCTCCAGGGCCATTATCACCATTCAGACTACATCTCTAACTTATCAGTTAGCACAAAACCCAACATACAGTATGTCCAGGTCCTTACAAATATCGTAAACAAGCTCTCCACAATTACCATATCCTTACCATTCTTTTGGTAACTTCATCACAGAGACCTCTTGCCTTGGAAAGCTCCGCCCCCTTCCCCATCCATTTTCAAGCGGCTCTTGCCCGCTGTACTCCTTTACCCAATACCCCTCTCGCTAACTCAGCTCATCTGCACCTTAAAATCCCTATGGAATCTGAAACCTTGTTTAATTAGCCCTGAAATAATCTTCCATCTAGCTAATAATTTCCATTAGTGCTCTCTTGCATTCGGCCCATGAGATACCTGAGCTGTAATTACTATTACATAATATGTATTATAGAAAATGAGGTCACACTCACTCAGACTTTGCGTTATTTCAGACTATATCTCCTTGTGTCTTTACTAAAACTCTCCCACACGGCACACTCCATTAGTTGGTCTCACTTTAATGCAATGACAGATCATTTTTTTTTTTTCTTTTCATGCATGCTTTCTTGCTATCAATGTTATCTACTCACGTGTTAATGGGGGGGCAAACCCCTTATATTGTTTTTTTTTTAAAGGAACATGTTAAAGTCTTATTACTACATGTAAGTTTTTGAACCTCAAAAAAAAAAAAAAAAAAAAAAAGGTTAGAGCTCGATTTGTCTATCGATGTTGGGAGGACGGCTTGTTAGTAGCTTCTGTGTTTTCTGTACACCGTGTAAATTGACATGTTGTCTTGATAAAGGCCCGAAACGTTGACATGTGAATTTCAGAAATCTCTTCAATAAAGCTTGAATACATTTTATATAAATCCTGAGAGTGCCCATACTTATGAGACATATATAATCGGCACCCTTTTGGATTGCACCCAGGTCATTTATTTCAATGGTGGAGTGCTTAGTAATCTACAACTATATATATATATATTTATTTTATAGTTGATTACATATAATCAATTTGAAGGACATTCCTTTATCCAAAAGACACAAAGGTTAGATTTGTCTTGTGGTAGTTTAATTTTATTATAATTTTAAGTAGTTTTTTTCTTAGAAGTGCAGCAAACAGTGGCATTTTATCAGCTTAGTTTAGTAATTGTAAATTAAACAAATAAAGGTATATAAAAAAAAGAAAAAAAAAATACAAAGAAAAACTAATGAGTGATGTCAACAAAGAGGGTGATCTGTGGAGAACATGAAGAGAAAGTTCAAGGGATAGACTAAAGAACCACTAAACACAGTAGAATAGCATAATCAATAAATGCATAGTAATGAGACAATGCAAAAAAACACTTAGGGCCAGATTACGAGTGGAGCGCTGTTACTCACAAGCGATAAGCGGTTTATCGCGGGTGTTTGTGCTCATCGGGTTTACCGCTGGTATTACGAGTTGAAAGTAAACACAATCACATGAGGGCAATCACGATTTACACTAGAATGATTACTGCGTCCTCAGAGCTCTAGTTAACTGTTTTGCCAAACTAAAAAGTTGCACAAAACACACAAAAAATACAGTTACACTCATAACACAATCTAATAAATATTATTCAAAAAAAAATATTGCACACAAAAGTTATAAAGGCTTAAAGATATGAGGTTTCCTGTATTAGAAAAAAAAAGGCAGGCAAAGGGATTTAACATTGAGATACATACATATATATGTCTAAAGATGGATATGCATGCAAATATATGTATGTGGGTATGTATTTATGTATTTTTTATATGTGTATAAAGTAGTGGCCAAAATTGTGGAAACCTTTTGAAAAAAGTGTATTTTTGAGGTTACCGTTTGATGGCTCATAACACCACTTTTTTTTTTTAGTAATACCATATATATGGTATTAATCAAGAATATAATGCAACAAAGTTTGTTCAATTATCTGTATTCTATGAAAAGTTATAGCCAAATAACCAGAACAAGGAAGCACAACTTGCTTATGTTGTAGCTTTCCTTTATTTGAATGTAGCCAATGAGCACAAGTGTTTAGAGAGCCAATCAGGTGTTGAGTTGTTTTGGCTATGAGCCAATAAGATCACAGTAGGATTTAGCTATTGATGTCATGTATTGGAGCTGAGAGGAGGACATTTTGTCAGTGTGTTATGTGATTGCTATCAAGTTGTTTTTTTTTTTTGTGTTCTTTTATTTAGTGAGCTTGTAAAACGTAATAAAATTAAAGAAATGGCACAAAGAGTTGACTGGTCACCCAGAAAGCAATGTCAGTTATGAAGAAATTTGAAGAAATATTGGTGGAAACTTAACCAAAGGTGGCATTTCTAAATATTTGAAGTGGTATAAGGAGATTCAGACACTACAAAACCAGACTGGTAAAGGCAGGAAAAGGTGCACAACAGCAAGTGATCATAGAAGAATTGAAAGACTGTGCCTACCTGACAGAAGAAAATCATCTTGGTGTATACAAGATGAAATGGCGCAATGCAATGTGAAGTTGAGGGCAAGGACTGTTCATCGTAGACTGCAGGAATTTGGTCTAAATGCTAGAATTCCACGAAAAAAGCCATTTTTATCTCTCATGTTAACTGGACATCAGAACAATGGGACAGTGTTATTTGGAGTGATGAGACCAAAATCTCCCTGTTTGGTAGTGATGGCATAAAATACGTAAGGAGAAGAATCGGAGAAGATTTGCATCCTGATTGAATTGAACGTACCATGAAGCACCCAGTTAGTGTTATGATCTGGAGCTGTATGACATCTAAAGGTGTGGGCAGAATTTGCGTGATTAATGGGAATATAAATGCCCAAAAATACATATGTGAAAACCAACTGAAGCCTTCTGTACGTGATCTTTTCCAAGATAATAAAGCATTTATATTTTAACAGGATTTAGCTCCATGTCATGTTGCTGCTGTGTGCAAAAAGTGGTTTCAAGATAATCATATTCCACTGCTGGAATGGCCTGGGAATAGCCCAGACCTTAACCCAATCGAAAATCTACGGAGCCGACTAAAGAAACGTGTTAGTCAGAAACAACCCAGAAATAAAACCCAATTAATAGAAGCAATAATTCAATCTTTGTTTCACATTATAACAGCTGCAGAACTAAAAAACTTGGTTCACTCCATGGGAAGGCGTTGTAAGGCCATAATTAACACACTAATGGTTACCCAACTATATATAAGTATTAGCCGACATGTTGAGACTTTTTGTATATATCATTTTTTCTGTGTTTCACTTTTCTTCATAAAAAATCCTTCATAAAAGTTATTGCATTACATTCTTGATTAAATGATCTAATTATCTTTCCATTAATATATAATTTTATAGTATTACTAAAAAAAAAAGTGGTGTTATGAGCCAACAAACCTCAAAAATACACTTTTTCCAAAAGGTTTCCACAATTTTGGCCACTACTGTATATGTATTTACAAACATATTTTTTATATATATATATACGGTATATATATATATATATATATATATATATATATATACATACACACATATAAACACAAATACATATGTATATATATATGTACACACACACACACATATATATATATATATATATATATATATGTGTGTGTGTGTAAATATATATATATATATATATATATATATATATATATATATATATATACATATATAGAGAGCATTGGAGCCCTTTGCAGTTAAGGAGATTAAAACATATAAAAGCATATTTATGCAATATTCATTTTTAATAAAGGTTTTAACTATATTTACTGTAAATATGTCACATTCTAATGTTCTGCACATAGCAGAATATGTTCTAAGTATTTCTAAATAAATATTCCTATATATATATATCTGTACCTATATATAATCATCTATAGGTAAAGCTATATATTGTACCAAAATAGCATCAGATATGTATAGAAATATGTATTTATGAATAAACAGAACATATTTTATGTGAAGAACATTGAAATGTGAAATATTAATATTTTCATGTTGGGTTAGCGGACATGAGAATATGCAATAGGGTTTGCACGCGTGTAAGGTGTTTTTTCTCCCAATTTTTTTTTTTTTTGCTCTATTGACCTCTATAAGGGAATATGTGAACGTACATACGATATTCAAAGTTCGGTTATTTGCGCTCGTCGGGTTAGCACAAGAGAGCAAAAACAGTTTACTTTCACCTCATAATACGAGCGCAACCCCCCACGAGCGCAGAAAGCCGCAGTTACCACTCCAGCAGGAGCCTTAAATAGCGCTCCACTTGTAATCTGGCCATTAGTTTGAGTAGTAGATTTTTTTCTGACAAATGTCAAAGTTCGTTAAATTTTCCTTCCTAATGCATCATGTGACAGCCACCAGCCAATCACAAAATGCATATACGTATATCCTGTGAATTTTGTACTGGTGCCTTAAAAAGTGTGCATATAAAAATACTTTGCACATTTAGATAATGTAAGTGAATTGGAAAGTTGTTTAAATTTGTGTGCTCAACCTAAATCATGAAAGTTTAATTTTGACTTGACTGTCTTTTTAAAGAAGGGAGTACACGCTTCACATAATCAATGGCAACCTCTCCTCAACCTAATCAGCCTAGTTACTAAAGCAGAAGATATAAAGAGAGTTTGAATTTCGCATGCCCACTAAAAATGTCTAAAACATCAAAACATTGGTAAATGCTTGAGATTTCTCTGAAGGGAGAGTTAGCAAATATGTTTGCACCATACTGGGCTCGATTATCATTCATATTCTCCTACATTTGCGCCTTAAATTACGCTGTTGTAATTTATCTCCTATTTATCATAGCAAAATACGGCTAAAAATCAGCTAATCCGACGGTAAAATTCTCCCACTCTATTCTCTCTCTCGCCTAGACGCACATTTGCTCCAAATAAAGCTTTAAAATGCCCTTTTTCTGTTGTACAATCCGCCTTACTACTCGCCAAAATATCTATCATTATTTTGCGTCTTAGGAGAACATAAAGTTCTCATTATAATACATCCACTAAAGTTCTCCAAAACCACAGTGGAGAACATTCAATTTACTCCACTTTTTTGGCGGCAGAAGATGTAATATTTCCTAGTTTTGGCAGCTATTTCATTGGCAAGGGGCCGCGAAAGTCGTCAAGACGATGCAAATATGCCCTTACGTAGACGCCGAGTGCCCAGAGTGTTTCTACCCCATTGTGGACTACAGGCATTGTCAGATAACGAGATTAAACAAAGGTTTCGTATTACTAGGGAGAGCATACACAATCTCTACACTCTTATACAAAATGATCTAGAGCCTAGTACCAGAAGAACAAGTGCAATCCCAGGAATGTTAAAATTATTGGCTGTGTTGCATTTTCTGGCTACAGGTTAATTTCAGGCTGTGTCCAGTGCTGTGGTGGGCATGAGCCAGCCTTCATTTTGCAGACATTTAAGGACGGTTTTAAAAGCTATTCTAAAGCATCTAAATATGTTCATTTATGTACCCGGGAATGTTCATGAATGGCATAAAGGTAAGGCTGCTTTTTACCATGTTGCTGGTATTCCAAATATTCTCGGTGCAATAGATTGCACTCACATAGCACTAAGACCACCTGCTTCCAGAGAGGAGCAATATAGGAACAGAAAACACTTCCACTCACTCAATATTCAGGCAGTGTGTGATGCAAACCTTAGATTTTGGGCAGTCCAATCAGGATTTTCAGGGTCATGCCACGATTTTTACATTTTAAAGCAGCCTGCATTATTTACAGCATTTAAATGTGGAGACATGCCACATGGTTGGCTATTGGGTGAATATGACTATTTTTTTTCAAATTGCATAAGTGTAAATTTCTATTTGTGTTTTCTTAAATGAACATGTAACCCAAACTCTATGATCCCTCAATATTTCAAAATATTGAACATAGTTTCTTTCATTCTCATTATCTTACCTGAATTGACCTTTGAGAAATGTATATATTTGTAGATAAATTTAAACTGTAAAACAAAAATTACATTGCTATCCATTTGTTTATATATATATATATATATATATATATATATTATATGGGTTTAAGAAAGAGAAGAAATCCTGAACCAAGTATATCAGGATGAAAGACAGGGAATTCAGCACTCTTTTCAAAAAGTATTTTATTTAGCTCATCAAAGTAAAATGAGGAGTATCCAAGAAATAAACTTACGTGGCCACAAGAGAGGACAATCTCTAGCATTTATTTAGCGAGACATATTGTTTCAAAAATACAGATACAATATGTCTATATACAATAGACCAAAAAATGTACATACAAAAGAAAAAATGAACACAAAATAATTATACAAACCTGACCGGTCAGGGGTTAGTGTGAAAGCTTGAACCTAGTACATATACTGACAAAAAGTTTCAAAAGGTATACCAATATTGCAGCAGATAACTTAATCTGCTGTTTGTTATCATGTCAGACAGAGATATCTCATTGTATGAACAGTAGAGTAAATGTATTTCATAGGAAGCCTTTGTCAGACTACTACACCCTGCTGCGAACGGCACCTTCAAGTATAAGGTTAATTGCCGGGCAGGTATAAGAATGGGATCTAAGTAGATACTGACATTGCGCCCAAAGAAATATAGTGTAACTATGGGCAGTACATATAAGGCATATTATTGTAGTGTACATACATGTATATGAGGAGATATATTAGTGAGACACACTTATCAAACTACTACACCCTGCTGCATACGGCACCTTATTATATAAGGCTTAATGCCGTGCAGGTATATAGATGGGATCTAAGTAGTTATTAATAATGTATCTCAAAATATGTACATTCGTCTGTTAGTAAGCAGGTAGCAAACAGTATAAGCGTAAGCATAGAAAATAGCTCAGCAGGAATGAGTAACAGGCAGATAGTAGCATATATTTCTGTTAGTTGCTAGACAGTCCCGTGCAAGCAGTCTTAAATACATGAGGATGAAAAGTTCATGATAGAGATGGTAAGCATAAGTGCAAGATAGAAGACTGCATGGTAGTTTTGCATAGTGATGGTGTTATTTAGAGACTTGTAGTTTTACCCTTGCAACCGGGTAGCGATATCCAGATCATATATAGATGTGCCTATTTATCAGGCAAGAATTATAATAGCATACGACCTGTTTCCTGCACAGTCCTAGGACTAGTAGATAGTAAATAGTCCTTTGTGGATCCCCAAAACCATCTTACAGGAGATCCTTCGTGAGCGTTAGTTTGCAAAGCTTCTGTGTTCAGTGGCGTTCACACAAACCACATGTTCCGTGTCGGCTTGTCCAATGCCGACGCGCGTTTCACCCGCTGGGTGTGTCGGGCTTCGTCAGGGCGTAATGACGTAGGGAGCATCTCCTCTCCCTTTTAAGCTTAGGAGAATACACTCCCCTATTGAAAAGCTATAGAGCTCCATAGTGCTAAACAGGATAATTAAAAACAAGCGGACTCACTATATAATATCCAGATTCTGATATTGGTAATATTGAAAACATAGCAAGCCTGGCTTATAACCTAAGTGGAAAATTATAAAGAAATATGTACAAAATAAGTCATGATTTGGTCATGCGTATTACAAGGTAAATATAGGAAAATTACCAAATAAAGTCTACGCCAATAAGGGCCCTAAATTCAAAATACTCAATTGAAAAAATGTATTATATTGCAGCAGTGTAAGACTAATATGAAATTAGTACTCAATTGAGTAATTTATTATATCACTGTATGGTAAACGGATGTCTGAAAACGAGAATGGGGTTAAGATGACATCCATGCCTTACAAAAAGCAGGCCATGTCTATCCTATCATTCAACCCATTGGGTATCTGGGTTTGTAGGATCGTGATCCACCTACATTCCTTCTGGAGGAGGACTTTGTCGTTGTCACCCCCTCTATTATTGGTAATACCTCTGTCAATACCAATGAATGAGAGGGAGTCAGGATTGCAGGCATGAATTTCTTCAAAGTGTTTAGCCACATTACTCTTGGGATTTTTATATTTAATGTCATCCCTATGTTCAGTTATCCTGTCCTTTATGGCTCTCCTGGTTTTACCCACGTAAAAACGTGGGCAACTACAGGAGAGGAGGTAAATAACCCCTTCAGTACTGCATGTAATGTGGTATTTTAATTTGTATATTTTGCCTGTGTGGGTTGAAAACACTTTAGTTTTTACCATGTATTTGCACGCCACACATCTTCCACAGGGATGGTTTCCAGTGGACCTATGTGTGGTAAGCCAATCTGTTTGTTTTTTGAGTGACGTATATTGACTTCTCACGAATTTGTCTCTCAAATTGGGTGCTCTTCTGGCAGTGATTGTGGGGTGATCTCCTACTTCTCTAGATACCCCTTCATCACTCGTTAGAACGTGCCAGTTTTTTTCCAGTATCTTTCTCAGGGTTTTCCAGTGACAATTATAGTCCGCTATTAGTCTGATTGGACCCTGTTTAGCTTTTTGCTTGGGTACAAGAAGTTGCTCTCGGTTCGAATTAGCTGCTTCATTTAGAGCTCTGTTGACAACTCTTTTAGAGTACCCCCTATTTAGAAAACGTTGGTGCATCTCTTTGGCATGCTCATAGTATTTTGTTTTAGTGGAGCAGTTACGACGTAGTCTAAGGAACTGCCCCTTAGGTATCCCCTTCTTAAGATGGTCAGGATGATGGCTTGTCGCAAGAAGCAAACTATTAGTTGCAGTGGTTTTGCGAAAATTCTCAGTCACAATAGAGCCCTGATTGAGGATAATCTTAATATCCAGAAAGGATATTTCCTCCTTACTGCTTTGCAGTGTGAGATAGATATTTTTGTCATTTTTATTCAGAGTTTCTACAAAAGCAGAAAGACTTGTTTCTGAGCCCTCCCATATGAGGAAAATGTCATCCACATATCGAAGCCATATGTGGATGTTCTCCTCAAAGAGAGGGCTCTGGTATACATCTTCCATCTCCCAGGCTCCCAAGTGGAGGCAAGCATATGTGGGGGCACATGTTGCCCCCATAGCTGTCCCCTGCTGTTGAACATACACTTTGTTGTAAAAAAGAAACACATTATTTGTCAAAATGAACTCCAACAGTTCCATGACAAAATCAGTGTGCTGTTGTGTTTGTGTGCCTCTCATTGCAAGAAAGTGATGGCATGCCTTCAAACCAACATTGTGTGGGATGGAAGAATATAGTCCTTCCACATCTAAACAGGCCATGATAGCACCTGGAGGGACTGACAGGTTATCAATTTTTCTTAAGAAGTCTGCCGTGTCCAGGATGTAAGATGGTAGTGTACTCAAAAATGGCCTAAGAAAGTAATCTACGTAATTGCCTAAATTTTCAGTTAGGCTGCCAATGCCGGCAAATATTGGACGGCCAGGCGGATGGTTAGCATTCTTATGTATTTTAGGAATACAATAGAAGACAGGTGTTATTGGATGCTCAGGGTAAAGATATTTCTGTTCATGAGTAGTGATCAAGCCATCATTCTTTGCTCTTTTCAATATATTAAAAAGTTTAAATTGTAGGGAAGATGTTGGATTAAATGTCAATGCTTTGTGATGCTTCTTATTCAGAAGTTGACGTTTTGCCTCTAGGACATACATATTCTCATCCCACAGGACTAGGTTTCCACCTTTGTCCGCGGGCTTGATTAGAAACCCTTTTGCCGTGATGAGATCGGTGAGTGCTTTGCGTTCAGGTTTTGTTAAGTTATCATCAACAATTCCTGTAAAAGACAATCGATTCACCTCTTTCTCAACTTGTCTTACAAAAATATTGACAGCTGGCACCATTGATAGTTGCGGCATATATTTTGATTTTGCTTTAAAGTTAGAGGTGGTTTTGTTGTAATGAGGAAGATCCTTAATCTGGGTAGAAGCATATTGGCTTCCTTCATTTTCTTCTAATAGGCTTTGTAAGTTTTCTAAAGTGGACTTATCCTCCAAGGTAATGGCGACATCGTCCACTAGGTGTTTGCTTTTGCCCTTCATTAATTGTGACAACACAATTTTTCGGGCAAACAGGTGGAGGTCTTTTATAAAATTGAACTTATCAAGGTTATTCGAGGGGCAGAAAGAAAGACCTTTTTTAAGTACCTCTATATGAGCGAGGTTTAACTTAAAAGAAGATAAATTTATTATCTGGAGGCCTTCTTCTGCTGTTTTTAGTATCCCCTGCGTCCCCGGAATCGCTGGGGTCTGCCCCTCACAAAATTCCCCCGATTTTGTTGTTGCCTCCGTTGTCTGGAGGGATATCTCCTCTCTCGTGAGTCTGAATTTTTCCCTCCTCCACCTTCTCTTCCTACCTCCTCTCCTCCTTCCCCTAAAAAATCATGTGATTTTTCTGTAGCTGATCTATGATGATCTGATTCTACATCAGACACATCTGTGCCAGAGTCATAAGTCCCCCTTACTGCAAGATAGTTGTAAACTTTGTTGTTCTTATAATCATCATTGTCTCTGGACAGTTTCCTGCCTTTCCTTAGTTTAATGTCATTTTGTAACCTAGCAATCTGTTCTTTAATTTCTTCATTAAGTTTTGCAAAGTTGTGATTGTTAGAAAAGGTGTTTACTATTTTTAGGCATTCCTCTGCCTGTGTAATTGTCTTGTCCAATCTTTCTTTATTACGTTTAACCATTTTACCCATCAAAGTGATGGAGCACTCTGTCAGGCTGGAGTTCCAGTCCTCCATGAATGCTTCTCCTCCTTCATCTTCCCTAAGATTGGTCCCGGGGTCTAGTCTCAATCGTAAACCCCTAGGTATGATGTTATTTTTGATATAGTTCTCTAGGCTGGAAGTTTCAGCCCTGAGTTTGACCTGTTTCACTAAGAGTTTCTTATAGTTCTTAAATGCCCCATATATATTGACTGGTGCATTATTCTCTACCTGACTCTCTTCCAGACCTGACATAGACAGTGATGCTGTTAGCTCAGCCTCCCAGTTCTCATCAGATAGTGTAAAAGCCATATAAGTGATATAATTGAAAAACAGGGCTTAAATGCCAAATGTTTCTCTGTCTCCTGTATGTTCAACAGCAGGGGACAGCTATGGGGGCAACATGTGCCCCCACATATGCTTGCCTCCACTTGGGAGCCTGGGAGATGGAAGATGTATACCAGAGCCCTCTCTTTGAGGAGAACATCCACATATGGCTTCGATATGTGGATGACATTTTCCTCATATGGGAGGGCTCAGAAACAAGTCTTTCTGCTTTTGTAGAAACTCTGAATAAAAATGACAAAAATATCTATCTCACACTGCAAAGCAGTAAGGAGGAAATATCCTTTCTGGATATTAAGATTATCCTCAATCAGGGCTCTATTGTGACTGAGAATTTTCGCAAAACCACTGCAACTAATAGTTTGCTTCTTGCGACAAGCCATCATCCTGACCATCTTAAGAAGGGGATACCTAAGGGGCAGTTCCTTAGACTACGTCGTAACTGCTCCACTAAAACAAAATACTATGAGCATGCCAAAGAGATGCACCAACGTTTTCTAAATAGGGGGTACTCTAAAAGAGTTGTCAACAGAGCTCTAAATGAAGCAGCTAATTCGAACCGAGAGCAACTTCTTGTACCCAAGCAAAAAGCTAAACAGGGTCCAATCAGACTAATAGCGGACTATAATTGTCACTGGAAAACCCTGAGAAAGATACTGGAAAAAAACTGGCACGTTCTAACGAGTGATGAAGGGGTATCTAGAGAAGTAGGAGATCACCCCACAATCACTGCCAGAAGAGCACCCAATTTGAGAGACAAATTCGTGAGAAGTCAATATACGTCACTCAAAAAACAAACAGATTGGCTTACCACACATAGGTCCACTGGAAACCATCCCTGTGGAAGATGTGTGGCGTGCAAATACATGGTAAAAACTAAAGTGTTTTCAACCCACACAGGCAAAATATACAAATTAAAATACCACATTACATGCAGTACTGAAGGGGTTATTTACCTCCTCTCCTGTAGTTGCCCACGTTTTTACGTGGGTAAAACCAGGAGAGCCATAAAGGACAGGATAACTGAACATAGGGATGACATTAAATATAAAAATCCCAAGAGTAATGTGGCTAAACACTTTGAAGAAATTCATGCCTGCAATCCTGACTCCCTCTCATTCATTGGTATTGACAGAGGTATTACCAATAATAGAGGGGGTGACAACGACAAAGTCCTCCTCCAGAAGGAATGTAGGTGGATCACGATCCTACAAACCCAGATACCCAATGGGTTGAATGATAGGATAGACATGGCCTGCTTTTTGTAAGGCATGGATGTCATCTTAACCCCATTCTCGTTTTCAGACATCCGTTTACCATACAGTGATATAATAAATTACTCAATTGAGTACTAATTTCATATTAGTCTTACACTGCTGCAATATAATACATTTTTTCAATTGAGTATTTTGAATTTAGGGCCCTTATTGGCGTAGACTTTATTTGGTAATTTTCCTATATTTACCTTGTAATACGCATGACCAAATCATGACTTATTTTGTACATATTTCTTTATAATTTTCCACTTAGGTTATAAGCCAGGCTTGCTATGTTTTCAATATTACCAATATCAGAATCTGGATATTATATAGTGAGTCCGCTTGTTTTTAATTATCCTGTTTAGCACTATGGAGCTCTATAGCTTTTCAATAGGGGCGTGTATTCTCCTAAGCTTAAAAGGGAGAGGAGATGCTCCCTACGTCATTACGCCCTGACGAAGCCCGACACACCCAGCGGGTGAAACGCGCGTCGGCATTGGACAAGCCGACACGGAACATGTGGTTTGTGTGAACGCCACTGAACACAGAAGCTTTGCAAACTAACGCTCACGAAGGATCTCCTGTAAGATGGTTTTGGGGATCCACAAAGGACTATTTACTATCTACTAGTCCTAGGACTGTGCAGGAAACAGGTCGTATGCTATTATAATTCTTGCCTGATAAATAGGCACATCTATATATGATCTGGATATCGCTACCCGGTTGCAAGGGTAAAACTACAAGTCTCTAAATAACACCATCACTATGCAAAACTACCATGCAGTCTTCTATCTTGCACTTATGCTTACCATCTCTATCATGAACTTTTCATCCTCATGTATTTAAGACTGCTTGCACGGGACTGTCTAGCAACTAACAGAAATATATGCTACTATCTGCCTGTTACTCATTCCTGCTGAGCTATTTTCTATGCTTACGCTTATACTGTTTGCTACCTGCTTACTAACAGACGAATGTACATATTTTGAGATACATTATTAATAACTACTTAGATCCCATCTATATACCTGCACGGCATTAAGCCTTATATAATAAGGTGCCGTATGCAGCAGGGTGTAGTAGTTTGATAAGTGTGTCTCACTAATATATCTCCTCATATACATGTATGTACACTACAATAATATGCCTTATATGTACTGCCCATAGTTACACTATATTTCTTTGGGCGCAATGTCAGTATCTACTTAGATCCCATTCTTATACCTGCCCGGCAATTAACCTTATACTTGAAGGTGCCGTTCGCAGCAGGGTGTAGTAGTCTGACAAAGGCTTCCTATGAAATACATTTACTCTACTGTTCATACAATGAGATATCTCTGTCTGACATGATAACAAACAGCAGATTAAGTTATCTGCTGCAATATTGGTATACCTTTTGAAACTTTTTGTCAGTATATGTACTAGGTTCAAGCTTTCACACTAACCCCTGACCGGTCAGGTTTGTATAATTATTTTGTGTTCATTTTTTCTTTTGTATGTACATTTTTTGGTCTATTGTATATAGACATATTGTATCTGTATTTTTGAAACAATATGTCTCGCTAAATAAATGCTAGAGATTGTCCTCTCTTGTGGCCACGTAAGTTTATTTCTTGGATACTCCTCATTTTACTTTGATGAGCTAAATAAAATACTTTTTGAAAAGAGTGCTGAATTCCCTGTCTTTCATCCTGATATACTTGGTTCAGGATTTCTTCTCTTTCTTAAACCCATATAATTTACTCTAAGGGTCTGCACCACATTACTGTTATATTTAAGGCCATACCGGTATTTGTTTATGAACTGGTGGGTCACTTTATATTAGCTCCCAGCAGTTGCGTCCCCTCCGTCATTTCCCCATATATATATATATATTTGATTCATGCAACATTCTATAATGGTTACATGCTCATTTCGTCTATAAATATATATAAAATCTATACGATTAATTTTTTTATTTTACTTTTTTTTAGGTGACAGTGGTTATCCCTGTAGGCCCTGACTCTTGACACATGTCCCAATGCCTCATACACATGCAGAAATTAAATTTAATGAGTCTCACAGGTCAACAAGGAGTGCGATTGAGAGAACATTTGGCGTATTAAAGATGAGATTCAGAGTTTTGGACCGTTCTGGTGGTGACCTACAATATTCACCCAAAAAATGTAATGATATAATTCTTGTGACATGCATTATGCACAATATAGCTGTTTCTCAAGGAAACCTAGAGGAGGTACATACCACTAGATCTGGAGTTCAAAATCGGATGGAAATCATTGAAAGATTTCTTACATGTTAGTGTCTATTTAATAAAAACAAAAACCTTAATTTCCATTATCTAAATTTGGTAACTTTCTTGGTAATTATATTTTTGCTTTTCTGTTTTACAGAAATTATTGCAGTGGATAACATTTCAAATGCCTTGGAGATAGAGACTAACCTTCTTTCTTCTTACTTTCTCTTTCGTTTTGTTATTGTATAAATATATACTGTATGTATATATATGTATTCAAATATATATATATATATATATATATATATATATATATATATATATATATATGTTATTAAAATATATATTATTGTTGTATTACTTCAATTTTTTTTATAGTATATTATACAATGTGTACATAGAACATAGATTTTGACGGCAGATACGAGCCATAGACCCAGCAAGTCTGCCTGATATTACCTAAAAAGTATAAACGTATCTAGTTCATAGGATAGCCTTATGCTTGTCCCAGGCATTTTTAAAGTCCCCCACAGTGTTTGTCATTACTACCTCTGGAGGAAGTTTATTCCATAAATCAATAACTCTTTCTGTAAAGAAGTGCTTCCTCAAATTACTCCTGAATCTACAACCCTTTAGCTTGAGCTCATGACCCCTTGTTCTTGAATTTTCCTTTTTATGTAAAATACCCACAGCCTCAGTTTCACAAAACCCTTTAACGTACTTGAAAGTTGCTATCATATCACTTCTTTCCCTTCTCTTCTCTAAGCTATACATATTTAGGTCATTGGGCCTATCCTGGTAAGTTTTTAAGTTGAAAATATTTTAAATGCAATTTATATGTAATAAACTTAATAGTTTTTCATTATTTTTTTATTTTAGTTCCTGGAGAAAAAACATAATTTATGCTTACCTGATACATTTATTTCTCTTGTGGTATATCCAGTCCACAGATCATCCATTACTTGTGGGATATTCTCCTTCCCAACAGGAAGCTGCAAGAGGATCACCCACAGCAGAGCTGTCTATATAGCTCCTCCCCTAACTGCCACTACCAGTCATTCGACCGAAGACAAGCAAGAGAAAGGAGAAACTATAGGGTGCAGTGGTGACTGTAGTTTAAAAATAAAAAACACCTGCCTTAAAATGACAGGGCAGGCCGTGGACTGGATACACCACAAGATAAATAAATTTATCAGGTAAGCATAAATTATGTTTTCTCTTGTAAGGTGTATCCAGTCCACGGATCATCCATTACTTGTGGGATACCAATACCAAAGCTATAGGCACGGATGAAGGGAGGGACAAGGCAGGCGCTTAAACGGAAGCACCACTGCCTGCAAGACCTTTCTCCCAAAAATAGCCTCCGAAGAAGCAAAAGTATCAAATTTATAGAACTTTGAAAAAGTATGAAGCGAAGACCAAGTCGCCGCCTTACAAATCTGTTCAACAGAAGCCTCATTTTTAAAAGCCCATGTGGAAGCTACCGCTCTAGTAGAATGAGCTGTAATCCTTTCAGGAGGCTGCTGGCCAGCAGTCTCATAAGCTAAGCGTATAATAATACTCCTTAGCCAAAAAGAAAGAGAGGTTGCCGAAGCCTTTTGGCCTCTCCTCTGTCCAGAGTAGACAACAAACAATGCAGATGTTTGACGAAAATCTTTAGTAGCTTGTAAATAAAACTTTAAAGCACGAACCACGTCAAGATTGTGTAAAAGATGTTCCTTCTTTGAAGAAGGATTAGGACACAGTGATGGTACAACAATCTCCTGATTCATATTTTTATTAGATACCACCTTAGGTAAAAAACCAGGTTTGGTACGTAACACTACCTTAACTGCATGAAAAATTAGATAAGGGGAATCACATTGTAAAGCAGAAAACTCCGAAACTCTTCGAGCCAAGGAGATAGCTACTAAAAACAGAACCTTCCAGGATAAGAGCTTAATATCTATGGAATGCAAAGGTTCAAACGGAACCCCTTGAAGAACCTTAAGAACTAAATTTAAACTCCAAGGCGGAGCAACAGGGTTAAACACAGGCTTGATTCTGACTAAAGCCTGACAAAACGCCTGCACGTCTGCAACCGACGTTTGTGCAAAAGAATAGACAGAGCAGAAATCTGTCCTTTTAAGGAACTAGCTGACAAACCCTTCTCCAATCCTTCTTGGAGAAAACATAATATCCTAGGAATCCTGACATTACTCCATGAGTAACCCTTGGATTCACACCAATGAAGATATTTACACCATATCTTATGATAGATTTTCCTGGTGACAGGCTTTCGCGCCTGTATTAAGGTATCAATGACCGACTCGGAGAAACCACGCTTTGATAAAATCAAGTGTTCAATCTCCAAGCAGTCAGCCGCAGAGAAATTAGATTTGGATGGTTGAAAGGACCCTGAAGTAGAAGATCCTGCCTCAGAGGCAGAGTCCATAGTGGAAAGGATGACATGTCCACCAGATCTGCATACCAAGTCCTGTGTGGCCACGCAGGTGCTATCAAAATTACCGATGCTCTCTCCTGTTTGATCTTGGCAATCAGACGAGGGAGTAGGGGAAACGGTGGAAACACATAAGCCAGGTTGAAGGACCAAGGCGCTGCTAGAGCATCTATCAGCGCTGCCTTGGGATCCCTGGACCTGGATCCATAACAAGGAAGCTTGGTGTTCTGGCGAGACACCATGAAATCCAGCTCTTGTTTGCCCCAACGTTGAATCAACTGTGCAAACACCTCCGGATGGAGCTCCCACTCCCCCAGATGAAAAGTCTGACGACTTAGAAAATCTGCCTCCCAGTTCTCTACTACTGGGATATGGATAGCTGATAGATGGCAAGGTGTGAATCTCTGCCCATTGAATTATCTTTGAAACCTGAAGAGCATTGAATATCGCTCTTAGTTCCAGAATGTTTATTGGAAGGAGTGCCTCCTCCTGAGTCCACGACCCCTGAGCCTTCAGAGAGTTCCAGACTGCACCCCAGCCCAAAAGGCTGGCATCTGTTGTTACTATTGTCCAATCTGGCCTGCGAAAGATCATACCTTTGGACAGATGGCCCCAAGATAGCCACCAGAGAAGAGAATCCCTGGTCTCTTGAACCAGATTTAGTAGAGGGGACAAATCTGTGTAATCCCCATTCCACTGACTGAGCATGGAGAGTTGCAGCGGTCTGAGATGTAGGCGGGCAAACGGAACTATGTCCATTGCCGCTACCATTAAGCCGATTACTTCCATACACTGAGCCACCGAAGGGCAAGAAGTATAATAAAGAACACGGCAGGAATTTAGAAGTTTTGACAACCTGTCCTCTGTCAGGTAAATTCTCATTTCTACAGAATCTATCAGAGTTCCCAGGAAGGAAACTCTTGTGAGAGGGGATAGAGAAATCTTCTTTTCGTTCACTTTCCACCCATGAAACCTCAGGAATGCCAGAACAATGTCCGTATGGGACTTGGCAATTTGGAAATTCGACGCCTGTATCAGAATGTCGTCTAAGTAAGGGGCTACTGCTATGCCCCGCGGCCTTAGGACCGCCAGAAGTGACCCCAGAACCTTCGTAAAGATTCTTGGTGCCGTAGCTAACCCAAAGGGAAGAGCCACAAACTGGTAATGCCTGTCTAGGAAGGCGAACCTGAGAAACCGATGATGATCTTTGTGTATCGGAATGTGAAGATAAGCATCCTTTAAGTCCACGGTACTCATGTATTGACCCTCCTGGATCATAGGTAGGATGGTTCGAATAGTCTCCATCTTGAAAGATGGGACCCTGAGAAATTTGTTTAGGATCTTGAGATCTAAGATTGGTCTGAAGGTTCCCTCTTTCTTGGGAACCACAAAGAGATTTGAATAGAAGCCTTGCCCCTGTTCCTCCTTTAGAACTGGGTGGATCACTCCCATAACTAGGAGGTCTTGAACACAATGTAAGAATGCCTCTCTCTTTATCTGGTCTGCAGATAATTGTGAGAGGTGAAATCTTCCTTTTGGGGAAGAAGCTTTGAAGTCCAGAAGATATCCCTGGGACACAATTTCCAACGCCCAGGGATCCTGGACATCTCTTGCCCAAGCCTGGGCAAAGAGAGAAAGTCTGCCCCCTACTAGATCCGTTACCGGATCGGGGGCTGATCTTTCATGCTGTCTTAGAGGCAGCAGCAGGCTTCTTGGCCTGCTTACCTTTGTTCCAGGCCTGGTTAGGTCTCCAGACCGGCTTGGACTGGGCAAAATTTCCCTCTTGTTTTGCATTAGAGGGAGTTGATGCCGCGCTCGTCTTAAAGTTTCGAAAGGCACGAAAATTAGTTTGTTTGATCCTTAATTTCTTAGACCTATCCTGAGGAAGGGCATGACCTTTTCCTCCAGTAATATCAGAAATGATCTCCTTCTGAAGTAACGTCAGCTGACCAGGATTTAAGCCATAGCGCCCTTCGCGCCTGTATAGCAAAACCTGAGTTCTTAGCCGTTAGTTTGGTTAAATGAACAACGGCGTCAGAAACAAATGAATTGGCTAGCTTAAGCGCTTTAAGCTTGTCAAGTATATCATCCAATGGAGTTTCTACCTGTAAGGCCTCTTCCAGAGACTCAAACCAGAAGGCCGCAGCAGCAGTGACTGGGGCAATGCATGCAAGAGGCTGGAGAATAAAACCTTGTTGAATAAACATTTTCTTAAGGTAACCCTCTAACTTTTTATCCATTGGATCTAGGAAAGCACAACTGTCCTCGACGGGAATAGTTGTACGCTTAGCTAGGGTAGAAACTGCTCCCTCCACCTTAGGGACCGTTTGCCATAAGTCCCGTGTAGCGGCATCTTTTGGAAACATTTTCTTAAAAATAGGAGGGGGAGAGAACGGTACACCTGGTCTATCCCATTCCTTAGTAATAATTTCTGAAAACCTTTTAGGTATTGGAAAAACATCAGTGTAAACAGGCACTGCATAGTATTTATCCAATCTACACAATTTCTCTGGCACTATAATGGTGTCACAGTCATCCAGAGTAGCTAAAACCTCCCTGAGCAACACGCGGAGGTGTTCAAGCTTAAATTTAAATGTAGACATATCAGAATCAGGTTGAAGCATCTTCCCTGAGTCAGAAAAATCACCCACAGAAAGAAACTCTCCTACCTCAGCTTCTGCATATTGTGAGGGGATATCAGACATAGCTACTAAAGCGTCAGAGAGCTCTGTATTTTTTCTAGTCCCAGAGCTGTCTCGCTTTCCTTGTAACCCTGGTAGTTTGGACAATACCGCTGTAAGGGTATGATCCATAACTGCCGCCATGTCTTGTAAAGTAAACTGCATGGGCGCGCTAGATGTACTTGGCGCCACTTGAGCGGGGTTCCTTTGAGCGGGAGTCAAAGGTTCTGACACGTGGGGTGAGTTAGTCGGCATAACTTCCCCCTTGTCAATTTCCTCTGGTGATAAATCTTTTAAAGACCGAATATGATCTTTATAATCTATAGTAAAATCAGTGCATTTGGTACACATTCTAAGAGGGGGTTCCACAATGGCTTCTAAACATAATGAACAAGGAGTTTCCTCTATGTCAGACATGTTTAAACAGACTAGCAATGAGACCAGCAAGCTTGGAAAACACTTTGATAAATGTAAACAAGCAAAAAATAAAAACGGTACTGTGCCTTTAAGAGAAACAAATTTTGTCAGAAATTGAAAAACAGTGATAAAAAGCAGTAAATCTTACGAAATTTTTAAAGTGTGTATAATAGGCTAACAGAGCATTGCACCAACTTGCAAATGGATGATTAACCCCTTAGTTTCAAAACCGGATCAAAAAAACTATATAAACGTTTTTTAACAGTCACAACAAACTGCCACAGCTCTGCTGTGGCCCTACCTGCACATACGACTTTTGAAGGCACAAAAACCCTTTGTAGAGGTGCTAAGTGTTCAGGGGACTCCTTCAGGGAAGCTGGAAGTCTCAAGCTGCAAAAAATACTGCACGATTTAGGCCTGAAATTAGGCCCCTCCCAACCTGTACTCACAGTGAGAGGGCCATAAAAAACTATCCCTAGGCAAAATCTAGCCAGCCATGTGGAAAAAACTGGGCCCCAATAAAGTTTTATCACCAATATGTAGAAAAAAACATTTAAACACTTCCAGCAAACGTTATCTTATTTTCAGTAATGTGAGAAAGTAATAAGAATATTACCTTTTACAGCAAGCATGATACTAGTCGTTATTAAATCACTGTAATCAGGCTTACCTTAAATAAATCCGGTATTAACAGCATTTTCTAGCATATTCATTTCTCTAGAAAAATTTAAACTGCACATACCTCATAGCAGGAGACCCTGCACGCCATTCCCCCAGCTGAAGTTACCTCATCTCTTCAGTTATGTGTGAGAACAGCAATGGATCTTAGTTACAACCTGCTAAGATCATCAAAAACCACAGGCAGACTCTTCTTCAACTTTCTGTCTGAGGCTAAAACAGTACAACTCCGGTACCATTTGAAAATAATAAACTTTTGATTGAAGATAAACTACATAAACCACATCTCTCTAGCTACTTCCTATCTTGTCGAGAGCTGCAAGAGAATGACTGGGAGTGGCAGTTAGGGGAGGAGCTATATAGACAGCTCTGCTGTGGGTGATCATCTTGCAGCTTCCTGTTGGGAAGGAGAATATCCCACAAGTAATGGATGATCCGTGGACTGGATACACCTTACAAGAGAAATAAAAAAAATGTATGTGAATAAAAAAGAAATTTTAGATGCCCTGCTAGAAGCAGAAACTACTTTAATTAGGACATACTCAAGTGTGAGAAAACCAAGACAAAAATATTACGGCTAGATTTAGAGTTTTGTCGGTAACGACCCGCGTATCTAACGCTGGCTTTTTTCTGGCCGCACCTTTAAAATAACTCTGGTATTGAGAGTCCACAGAATGGCTGTGTTAGGCTCCAAAAAAGGAGCGTAGAGCATATTTAACGCAACTTCAACTCTCAATACCAGAGTTGCTTACGGACGCGGCCAGCCTCAAAAACGTGCTTGTGCACGATTCCCCCATAGGAAACAATGGGGCTGTTTGAGCTGAAAAAAAACCTAACACCTGCAAAAAAGCCGCGTTCAGCTCCTAACGCAGCCCCATTGTTTCCTATGGGGAAACACTTCCTACGTCTGCACCTAACACTCTAACATGTACCCCGAGTCTAAACATCCCTAACCAGTGGCGTAGCGTGGGTTGTCAGCGCCCAGGGCAAGGCAAGTATAGCGCCCCCTAACCCATTAGCACTGACCCACACAAACATACACATATGCCTACACCTATACCCACACAAACATGTATGCACATATGCCATTAGCCCTGTCACAGAGACAAACTTTTTTATGCTTATATTTCAAATTTAAATGCTCTCATGCACATTTCAATTTTGACCTTACCTTTAAATTATGTTTGTTATCTTTGGATTTGCAATGAGTTTTTATATGAAAATCCTGCTTAAAGTCATGCAGTGCTATTGATATTGGAATATTAATACTTAAAAATAGAGCCCTGTGCCGGACTTTTGTGCTGAAATAAGCATGTAGTAAATAATGTTACCCATCACACCAAACAAACTATATTTATATGTTTTTGGATTTAGTAGGGAGCACAGAAACTAATGCACGTGACGTAATACATTTGCAGTGATTTAGAAATTAATGTAAAAGAAGCTAAAAATTTACCTTTACAGTTTAGTGCATCATGGACCTAAGTCATGTATTAAATTGTTAGTTCAATGAATATCCTAATCACTAATGACAGTCCCTGCAAAATTGCATAGTTATATATTGCAGTGTGCAGATTATCTGTTCCAATAACCTCTCATCTGTTTTAAGAGCATTATTTAAATTTCCTGTTGACTGGCATTGCAGTGGATTGAATAAAGCACGTCTGTGTAAATGTGGGATTTTTTAACACATATGTTTGACCTCCTCTCTCTAAATACACTTACATTGCAGAACGTACATGTTTTTTCTACCTCCTCACTTTGTGCGTCGGCAGTTCAGTGTTCCCTCACTGGCTATGCTGAGCGAGCGAGCGCGCTAGAACCTCCTTCACGCTGATTCTTGAGGGACAGAGGGGTCAGCCTGAAGCAAACAGGAGGTAGGCATTTTAGAAACCCGGAACCCGCCTCTCCGTGTCACCTGAATGCTGCGCCCAGAATGAGATCTGGAGGGTGCAGCATGAAGCCCCTCCCCCCCCCCCCACGGGAATCACCCAAACACTTCTCCCTGAAGGAGTTACAGCTTAGCGCCATGAGATTCAGATTTTTCCACCCCTCCCCTTTGAGTACCCTAACGGCTCCCTAAGCAGACTTATGCTAGCGCTGCAGCACCAGCGCTGAGAAAAACAGTCCCCGACCAGACCAGGCTGCCTGCTTCCCAGGGAATTGCCGGGACAGTCTTACAATACACCCCCCCCCCCCCGCAGTTAACACAGTAAAATACATTTTTATATATAAAAAAATAATACATTTTTTAAAAATGTTTTCTCCCTTAGTGCTGCATCTGTCTGCAGTGGAGGAGGGATGATGTGAGACAGTGAGAGCGCAAATTTTGCGCCCCTAAGAATTATGCGCCCGGGGCAACCGCCCCTGTGGCCCCCCCCACGCTACGCCACTGCCCTAACCTTACACTTATTAACCCCTATTCTGCCGCCCCAGCTATCGCTGACCCCTGTATATTATTTTTAACCCCTAATCTGCAGCTCCGTAAACCGCCGCTACTTACATTATCCCTATGAACCCCTAATCTGCTGCCCCTAACACAGCCGACCCCTATATTATATTTATTAACCCCTAATCTGCCCCCCACAACGTCGCCTCCACCTGCCTACACTTATTAACCCCTAATCTGCCGAGCGGACCGCACCGCTACTATAATAAAGTTATTAACCCCTAATCCGCCTCACTCCCGCCTCAATAACCCTATAATAAATAGTATTAACCCCTAATCTGCCCTCCCTAACATCGCCGACACCTAACTTCAATTATTAACCCCTAATCTGCCGACTGGAGCTCACCGCTATTCTAATAAATGTATTAACCCCTAAAGCTAAGTCTAACCCTAACACTAACACCCCCCTAAATTAAATATAATTTTAATCTAACGAAATTAATTAACTCTTCTTAAATACATTATTCCTATTTAAAGCTAAATACTTACCTGTAAAATAAATCCTAATATAGCTACAATATAAATTATAATGATATTATAGCTATTTTAGGATTAATATTTATTTTACAGGTAACTTTGTATTTATTTTAACCAGGTACAATAGCTATTAAATAGTTAAGAACTATTTAATAGCTAAAATAGTTAAAATAATTACAAATTTACCTGTAAAATAAATCCTAACCTAAGTTACAATTAAACCTAACACTACACTATCAATAAATAAATTAAATAAAATACCTATAATTATCTACAATTAAACCTAACACTACACTATCAATAAATAAATTAAATACAATTCCTACAAATAAATACAATGAAATAAACTAACTAAAGTACAAAAAATAAAAAAGAACTAAGTTACAAAAAAATAAAAAAATATTTACAAACATTAGAAAAATATTACAACAATTTTAAACTAATTACACCTACTCTAAGCCCCCTAATAAAATAACAAAGCCCCCCAAAATAAAAAAATGCCCTACCCTATTATAAATTACTAAAGTTCAAAGCTCTTTTACCTTACCAGCCCTGAACAGGGCCCTTTGCGGGGCATGCCCCAAGAAGTTCAGCTCTTTTGCCTGTAAAAAAAAACATACAATACCCCCCCCAACATTACAACCCACCACCCACATACCCCTAATCTAACCCAAACCCCCCTTAAATAAACCTAACACTAAGCCCCTGAAGATCTTCCTACCTTATCTTCACCATACCAGGTTCACCAATCGATCCAGAAGAGCTCCTCCGATGTCCTGATCCAAGCCCAAGCGGGGGGGCTGAAGAGGTCCATGATCCGGCTGAAGTCATCATCCAAGCGGGAGCTGAAGAGGTCCATGATCCGGATGAAGTCTTCTATCAACGGCATCTTCAATCTTCTTTCTTCGGGAGCCATCATCTTCCATCCGACGCGGAACATCCTCTTCTCCCGACGCCTACTCGCCGAATGACGGTTCCTTTAAATGACGTCATCCAAGATGGCGTCCCTCGAATTCCGATTGGCTGATAGGATTCTATCAGCCAATCGGAATTAAGGTAGGAATATTCTGATTGGCTGATGGAATCAGCCAATCAGAATCAAGTTCAATCCGATTGGGAGAAGAGGATGTTCCGCGTCGGATGGAAGATGATGGCTCCCGAAGAAAGAAGATTGAAGATGCCGTTGATAGAAGACTTCAGCCGGATCATGGACCTCTTCAGCTCCCGCTTGGATGAAGACTTCAGCCGGATCATGGACCTCTTCAGCTCCCGCTTGGATGATGACTTCAGCCGGATCATGGACCTCTTCAGCCCCCCGCTTGGGCTTGGATCAGGACATCGGAGGAGCTCTTCTGGATCGATCGGTGAACCTGGTATGGTGAAGATAAGGTAGGAAGATCTTCAGCGGCTTAGTGTTAGGTTTATTTAAGGGGGGTTTGGGTTAGATTAGGGGTATGTGGGTGGTGGGTTGTAATGTTGGGGGGGGTATTGTATGTTTTTTTTTACAGGCAAAAGAGCTGAACTTCTTGTGGCATGCCCCGCAAAGGGTCCTGTTCAGGGCTGGTAAGGTAAAAGAGCTTTGAACTTTAGTAATTTAGAATAGGGTAGGACATTTTTTTATTTTGGGGGTCTTTGTTATTTTATTAGGGGGCTAAGAGTAGGTGTAATTAGTTTAAAATTGTTGTAATATTTTTCTAATGTTTGTAAATATTTTTTTATTTTTTGTAACTTAGTTCTTTTTTATTTTTTGTACTTTAGTTTGTTTATTTCATTGTATTTATTTGTAGGAATTGTATTTAATTTATTTATTGATAGTGTAGTGTTAGGTTTAATTGTAGATAATTATAGGTATTTTATTTAATTTATTTATTGATAGTGTAGTGTTAGGTTTAATTGTAACTTAGGTTAGGATTTATTTTACAGGTAAATTTGTAATTATTTTAACTATTTTAGCTATTAAATAGTTCTTAACTATTTAATAGCTATTGTACCTGGTTAAAATAAATACAAAGTTACCTGTAAAATAAATATTAATCCTAAAATAGCTATAATATAATTATAATTTATATTGTAGCTATATTAGGATTTATTTTACAGGTAAGTATTTAGCTTTAAATAGGAATAATTTATTTAAGAAGAGTTAATTAATTTTGTTAGATTAAAATTATATTTAATTTAGGGGGGTGTTAGTGTTAGGGTTAGACTTAGCTTTAGGGGTTAATACATTTATTAGAATAGCGGTGAGCTCCAGTCGGCAGATTAGGGGTTAATAATTGAAGTTAGGTGTCGGCGATGTTAGGGAGGGCAGATTAGGGGTTAATACTATTTATTATAGGGTTATTGAGGCAGGAGTGAGGCGGATTAGGGGTTAATAACTTTATTATAGTAGCGGTGCGGTCCGCTCGGCAGATTAGGGGTTAATAAGTGTAGGCAGGTGGAGGCGACGTTGAGGGGGGCAGATTAGGGGTTAATCAATATAATATAGGGGTCGGCGGTGTTAGGGGCAGCAGATTAGGGGTACATAAGTATAACGTAGGTGGCGGTCGGCAGATTAGGGGTTAAAAAAAACATAATTTATGTAAGAACTTACCTGATAAATTCATTTCTTTCATATTAGCAAGAGTCCATGAGCTAGTGACGTATGGGATATACATTCCTACCAGGAGGGGCAAAGTTTCCCAAACCTCAAAATGCCTATAAATACACCCCTCACCACACCCACAATTCAGTTTAACGAATAGCCAAGAAGTGGGGTGATAAGAAAAAAGTGCGAAAGCATATAAAATAAGGAATTGGAATAATTGTGCTTTATACAAAATCATAACCACCACAAAAAAAGGGCGGGCCTCATGGACTCTTGCTAATATGAAAGAAATGAATTTATCAGGTAAGTTCTTACATAAATTATGTTTTCTTTCATGTAATTAGCAAGAGTCCATGAGCTAGTGACGTATGGGATAATGATTACCCAAGATGTGGATCTTTCCACGCAAGAGTCACTAGAGAGGGAGGGATAAAATAAAGACAGCCAATTCCTGCTGAAAATAATCCACACCCAAAATAAAGTTTAATGAAAAACATAAGCAGAAGATTCAAACTGAAACCGCTGCCTGAAGTACTTTTCTACCAAAAACTGCTTCAGAAGAAGAAAATACATCAAAATGGTAGAATTTAGTAAAAGTATGCAAAGAGGACCAAGTTGCTGCTTTGCAAATCTGATCAACCGAAGCTTCATTCCTAAACGCCCAGGAAGTAGAAACTGACCTAGTAGAATGAGCTGTAATTCTCTGAGGCGGAGTTTTACCCGACTCAACATAGGCAAGATGAATTAAAGATTTCAACCAAGATGCCAAAGAAATGGCAGAAGCTTTCTGGCCTTTTCTAGAACCGGAAAAGATAACAAATAGACTAGAAGTCTTTCGGAAAGATTTAGTAGCTTCAACATAATATTTCAAAGCTCTAACAACATCCAAAGAATGCAACGATTTCTCCTTAGAATTCTTAGGATTAGGACATAATGAAAGAACCACAATTTCTCTACTAATGTTGTTGGAATTCACAACTTTAGGTAAAAATTCAAAAGAAGTTCGCAACACCGCCTTATCCTGATGAAAAATCAGAAAAGGAGACTCACAAGAAAGAGCAGATAATTCAGAAACTCTTCTGGCAGAAGAGATCGCCAAAAGGAACAAAACTTTCCAAGAAAGTAATTTAATGTCCAATGAATGCATAGGTTCAAACGGAGGAGCTTGAAGAGCTCCCAGAACCAAATTCAAACTCCAAGGAGGAGAAATTGACTTAATGACAGGTTTTATACGAACCAAAGCTTGTAGAAAACAATGAATATCAGGAAGAATAGCAATCTTTCTGTGAAAAAGAACAGAAAGAGCAGAGATTTGTCCTTTCAAGGAACTTGCGGACAACCCCTTATCTAAACCATCCTGAAGAAACTGTAAAATTCTCGGTATTCTAAAAGAATGCCAAGAAAAATGATGAGAAATACACCAAGAAATATAAGTCTTCCAGACTCTATAATATATCTCTCTAGATACAGATTTACGAGCCTGTAACATAGTATTAATCACAGAGTCAGAGAAACCTCTTTGACCAAGAATCAAGCGTTCAATCTCCATACCTTTAAATTTAAGGATTTCAGATCCTGATGGAAAAAAGGACCTTGTGGCAGAAGGTCTGGTCTTAACGGAAGAGTCCACGGTTGGCAAGAGGCCATCCGGACAAGATCCGCATACCAAAACCTGTGAGGCCATGCCAGCAGAACAAACGAGCATTCCTTCAGAATCTTGGAGATTACTCTTGGAAGAAGAACTAGAGGCGGAAAGATATAGGCAGGATGATACTTCCAAGGAAGTGATAATGCATCCACTGCCTCCGCCTGAGGATCCCGGGATCTGGACAGATACCTGGGAAGTTTCTTGTTTAGATGGGACGCCATCAGATCTATTTCTGGAAGTTCCCACATTTGAACAATCTGAAGAAATACCTCTGGGTGAAGAGACCATTCGCCCGGACGCAACGTTTGGCGACTGAGATAATCCGCTTCCCAATTGTCTACACCTGGGATATGAACCGCAGAGATTAGACAGGAGCTGGATTCCGCCCAAACCAAAATTCGAGATACTTCTTTCATAGCCAGAGGACTGTGAGTCCCTCCTTGATGATTGATGTATGCCACAGTTGTGACATTGTCTGTCTGAAAACAAATGAACGATTCTCTCTTCAGAAGAGGCCAAAACTGAAGAGCTCTGAAAATTGCACGGAGTTCCAAAATATTGATCGGTAATCTCACCTCCTGAGATTCCCAAACTCCTTGTGCCGTCAGTCCCCAACCTGTGAGACTTGCATCTGTTGAAATTACAGTCCAGGTCAGAAGCACAAAAGAAGCCCCCTGAATTAAACGATGGTGATCTGTCCACCACGTTAGAGAGTGTCGAACAATCGGTTTTAAAGATATTAATTGAGATATCTTTGTGTAATCCTTGCACCATTGATTCAGCATACAGAGCTGAAGAGGTCGCATGTGAAAACGAGCAAAGGGGATCGCGTCCGATGCAGCAGTCATAAGACCTAGAATTTCCATGCATAAGGCTACCGAAGGGAATGATTGTGACTGAAGGTTTCGACAAGCTGCAATCAGTTTTAGACGTCTGTTGTCTGTTAAAGACAGAGTCATGGACACTGAATCTATCTGGAAACCCAGAAAGGTTACCCTTGTCTGAGGAATCAATGAACTTTTTGGTAAATTGATCCTCCAACCATGATCTTGAAGAAACAACACAAGTCGATTCGTATGAAATTCTGCTAAATGTAAAGACTGAGCAAGTACCAAGATATCGTCCAAATAAGGAAATACCACAATACCCTGTTCTCTGATTACAGACAGAAGGGCACCGAGAACCTTTGTAAAAATTCTTGGAGCTGTAGCTAGGCCAAACGGCAGAGCCACAAACTGGTAATGCTTGTCCAGAAAAGAGAATCTCAGGAACTGATAATGATCTGG
The DNA here is from genome assembly GCF_027579735.1 of Bombina bombina. NCBI lineage: Eukaryota > Metazoa > Chordata > Amphibia > Anura > Bombinatoridae > Bombina > Bombina bombina. The sequence goes on from NC_069503.1 coordinate 272,402,988, forward strand.
ATGAATCGGAATATGCAGATATGCATCCTGTAAATCTATTGTGGACATATAATTCCCTTGCTGAACAAAAGGCAAGATAGTCCTTACAGTTACCATCTTGAACGTTGGTATCCTTACATAACGATTCAATATTTTTAGATCCAGAACTGGTCTGAAGGAATTCTCCTTCTTTGGTACAATGAAGAGATTTGAATAAAACCCCATCCCCTGTTCCGGGAACTGGAACTGGCATAATTACTCCAGTCAACTCTAGATCTGAAACACAATTCAGAAATGCTTGAGCTTTACTGGATTTACTGGGACACGGGAAAGAAAAAATCTGTTTGCAGGAGGTCTCATCTTGAAACCAATTCTGTACCCTTCTGAAACAATGTTCTGAATCCAAAGATTGTGAACAGAATTGATCCAAATTTCTTTGAAAAAACGTAACCTGCCTCCTACCAGCTGAGCTGGAATGAGGGCCGCACCTTCATGTGGACTTAGAAGCAGGCTTTGCCTTTCTAGCTGGCTTGGATTTATTCCAGACTGGAGATGGTTTCCAAACTGAAACTGCTCCTGAGGATGAAGGATCAGGCTTTTGTTCTTTGTTGAAACGAAAGGAACGAAAACGATTATTAGCCCTGTTTTTACCTTTAGATTTTTTATCCTGTGGTAAAAAAGTTCCTTTCCCACCAGTAACAGTTGAAATAATAGAATCCAACTGAGAACCAAATAATTTGGTACCCTGGAAAGAAATGGAAAGTAGAGTTGATTTAGAAGCCATATCAGCATTCCAAGTCTTAAGCCATAAAGCTCTTCTAGCTAAAATAGCTAGAGACATAAACCTGACATCAACTCTGATAATATCAAAAATGGCATCACAGATAAAATTATTAGCATGCTGAAGAAGAATAATAATATCATGAGAATCATGATGTGTTACTTGTTGCGCTAAAGTTTCCAACCAAAAAGTTGAAGCTGCAGCAACATCAGCCAAAGATATAGCAGGTCTAAGAAGATTACCTGAACACAGATAAGCTTTTCTTAGAAAGGATTCAATTTTCCTATCTAAAGGATCCTTAAACGAAGTACCATCTGACGTAGGAATAGTAGTACGATTAGCAAGGGTAGAAAGAGCCCCATCAACTTTAGGGATTTTGTCCCAAAATTCTAATCTGTCAGATGGCACAGGATATAATTGCTTAAAACGTTTAGAAGGAGTAAATGAATTACCCAATTTATCCCATTCTTTGGAAATTACTGCAGAAATAGCATTAGGAACAGGAAAAACTTCTGGAATAACCACAGGAGATTTAAATACCTTATCCAAACGTTTAGAATTAGTATCAAGAGGACCAGAATCCTCTATTTCTAAAGCAATTAGTACTTCTTTAAGTAAAGAACGAGTAAATTCCATTTTAAATAAATATGAAGATTTATCAGCATCAACCTCTGAGACAGAATCCTCTGAACCAGAAGAGTCATCAGAATCAGAATGATGATGTTCATTTAAAAATTCATCTGTAGGGAGAGAAGTTTTAAAAGATTTTTTACGTTTACTAGAAGGAGAAATAACAGACATAGCCTTCTTTATGGATTCAGAAACAAAATCTCTTATGTTATCAGGAACATTTTGCACCTTAGATGTTGAAGGAACTGCAACAGGCAATGGTACTTTACTAAAGGAAATATTATCTGCATTAACAAGTTTGTCATGACAATCAATACAAACAACAGCCGGAGGAATAGCTACCAAAAGTTTACAGCAGATACACTTAGCTTTGGTAGATCCAGCACTAGACAGCGATTTTCCTGTAGTATCTTCTGACTCAGATGCAACGTGAGACATCTTGCAATATGTAAGAGAAAAAACAACATATAAAGCAAAATTGATCAAATTCCTTAAATGACAGTTTCAGGAATGGGAAAAAATGCCAAAGAACAAGCTTCTAGCAACCAGAAGCAATAAAAAATGAGACTTAAATAATGTGGAGACAAAAGCGACGCCCATATTTTTTAGCGCCAAATCAGACGCCCACATTATTTGGCGCCTAAATGCTTTTGGCGCCAAAAATGACGCCACATCCGGAACGCCGACATCTTTGGCGCAAAATAACGTCAAAAAATGACGCAACTCCTCCGGCGACACGTATGACGCCGGAAACGGAAAGAATTTTTGCGCCAAAAAAGTCCGCGCCAAGAATGACGCAATAAAATGAAGCATTTTCAGCCCCCGCGAGCCTAACAGCCCACAGGGAAAAAAAGAGTCAAATTTTTGAAGGTAAGAAAAAAATGATTAATTCAAATGCATTATCCCAAATATGAAACTGACTGTCTGAAAAATAAGGAAAGTTGAACATTCTGAGTCAAGGCAAATAAATGTTTGAATACATATATTTAGAACTTTATAAACAAAGTGCCCAACCATAGCTTAGAGTGTCACAGAAAATAAGATTTACTTACCCCAGGACACTCATCTACATGTTTGTAGAAAGCCAAACCAGTACTGAAACGAGAATCAGCAGAGGTAATGGTATATATAAGAGTATATCGTCGATCTGAAAAGGGAGGTAAGAGATGAATCTCTACGACCGATAACAGAGAACCTATGAAATAGACCCCGTAGAAGGAGATCACTGCATTCAAATAGGCAATACTCTCCTCACATCCCTCTGACATTCACTGCACGCTGAGAGGAAAACCGGGCTCCAACTTGCTGCGGAGCGCATATCAAAGTAGAATCTAGCACAAACTTACTTCACCACCTCCATCGGAGGCAAAGTTTGTAAAAACTGAATTGTGGGTGTGGTGAGGGGTGTATTTATAGGCATTTTGAGGTTTGGGAAATTTTGCCCCTCCTGGTAGGAATGTATATCCCATACGTCACTAGCTCATGGACTCTTGCTAATTACATGAAAGAAATTTAATCGAGTGGCGGCGATGTGGGGGGGCCTCGGTTTAGGGGTACATAGGTAGTTTATGGGTGTTAGTGTACTTTAGAGCACAGTAGTTAAGAGCTTTATGAACCGGCGTTAGCCCAGAAAGCTCTTAACTACTGACTTTTTTCTGCGGCTGGAGTTTTGTCGTTAGAATTCTCTAAATACCGGAGTTAGAAAGATCCCATTGAAAAGATAGGATACGCAATTGACGTTAGGGGATCTGCGGTATGAAAAAGTCGCGGCTGAAAAGTGAGCGTTAGACCCTTTTTTGAATGACTCTAAATACCGGCGGTAGCCTAAAACCAGCATTAGGAGCCTCTAACGCTGGTTTTCACGGCTACCGCCAAACTCCAAATCTAGGCCTAAGTCTTTAAATTGAAAAACATAATTTATGTAAGAACTTACCTGATAAATTCATTTCTTTCATATTAGCAAGAGTCCATGAGCTAGTGACGTATGGGATATACATTCCTACCAGGAGGGGCAAAGTTTCCCAAACCTCAAAATGCCTATAAATACACCCCTCACCACACCCACAAATCAGTTTAACGCATAGCCAAGAAGTGGGGTGATAAGAAAAAAGTGTGAAAGCATAAAAAATAAGGAATTGGAATAATTGTGCTTTATACAAAAAAATCATAACCACCACAAAAAGGGTGGGCCTCATGGACTCTTGCTAATATGAAAGAAATGAATTTATCAGGTAAGTTCTTACATAAATTATGTTTTCTTTCATGTAATTAGCAAGAGTCCATGAGCTAGTGACGTATGGGATAATGACTACCCAAGATGTGGATCTTCCACGCAAGAGTCACTAGAGAGGGAGGGATAAAATAAAGACAGCCAATTCCGCTGAAAATAATCCACACCCAAAATAAAGTTTAAACCTTATAATGAAAAAAACTGAAATTATAAGCAGAAGAATCAAACTGAAACAGCTGCCTGAAGTACTTTTCTACCAAAAACTGCTTCAGAAGAAGAAAACACATCAAAATGGTAGAATTTAGTAAAAGTATGCAAAGAAGACCAAGTTGCTGCTTTGCAAATCTGATCAACCGAAGCTTCATTCCTAAACGCCCAGGAAGTAGAAACTGACCTAGTAGAATGAGCTGTAATCCTCTGAGGCAGAGTTTTACCCGACTCGACATAGGCATGATGAATTAAAGATTTTAACCAAGATGACAAAGAAATGGCAGAGGCCTTCTGACCTTTCCTAGAACCGGAAAAGATAACAAATAGACTAGAAGTCTTTCGGAAATTCTTAGTAGCTTCAACATAATATTTCAAAGCTCTAACTACATCCAAAAAATGCAATGATTTCTCCTTAGAATTCTTAGGATTAGGACATAATGAAGGAACCACCATTTCTCTACTAATGTTGTTAGAATTCACAACCTTAGGTAAAAATTTAAATGAAGTTCGCAACACCGCCTTATCCTGATGAAAAATCAGAAAAAGAGACTCACAAGAAAGAGCAGATAATTCACAAACTCTTCTAGCAGAAGAGATGGCCAAAAGAAACAAAACTTTCCAAGAAAGTAATTTAATGTCCAATAAATGCATAGGTTCAAACGGAGGAGCTTGAAGAGCCCCCAGAACCAAATTCAAACTCCAAGGAGGAGAAATTGACTTAATGACAGGTTTTATACGAACCAAAGCTTGTACAAAACAATGAATATCAGGATGATTAGCAATCTTTCTGTGAAAAAGAACAGAAAGAGCAGAGATTTGTCCTTTCAAGGAACTTGCAGACAAACCTTTATCCAAACCATCCTGAAGAAACTGTAAAATTCTCGGAATTCTAAAAGAATGCCAGGAAAAATGATGAGAAAGACACCAAGAAATGTAAGTCTTCCAGACTCTATAATATATCTTCCTAGATACAGATTTACGAGCCTGTAACATAGTATTAATCACAGAGTCAGAGAAACCTCTTTGACTAAGAATCAAGCGTTCAATCTCCATACCTTTAAATTTAAGGATTTGAGATCCTGATGGAAAAAAGGACCTTGTGACAGAAGGTCTGGTCTTAACGGAAGAGTCCACGGTTGGCAAGAGGCCATCCGGACAAGATCCGCATACCAAAACCTGTGAGGCCATGCTGCAGCCACCAGCAGAACAAACGAGCATTCCTTCAGAATCTTGGAGATTACTCTTGGAAGAAGAACTAGAGGCGGAAAGAGATAGGCAGGATGATACTTCCAAGGAAGTGACAATGCATCCACTGCTTCTGCCTGAGGATCCCTGGATCTGGACAGATACCTGGGAAGTTTCTTGTTTAGATGAGAAGCCATCAGATCTATTTCTGGAAGTCCCCACATTTGAACAATCTGAAGAAATACCTCTGGGTGAAGAGACCATTCGCCCGGATGTAACGTTTGGCGACTGAGATAATCCGCTTCCCAATTCTCTATACCTGGGATATGAACCGCAGAAACTAGACAGGAGCTGGATTCCGCCCATACCAGTATTCGAGATACTTCTTTCATAGCCAGAGGACTGTGAGTCCCTCCTTGATGATTGATGTATGCCACAGTTGTGACATTGTCTGTCTGAAAACAAATGAACGATTCTCTCTTTAGAAGAGGCCATGACTGAAGAGCTCTGAAAATTGCACGGAGTTCCAAAATATTGATTGGTAATCTCACCTCCTGAGATTCCCAAACCCCTTGTGCTGTCAGAGACCCCCAAACAGCTCCCCAACCTGTCAGACTTGCATCTGTTGAAATTACAGTCCAGGTCGGAAGAACAAAAGAAGCCCCCTGAACTAAACGATGGTGATCTGTCCACCACGTCAGAGAGTGTCGTACAATCGGTTTTAAAGATATTAATTGAGATATCTTTGTGTAATCCCTGCACCACTGGTTCAGCATACAGAGCTGAAAAGGTCGCATGTGAAAACGAGCAAAGGGGATCGCGTCCGATGCAGCAGTCATAAGACCTAGAATTTCCATGCATAAGGCTACCGAAGGGAATGATTGTGATTGAACGTTTTGACAAGCTGAGATCAATTTTAGACGTCTCTTGTCTGTCAGAGACAGAGTCATGGACACTGAATCTATCTGGAAACCTAAAAAGGTTACCCTTGTCTGAGGAATCAATGAACTTTTCGGTAAATTGATCCTCCAACCATGATCTTGAAGAAACAACACAAGTCGATTTGTATGAGATTCTGCTAAATGTGAAGACTGAGCAAGTACCAAGATATCGTCCAAATAAGGAAATACCACAATACCCTGTTCTCTGATTACAGACAGAAGGGCACCGAGAACCTTTGTAAAAATTCTTGGAGCTGTTGCTAGGCCAAACGGCAGAGCCACAAACTGGTAATGCTTGTCTAGGAAAGAGAATCTCAGAAACTGATAGTGATCTGGATGAATCGGAATATGCAGATATGCATCCTGTAAATCTATTGTGGACATATAATGCCCTTGCTGGACAAAAGGCAGGATAGTCCTTATAGTTACCATTTTGAATGTTGGTATTCTTACATAACGATTCAATATTTTTAGATCCAGAACTGGTCTGAAGGAATTCTCCTTACAATGAAGAGATATGAATAAAACCCCAGCCCCTGTTCCAGAACTGGAACTGGCATAATTACTCCAGCCAACTCTAGATCTGAAACACATTTCAGAAATGCTTGAGCTTTCGCTGGGTTTACTGGGACACGGGAAAGAAAAAATCTCTTTGCAGGAGGCCTTATCTTGAAGCCAATTCTGTACCCTTCTGAAACAATGTTCTGAATCCAAAGATTGTGAATTGAATTGATCCAAATTTCTTTGAAAAAACGTAATCTGCCCCCTACCAGCTGGGCTGGAATGAGGGCCGTACCTTCATGTGGACTTGGGAGCTGGCTTTGGTTTTCTAAAAGGCTTGGATTTATTCCAGACTGGAGATGGTTTCCAAACTGATACCGCTCCTGTGGGTGAAGGATCAGGCTTTTGTTCCTTATTGTGACGAAAGGAACGAAAACGATTATTAGACCTAAATTTACCTTTAGATTTTTTATCCTGTGGTAAAAAAGTTCCTTTCCCTCCAGTAACAGTTGAGATAATAGAATCCAACTGAGAACCAAATAATGTATTACCCTGGAAAGAAAGGGAAAGCAAAGTTGACTTAGAAGACATATCAGCATTCCAAGTTTTAAGCCATAAAGCTCTTGTAGCTAAAATAGCTAGAGACATATACCTGACATCGACTCTAATGATATCAAAGATGGCATCACAAATAAAGTTATTAGCATGTTGAAGAAGATTAACAATGCTATGAGAATTATGATCTGTTACTTGTTGCGCTAAAGCTTCTAACCAAAAAGTTGAAGCTGCAGCAACATCCGCTAAAGATATAGCTGGTCTAAGAAGATTACCTGAACATAAGTAAGCTTTTCTTAGAAAGGATTCAATCTTCCTATCTAAAGGATCCTTAAAGGAAGTACTATCTGCCGTAGGAATAGTAGTACGCTTAGCAAGAGTAGAGATAGCCCCATCAACTTTAGGGATTTTGTCCCAAAACTCTAATCTGTCAGCTGGCACAGGATATAATTGCTTAAAACGTTTAGAAGGAGTAAATGAATTACCCAAATTATTCCATTCCCTGGAGATTACTTCAGAAATAGCATCAGGGACAGGAAAAACTTCTGGAATAACTACAGGAGATTTAAAAACCTTATTTAAACATTTAGATTTAGTATCAAGAGGACCAGAATCCTCTATTTCTAATGCAATTAAGACTTCTTTAAGTAAAGAACGAATAAATTCCATTTTGAATAAATATGAAGATTTATCAGAATCAACCTCTGAGACAGAATCCTCTGAACCGGAGGAACCATTATCACAATCAGAATGATGATGTTCATTTAAAAATTCATCTGAAAAATGAGAAGTTTTAAAAGACCTTTTACGTTTACTAGAAGGAGGAATAACAGACATGGCCTTCTTAATGGATTTAGAAACAAAATCTCTTATGTTAACAGGAACACTATGAGAATTAGATGTTGACGGAACAGCAACAGGTAATGTAACATTACTAAAGGAAATATTATCTGCATTAACAAGTTTGTCATGACATTACATTCATTACAAACAACAGCTGGAGGAACAGATACCACAAGTTTACAGCAGATACACTTAACTTTGGTCGATCCAGCACCAGGCAGCGTTTTTCCAGAAGTATCTTCTGACTCAGTGTCAATCTGGGACATCTTGCAATATGTAATAGAAAAAACAACATATAAAGCAAAATTGATCAAATTCCTTAAATGACAGTTTCAGGAATGGGAAAAAATGCCAGTGAACAAGCTTCTAGCAACCAGAAGCAATAAATAATGAGACTTAAATAATGTGGAGACAATAGTGACGCCCATATTTTTTAGCGCCAAAAATGACGGCCACATTATTTGGCGCCTAAATGCTTTTGGCGCCAAAAATGACGCCACATCCGGAATGCCGACACTTTTGGCACAAAAAACGTCAAAAATGACGCAACTTCCGGCGACACGTATGACGCCGGAAACAGAAAAAAAAAATTTGCGCCAAAAAAGTCAGCGCCAAGAATGACGCAATAAAATGAAGCATTTTCAGCCCCCGCGAGCCTAACAGCCCACAGGGAAAAAAGTCAAATTTTAAGGTAAGAAAAAAATTGATTGATTCATATGCATTATCCCAAATATGAAACTGACTGTCTGAAATAAGGAACGTTGAACAAGGCAAATAAATGTTTGAATTATATAAAGTTCTAAATATATGTAAAGTGCCCAACCATAGCTTAGAGTGTCACAGAAAATAAGACTTACTTACCCCAGGACACTCATCTACATGTAGTAGAAAGCCAAACCAGTACTGAAACGAGAATCAGTAGAGGTAATGGTATATATAAGAGTATATCGTCGATCTGAAAAGGGAGGTAAGAGATGAATCTCTACGACCGATAACAGAGAACCTATGAAATAGACCCCGTAGAAGGAGATCATTGAATTCAAATAGGCAATACTCTCCTCACATCCCTCTGACATTCACTGCACGCTGAGAGGAAAACCGGGCTCCAACCTGCTGCGGAGCGCATATCAACGTAGAATCTAGCACAAACTTACTTCATAGGAGGCAAAGTTTGTAAAACTGATTTGTGGGTGTGGTGAGGGGTGTATTTATAGGCATTTTGAGGTTTGGGAAACTTTGCCCCTCCTGGTAGGAATGTATATCCCATACGTCACTAGCTCATGGACTCTTGCTAATTACATGAAAGAAATGTAAATTGTTTTATTTTATTAATAATGAATGCATGTGAAAATAACAAATATATTTTTATTTATATATTTTTCATTTTTAATAAATTTATTTTGGAAAAATGGTTTGTCTCTGTGTGTATTATTATTAAATTTAAAGTATCCTCAACCTAAAGTTGACAACATTAAACAGACATGTATTAGCTTATGTCTAGAATAGACTAAGCTTGTTTGCCAACTCTCACATATTTGCATTAAAATTTAGAGTCATAAGCTCAGCATGGTGTGAAAGAAGATAAATGTATTTATGATCATTGAAGCACCTTTTTTATTAATCTTTGTAGCAAGTGTAAGATGTTTGAATTAATAAATGGTAACCTGAGTTTACAGAAAAAAATTAATGTTTTTCAATAATTTATAATAAAGTGATCCACATAGAAGATTACACAAATGATAAATATTTTTGGTACATGCACATAAAAAATAGGTTTAAAAACTGTGGGGAAATATATTTCAATAATAATAATAGAACTTATTTAGATGCAATTAAAGACTATTTCAGCATATTTTTAATGATAAATAGGGCACAAAAAAATGCCTAATGGAGAGATTTATCATTATTACGCTGCATCTCGCCTTTAGAAAACAGCATGAAAATACGACAGATTTAATGACAAATAATGGCGCACATGTGCGCCTCTCCGAGGGCGAGATGCGGAGAACTTATAGGAGAACTGAAAGGAGAATTCAACAAATGAATGATAAATCGAGCCTTTACTGTAATGCAATATCTGGTGATGACCACAAGGCACAAGATGAGACATTGGCTTGATGGAGAATATTTATTCTACAAATTATAAACATTGTTCATAGTGTGGCAGATACTGCCAAAATTATTTCCTGATGACTGGAACTGAGGAAGGTGGTCTGTAGATGGCAAAAGCTCTTGTAGTAAAGCTTAGCTGGAGGTAAGGACCATTATTTCTAACATTCCATGCAATAATTATACTTAAAGGGACACTGAACCCATATTTTTTCTTTCGTGATTCCGATAGAGCATAACATTTTAAGCAACTTTCTAATTTACTCCTATTATAAAATTTTCTTCATTCTCTTGGTTTCTTTATTTGAAATGCAAGAATCTAAGTTTAGACACCAGACCATTTTTGGTGAACAACCTGGGTTGTTCTTGCTGATTGGGGGATAACATCATCCACCAATAAAAAAGTGCTGTCTAGAGTCCTGAACCAAAAAAAAAAAGCTTAGATGCCTTCTTTTTCAAATAAAGATAGCAAGAGAACGAAGAAAAAATGATAATAGGAGTAAATTAGAAAGATGCTTAAAATTGCCTGCTCTATCTGAACCATGAAACAAAACATTTGGGTTCAGTGTCCCTTTAAGTTATAGAAATGATTGAGTTTGTGCATCTGGGCAATATAGGTTATTTATTCCTTGTTTAAGGCCCTATGCTACTACACTGAATGTTAAGAGGAGCAGAGTGTTTATATGGTAGGTCACAATGTTTAGAAACATAAAGCAAATTCATACCGTACTGTCACTAATTTACACCCTGTGGGCAATATTACATGCACACAATCCATACTACTTTTATAAGTGTTAGACTAATTTAATTGTCAGAACAATAGCAATAAAGAATGAAGAGGTTTTTGGGCAACATGTTCCATCATTACAGATCACTGGTCATATAAGATCAAACTGGTCTTTTATTTTCTGTGAAGCGCATTGATTTTTTTTATCGGCTTAGTCTACTTTAATTCAGCATGACCTTTTGATCAAAAGCCCCTGAAACTGCTTTAGTTCACAGAGAGTTCAGTATTATCATATAAAATGTATCATTCATCAGATGTTTTATACAAGGGCATAAGGAGATTCAATGGAATGTACTAAAAATAAAGAAATTAAGCATTTAATGGTATTTCCAAGGTCTTCATAATTACATTCCTACTTAAGTGACGTTATCAATGTAATAATAAAAAACATAATTTATGCTTACCTGATAAATTTATTTCTCTTGTAGTGTATCCAGTCCACGGATCATCCATTACTTGTGGGATATTCTCCTTCCCAACAGGAAGTTGCAAGAGGATCACCCACAGCAGAGCTGCTATATAGCTCCTCCCCTCACTGCCATATCCAGTCATTCGACCGAAACAAGATGAGAAAGGAGAAACCATAGGGTGCAGTGGTGACTGTAGTTTAATTAAAATTTAGACCTGCCTTAAAAGGACAGGGCAGGCCATGGACTGGATACACTACAAGAGAAATAAATTTATCAGGTAAGCATAAATTATGTTTTAAGTGTATCCAGTCCACGGATCATCCATTACTTGTGGGATATTAATACCAAAGCTAAAGTACACGGATGATGGGAGGGACAAGGCAGGAACTTAAACGGAAGGAACCACTGCCTGTAGAACCTTTCTCCCAAAAACAGCCTCCGAAGAAGCAAAAGTGTCAAATTTGTAAAATTTTGAAAAGGTGTGAAGCGAAGACCAAGTCGCAGCCTTGCAAATCTGTTCAACAGAGGCCTCATTTTTAAAGGCCCAGGTGGAAGCCACAGCTCTAGTAGAATGAGCTGTAATCCTTTCAGGGGGCTGCTGTCCAGCAGTCTCATAGGCTAAGCGTATTATGCTCCGAAGCCAAAAGGAGAGAGAGGTTGTCGAAGCTTTTTGACCTCTCCTCTGTCCAGAGTAAACGACAAACAGGGCAGATGTTTGACGAAAATCTTTAGTAGCCTGTAAGTAAAACATCAAGGTACGGACTACGTCCAGATTATGCAAAAGACGTTCCTTCTTTGAAGAAGGATTAGGACACAATGATGGAATAACAATCTCTTGATTGATATTCCTGTTAGAAACCACCTTAGGTAAAAACCCAGGTTTGGTACGCAGAACTACCTTGTCTGAATGAAAAATCAGATAAGGAGAATCACAATGTAAGGCAGATAACTCAGAGACTCTTCGAGCCAAGGAAATAGTCATCAAAAACAGAACTTTCCAAGATAAAAGTTTAATATCAATGGAATGAAGGGGTTCAAACGGAACTCCCTAAAGAACTTTAAGAACCAAGTTTAACCTCCACGGGGGAGCAACAGTTTTAAACACAGGCTTAATCCTAACCAAAGCCTGACAAAATGCCTGGACGTCTGGAACTTCTGCCAGACGCTTGTGCAAAAGAATAGACAGAGCAGAGATCTGTCCTTTTAAAGAACTAGCTGATAAGCCTTTGTCCAAATCCTCTTGGAGAAAGGACAATATCCTAGGAATCCTACCCTTACTCCATGAGTAACTCTTGGATTCACACCAATAAAGATATTTATGCCATATCTTATGGTAGATTTTCCTGGTGACAGGCTTCCGAGCCTGTATTAAGGTATCAATGACTGACTCGGAGAAGCCACGCCTTGATAGAATCAAGCGTTCAATCTCCATGCAGTCAGTCTCAGAGAAATTAGATTTGGATGATTGAAAGGACCTTGTATTAGAAGGTCCTGCCTCAGAGGCAGAGTCCATGGTGGAAGAGATGACATGTCCACTAGGTCTGCATACCAGGTCCTGAGTGGCCACGCAGGCGCTATCAGAATCACAGATGCTCTCTCCTGTTTGATTTTGTCAATCAGTCGAGGGAGCAGAGGAAACGGTGGAAACACATAGGCCAGGTTGAAGAACCAAGGAGCTGCTAGAGCATCTATCAACGTTGCTCCCCGGTCCCTGGACCTGGATCCGTAAAAAGGAAGCTTGGCATTCTGGCGAGATGCCATGAGATCCAGTTCTGGTTTGCCCCAACGATGGACCAGTTGAGCAAACACCTCCAGATGGAGTTCCCACTCCCCCGGATGAAAAGTCTGACGACTTAGAAAATCCGCCTCCCAGTTCTCTACGCCTGGGATGTGGATCGCTGACAGGTGGCAAGAGTGAGACTCTGCCCAGCGAATTATCTTTGAGACTTCTAACATCGCTAGGGAACTCCTGGTTCCCCCTTGATGGTTGATGTAAGCCACAGTCGTGATGTTGTCCGACTGAAATCTGATGAACCTCAGTGTTGCTAACTGAGGCCAAGCTAGAAGAGCATTGAATATTGCTCTTAACTACAGAATATTTATTGGGAGGAGTTTCTCCTCCTGAGTCCACGATCCCTGAGCCTTCAGGGAGTTCCAGACTGCGCCACAACCTAGAAGGCTGGCATCTGTTGTTATAATCGTCCAATCTGGCCTGCGAAAGGTCATACCCTTGGACAGATGGACCCGAGAAAGCCACCAGAGAAGAGAATCTCTGGTCTCTTGATCCAGATTTAGTAGAGGGGACAAATCTGAGTAATCCCCATTCCACTGACTTAGCATGCATAATTGCAGCGGTCTGAGATGCAGGCGCGCAAATGGCACTATGTCCATTGCCGCTACCATTAAGCCGATTACTTCCATGCACTGAGCCACTGACGGGCGTGGAATGGAATGAAGGACACGGCAAGCATTTAGAAGTTTTGATAACCTGGACTCCGTCAGGTAAATTTTCATCTCTACAGAATCTATAAGAGTCCCTAGGAAGGAGACTCTTGTGAGTGGTGATAGAGAACTCTTTTCCACGTTCACTTTCCACCCATGCGACCTCAGAAATGCCAGAACTATCTCTGTATGAGATTTGGCAATTTGAAAGCTTGACACCTGTATCAGGATGTCGTCTAGATACGGAGCCACCGCTATGCCTCACGGTCTTAGAACCGCCAGAAGTGAGCCCAGAACCTTTGTAAAAATTCTCGGGGCAGTGGCCAACCCGAAGGGAAGAGCTACAAATTGGTAATGCCTGTCTAGAAAGGCAAACCTTAGGAACCGATGATGATCTTTGTGAATCAGTATGTGAAGGTAGGCATCCTTTAAGTCCACTGTGGTCATGTACTGACCCTCTTGGATCATGGGTAGGCTGGTCCGAATAGTTTCCATTTTGAATGATGGAACTCTGAGGAATTTGTTTAAGATCTTTAGATCCAAGATTGGTCTGAAGGTTCCCTCTTTCTTGGGAACCACAAACAGATTTGAATAAAATCCCTGTCCTTGTTCCGTCCGCGGAACTGGATGGATCACTCCCATTACTAGGAGGTCTTGCACACAGCTTAGGAATGCCTCTTACTTTATCTGGTTTGCTGATAACCTTGAAAGATTAAATCTCCCTTGTGGAGGAGAAGCTTTGAAGTTCGGAAGATATCCCTGAGATATGATCTCCAACACCCAGGGATCCTGAACATCTCTTGCCCACGCCTGGGCGAAGAGAGAAAGTCTGCCCCCCACTAGATCCGTTTCTGGATAGGGGGCCATTCCTTCATGCTGTCTTGGGGGCAGCAGCAGGCTTTCTGGCCTGCTTGCCCTTGTTCCAGGACTGGTTAGGTTTCCAGGCCTGTCTGGAATGAGCAACAGTTCCCTCTTGTTTTGAAGCGGAGGAAGTTGATGCTGCTCCTGCCTTGAAATTTCGAAAGGCACGAAAATTAGACTGTTTGGCCTTTGATTTGGCCCTGTCCTGAGGAAGGGTATGACCCTTGCCTCCAGTAATGTCAGCAATAATTTCCTTCAAGCCAGGCCCGAATAAGGTCTGCCCCTTGAAAGGAATGTTGAGTAATTTAGACTTTGAAGTCACGTCAGCTGACCAGGATTTAAGCCATAGCGCCCTACGCGCCTGGATGGCGAATCCGGAATTCTTAGCCGTTAGTTTAGTCAAATGAACAATGGCATCAGAAACAAATGAGTTAGCTAGCTTAAGCGTTCTAAGCTTGTCAATAATTTCATTCAATGGAGCTGTCTGGATGGCCTCTTCCAGGGCTTCAAACCAGAATGCCGCCGCAGCAGTGACAGGCGCAATGCATGCAAGGGGCTGTAAAATAAAACCTTGTTGAATAAACATTTTCTTAAGGTAACCCTCCAATTTTTTATCCATTGGATCTGAAAAAGCACAACTGTCCTCAACCGGGATAGTGGTATGCTTTGCTAAAGTAGAAACTGCTCCCTCCACTTTAGGGACCGTCTGCCATAAGTCCCATGTAGTGGCGTCTATTGGAAACATTTTTCTAAATATAGGAGGTGGGGAAAAGGGCACACCGGGTCTATCCCACTCCTTGCTAATAATTTCTGTAAGCCTTTTAGGTATAGGAAAAATGTCAGTACACACCGGCACCGCATAGTATCTATCCAGCCTACTCTCTGGAATTGCAACTGTGTTACAGTCATTCAGAGCAGCTAATACCTCCTCAAGCAATACACGGAGGTTCTCAAGCTTAAATTTAAAATTAGAAATCTCTGAATCAGGTTTCCCCGAGTCAGAGATGTCACCCACAGACTGAAGCTCTCCGTCCTCATGTTCTGCATACTGTGACGCAGTATCAGACATGGCACTAACAGCATTTGCGCGCTCTGTATCTCTCCTAACCCCAGAGCTATCGCGCTTGCCTCTTAATTCAGGCAATCTAGATAATACCTCTGACAGGGTATTATTCATGATTGCAGCCATGTCCTGCAAGGTAATCGCTATGAGCGTCCCTGATGTAATTGGCGCCATATTAGCGTGCGTCCCCTGAGCGGGAGGCGAAGGGTCTGACACGTGGGGAGAGTTAGTCTGCATAACTTCCCCCTCGACAGAACCCTCTGGTGATAATTCTTTTATAGATAAAGACTGATCTTTACTGTTTAAGGTGAAATCAATACATTTAGTACACATTCTCCTATGGGGCTCCACCATGGCTTGCAAACATAATGAACAAGTAGGTTCCTCTGTGTCAGACATGTTTAAACAGACTAGCAAGGAGACTAGCAAGCTTGGAAAACACTTTAAAACAAGTTTACAAGCAATATAAACATTTTTACTGCGCCTTTAAGAAACACAAATTTTCCCAAATTTTGAAATAACAGTGAAAAAATGCAGTTACACTAACAAAATTTTTACAGTGTATGTAATAAGTTAGCAGAGCATTGCACCCACTTGCAAATGGATGATTAACCCCTTAATACCAAAAATGGAATAACAAATGACAAAAACGTTTTTTAAACAGTCACAACAACTGCCACAGCTCTACTGTGGCTTTTTACCTCCCTCAATACGACTTTTGAAGCCTTTTGAGCCCTTCAGAGAAGTCCTGGATCATGCAGGAAGAAGCTGGATGTCTGTGTCTGTAATTTTTGCTGTGCAAAAAAAACGCCAAAATAGGCCCCTCCCACTCATATTACAAGAGTGGGAAGCCCCAGGGAACTGTTTCTAGGCAAAATTCAAGCCAGCCATGTGGAAAAAACTAGGCCCCAATAAGTTTTATCAAGAAACATATGTAAAAAACGATTAAACATGCCAGCAAACGTTTTAAAATACACTTTTATAAGAGTATGTATCTCTATTAATAAGCCTGATACCAGTCGCTATCACTGCATTTAAGGCTTTACTTACATTACTTCGGTATCAGCAGCATTTTATAGCAAATTCCATCCCTAGAAAAATATTTTAACTGCACATACCTTATTACAGGAAAACCTGCACGCTATTCCCCCTCTGAAGTTACCTCACTCCTCAGAATATGTGAGAACAGCAAAGGATCTTAGTTACTTCTGCTAAGATCATAGAAAACGCAGGCAGATTCTTCTTCTAAATACTTCCTGAGATAAACAGTACACTCCGGTACCATTTAAAAATAACAAACTTTTGATTGAAGAAATAAACTAAGTATAAAACACCACAGTCCTCTTACGACCTCCATCTTAGTTGAGAGTTGCAAGAGAATGACTGGATATGGCAGTGAGGGGAGGAGCTATATAGCAGCTCTGCTGTGGGTGATCCTCTTGCAACTTCCTGTTGTGAAGGAGAATATCCCACAAGTAATGGATGATCCGTGGACTGGATACACTTAACAAGAGAAATGTAATTTATGCTTAACTGATAAATTAATTTATTTCATGGTGGTGAGAATCCATGAGCCATTACTCTTAAGAAATACCTCTCCTGACCACTAGAATAACGCAAAGGTTCCTAAAACTCCAGGAGCCCTTAAAACCCCTCCCACATTACTGGAACCTAGTCTGACGTATAGACAATGAGAAGAAGAAGGGTAGAAAAGAATATGCAATATTAGTATTCTATAGTAACTTAGTATGTTACAGTGGATTTGATTTTAGACAGTACCACTCTAATACACTGTCTGTGCCTGGGATACCCATATTCTATTCTGAATTTTAAAATCAAATCCACTGTAACCTGCTAAGTTACTATAGAATACTAATGCTGCATACTCCAGATTCAGAAACATTGTTTCCACAGACAATGGCAAACACGTATTAATGTGTGGGCAGACAGGTTTACAATAAGGGTATCTGTCCAACTGTAATTACGAGAACTGGGCCTGTCAGTCCCACCGAAAATGTAATTAACAGGCTCTCCTCTCACACTTAAAGGCGGACAAGATTCCTTAATTGGGAACCTGTCTGCCCGCACATTTAAGGGACAGTCAAGTCAAAATAAAATATTCATGATTGAGAAACATCATGCAGTTTTAAGAGACTTTCCAATTTACTTCCTATAACAGTCTTTTTATATGCACATTTTCTGAGGCACAAGCTACCATTGGGCATGTGTAAGAGTTCACAGAGTATATGTATACGAGTCTGTGATTCGCTAATGGCTGTCATATAATACAGGGTGGCAGCAAATAAATTTTTACATTCGTCAGAAAAAAATCTACTCATTTAAAATTCATTCATGATTATTCAGACAATCTTATTAATGGTCCTTTAATGATTTATGTCCACCACCTTCAGAGGTGGTCAGAAAGCCAAGGCTCAAAAGTCCACTGCTGCTTAGTACAATAGAATTTATAGGTAATATTTGAATAAAAAAACAGTAGTTTTTGAAAAAAGGAACCAAGATCACATATTTGACATAGGTCTGTCATCTATTCTTAAATTTAAATTCAACTAACATAAAAAAAAACAAATAGCTGTTTCCAGCATCAGAGAGTCCTGCTTTATAATGACAATAAATAGTCTCTACTAAAATATTATCAAGTAGGTAATATACTGAAGTATGCATCTTATTTTGAAATCAGGAAGTTTTCTTTGTTATATATAAAGATAGAGATTGCACAATATGTTTACTGTAGAAAACAAGGTTATACTAAACATGATGTGACTGCTACTACTCAGTCCACTCAGATACATGAAGACTCTTTTTTCCAGGTCCCCACAAAGGGTTAAGAACCACTGTAATATGCTCAATCTGAGAAAATCTCTCACTGAAGACTGAAAGTTCACATCTTTATTGTTCACCTTCCTCCAGGGGAGGCAAAGACAATAATGAGTTGTCAGTGAGATGGGAGGGGCTTTATAGAGTTCTTGGGGTTTGGAAATCTTTGCCACCTACTATTGGCAAGGGAGAGTAATTCCCAGGAGTAATGGATTGTGGACTCTCACCACCTGTATGAAAGAAAAAACATATCTAGAGCATAAAAAAATGCAAGTTTCATCCGATATGCATACCCTACTTTTGGATCCTTGCTTAACTGTCCACAACCACAGGAAAATAAGATCAATAATTGTATCTTGTGCAGGAGAAAGCTCATATGGTCATATGCCTGGTGCTCTGCAGTTTATACTTCCATATTTGCATTTAAATAAAATATTTCAATCCTCTTCTTACTTTGGGTTGTTTTATATTTCCCTGTATGTGATGAGATTAAATGTTCTCACACAGCTGCAAGGAAGTGATTTTTCTTGATGTACCAGGAAGAAAGTCATTACCTTGTTTTACCTAAGGGCTCCGAAACACTGTGCTTAGATAAACACTGATACCAGTTACTTTTACTTATCTGTATTTATAGCCCCTTCCAATTGCTATGACTTTATTAAGGTTAATGCTAGCAAGTGTTTTTATATTAATATAGAGAAAAAGCTCATATACCTGTCCACTTTGCTGATTTCCCCTCTAGCACAAAAAACAACAACATAAAAGACACCAGGGATATAGACAACATGACTCCCTAGCAGTCACATAACATCCTACTTGGCTGTGAAATGAAAGCAGATAAGAAAGAATATTCATTCAAAGTGGAAGACAATGCTAACGAGGACCAGTTATCACTGAGAACAGTTAGTATGGGGGTGCAACGGCTAAACATGAATTGCATGTTGTTGAAACAGAAAGTTAAACTATGAATGAAAAAAGATCAATATCACACCTGCATTATTAAAGGGACATAAAACAGGTTGAGATCTGTGAATATACTAAAAGGGCTAATTCATTAAAAATAGTTTGCATATTTATTTTTTTAATTGCTGGCAAGTATTTTAAAATTATTTTCAAAAATAAGCAAAATGAATTACATAACTAAGCTGCCAGGAGCAGCCAACTCCACCCCCCTTATCAGAGTTTAGACACAGGCATTGTATTTCAACTGAGTTCACAGCTTCTAGGCATGCTCCAGCAGATAATCCCTGTGCACTTTTGCATTCTACCAAAATAACAATAGATATAGATACAGTCATAGAAGGAAATGTGTGGGAGGAGTTAGAGCTTTACAATTCAGAAACTAAAAAGAAAGGGTTAATGGTGAGGCACTGCAGTATACATTTGCAGGTAAAGTAATTAAAGTACATATTATATTTTGTCTCTATCCCAAATTGTTTTAGGTTCCTTTAATATATGTACAACTAATAGTATTTATTAATACTTATAATTAATTAATTACACCACCTGTAATTTTGAGGTTCAAGTCTAAAACATGGCTTGTTTATGTCTAGGGACAACACCTTGTGGCTTTAGAAGATTATCTGGAGTCATCAGATGAAGAGGACAATGAAGAAGCTACTCTAAGAAGAAAAAAAAGAAATACTCCAAATCCAATAAAAATGTGGCCAAAGAAGAAGAGAATAATAATGAGGATGCCAATGCTTTTGTTGATGAAGATGATGAGGTAGAGGAGAAAGAGGAATATACACAAATGAGCTGGTCTAAGCTACAAAATATAAAATTATACAAAAGACAAACCACAATGGTAAGGCTTCTGAGAAAAAAAAAACTTATCAGTCAAAACCCCAGAAACACAGAGCAGAAGGAAAAACATAATTTATGCTTACCTGATAAATTTATTTCTCTTGTAGTGTATCCAGTCCACGGATCATCCATTACTTATGGGATACTAACTCCTCCCCAACAGGAAGTGCAAGAGGATTCACCCAGCAGAGCTGCTATATAGCTCCTCCCCTAACTGCCATTACCAGTCATTCGACCGAAAACATGCAGAGAAAGGAAAACCATAGGGTGCAGTGGTGACTGTAGTTTAATGGAAAAATTACCTGCCTTAAAGTGACAGGGCGGGCCGTGGACTGGATACACTACAAGATAAATAAATTTATCAGGTAAGCATAAATTATGTTTTCTCTTGTTAAGTGTATCCAGTCCACGGATCATTCATTACTTATGGGATACCAATACCAAAGCTAAAGTACACGGATGACGGGAGGGACAGGCAGGCTCTTTATACGGAAGGAACCACTGCCTGAAGAACCTTTCTCCCAAAAACAGCCTCCGAAGAAGCAAAAGTGTCAAATTTGTAAAATTTGGAAAAAGTATGAAGAGAAGACCAAGTTGCAGCCTTGCAAATCTGTTCAACAGAAGCCTCATTCTTAAAGGCCCAAGTGGAAGCCACAGCTCTAGTAGAATGTGCTGTAATTTTTTCAGGAGGCTGCTGTCCAGCAGTCTCATAGGCTAACCGTATTATGCTACAAAGCCAAAAGGAGAGAGAGGTAGCCGAAGCTTTTTGACCTCTCCTCTGACCAGAATAAACGACAAACAGGGAAGACGTTTGTCGAAAATCCTTAGTTGCCTGTAGATAAAATTTCAGGGCACGGACTACATCTAGATTGTGTAGCAGACGTTCCTTTTTCGAAGAAGGATTAGGACACAAAGATGGAACCACAATCTCTTGATTGATATTCCTGTTAGTGACCACCTTAGGTAGGAACCCAGGTTTAGTACGCAGAACTACCTTGTCTGAATGAAAAATCAGATAAGGAGAATCACAATGTAAGGCAGATAACTCAGAGACTCTTCGAGCCGAGGAAATCGCCATTAAAAACAGAACTTTCCAAGATAACAACTTGATATCAATGGAATGAAGGGGTACAAACGGAACCCCCTGTAAAACATTAAGAACTAAGTTCAAACTCCATGGTGGAGCAACAGTTTTAAACACAGGCTTGATCCTAGCTAAAGCCTGACAAAAAGCTTGAACGTCCGGAACTTCTGACAGACGTTTGTGTAAAAGAATGGACAGAGCTGAAATCTGTCCCTTTAAGGAACTAGCGGATAAACCCTTTTCTAAACCTTCTTGTAGAAAAGACAATATCCTCGGAATCCTAACCTTACTCCATGAGTAACTCTTGGATTCGCACCAATATAAGTATTTGCGCCATATCTTATGGTAAATCTTTCTGGTAACAGGCTTCCTAGCCTGTATTAAGGTATCAATAACTGACTCAGAAAAACCACGTTTTGATAAAATCAAGCGTTCAATTTCCAAGCAGTCAGCTTCAGAGAAATTAGATTTTGATGTT
Organism: Bombina bombina; assembly: GCF_027579735.1. Lineage (NCBI taxonomy): Eukaryota > Metazoa > Chordata > Amphibia > Anura > Bombinatoridae > Bombina > Bombina bombina. The sequence continues at coordinate 272,424,718 of NC_069503.1, forward strand.
TGAAGGGACCCTGGATCAGAAGGTCCTGTTTCAGAGGTAGCGACCAAGGTGGACAGGATGACATGTCCACTAGATCTGCATACCAAGTCCTGCGTGGCCATGCAGGCGCTATTAGAATCACTGATGCTCTCTCCTGTTTGATTCTGGCAATCAATCGAGGAAGCATCGGGAAAGGTGGAAACACATAAGCCATCCCGAAGGTCCAAGGTGCTGTCAAAGCATCTATCAGAACCGCTCCCGGATCCCTGGATCTGGACCCGTAACGAGGAAGCTTGGCGTTCTGTCGAGACGCCATGAGATCTATCTCTGGTTTGCCCCAACGTCGAAGTATTTGGGCAAAGACCTCCGGATGAAGTTCCCACTCCCCCGGATGAAAAGTCTGACGACTTAAGAAATCCGCCTCCCAGTTCTCCACTCCCGGGATGTGGATTGCTGACAGGTGGCAAGAGTGAGACTCTGCCCAGCGAATTATCTTTGATACTTCCATCATTGCTAGGGAGCTTCTTGTCCCTCCCTGATGGTTGATGTAAGCTACAGTCGTGATGTTGTCCGACTGAAACCTGATGAACCCCCGAGTTGTTAACTGGGGCCAAGCCAGAAGGGCATTGAGAACTGCTCTCAATTCCAGAATGTTTATTGGTAGGAGACTCTCCTCCTGATTCCATTGTCCCTGAGCCTTCAGAGAATTCCAGACAGCGCCCCAACCTAGTAGGCTGGCGTCTGTTGTTACAATTGTCCAGTCCGGCCTGCTGAATGGCATCCCCCTGGACAGATGTGGCCGAGAAAGCCACCATAGAAGAGAATTTCTGGTCTCTTGATCCAGATTCAGAGTAGGGGACAAGTCTGAGTAATCCCCATTCCACTGACTTAGCATGCACAATTGCAGCGGTCTGAGATGTAGGCGTGCAAAGGGTACTATGTCCATTGCTGCTACCATTAAGCCGATCACCTCCATGCATTGAGCTACTGACGGGTGTTGAATGGAATGAAGGACACAGCATGCATTTTGAAGCTTTGTTAACCTGTCTTCTGTCAGGTAAATCTTCATTTCTACAGAATCTATAGAGTCCCCAAGAAGGGAACTCTTGTGAGTGGAAAGAGAGAACTCTTCTTTTCGTTCACCTTCCATCCATGCGACCTTAGAAATGCCAGTACTAACTCTGTATGAGACTTGGCAGTTTGAAAGCTTGAAGCTTGTATCAGAATGTCGTCTAGGTACGGAGCTACTGCAATTCCTCGCGGACTTAGTACCGCCAGAAGAGCACCCAGAACCTTTGTGAAGATTCTCGGAGCCGTAGCCAATCCGAATGGAAGAGCTACAAACTGGTAATGCCTGTCTAGAAAGGCAAACCTTAGATACCGGTAATGATCTTTGTGAATCGGTATGTGAAGGTAAGCATCCTTTAAATCCACTGTGGTCATGTACTGACCCTTTTGGATCATGGGTAAAATTGTCCGAATAGTTTCCATTTTGAACGATGGAACTCTTAGGAATTTGTTTAGGATCTTTAAATCCAAGATTGGCCTGAAAGTTCCCTCTTTTTTGGGAACCACAAACAGATTTGAGTAAAACCCTTGTCCTTGTTCCGACCGCGGAACCGGATGGATCACTCCCATTAATAAAAGATCTTGTACGCAGCGTAGAAATGCCTCTTTCTTTATTTGGTTTGTTGACAACCTTGACAGATGAAATCTCCCTCTTGGGGGAGAGAATTTGAAGTCTAGAAGGTATCCCTGAGATATGATCTCTAACGCCCAGGGATCCTGGACATCTCTTGCCCAAGCCTGGGCGAAGAGAGAAAGTCTGCCCCCCACTAGATCCGTTCCCGGATCGGGGGCCCTCGATTCATGCTGTCTTAGGGGCAGCAGCAGGTTTCCTGGCCTGCTTGCCCTTGTTCCAGGACTGGTTAGGTCTCCAGCCTTGTCTGTAGCGAGCAACAGCTCCTTCCTGTTTTGGTGCAGAGGAAGTTGATGCTGCTCCTGCTTTGAAATTACGAAAGGAACGAAAATTAGACTGTCTAGCCTTAGGTTTGGCTCTGTCTTGAGGCAGGGCATGGCCTTTACCTCCTGTAATGTCAGCGATAATTTCTTTCAACCCGGGCCCGAATAAGGTCTGCCCTTTGAAAGGTATATTAAGCAATTTAGATTTAGAAGTAACGTCAGCTGACCAGGATTTTAGCCACAGTGCTCTGCGTGCCTGAATGGCGAATCCGGAATTCTTAGCTGTAAGTTTAGTTAAATGTACTACGGCATCTGAAATAAATGAGTTAGCTAACTTAAGGGCTTTAAGCTTGTGTGTAATCTCATCTAATGGAGCTGATTCAAGTGTCTCTTCCAGAGACTCAAACCAAAATGCTGCTGCAGCCGTGACAGGCGCAATGCATGCAAGAGGTTGCAATATAAAACCTTGTTGAACAAACATTTTCTTAAGGTAACCCTCTAACTTTTTATCCATTGGATCTGAAAAGGCACAGCTATCCTCCACCGGGATAGTGGTACGCTTAGCTAAAGTAGAAACTGCTCCCTCCACCTTAGGGACCGTTTGCCATAAGTCCCGTGTGGTGGCGTCTATTGGAAACATCTTTCTAAATATCGGAGGGGGTGAGAACGGCACACCGGGTCTATCCCACTCCTTAATAACAATTTCAGTAAGTCACTTAGGTATAGGAAAAACGTCAGTACTCGCCGGTACCGCAAAATATTTATCCAACCTAAACATTTTCTCTGGTATTGCAACTGTGTTACAATCATTCAGAGCCGCTAACACCTCCCCTAGTAATACACGGAGGTTTTCCAGCTTAAATTTAAAATTTGAAATATCTGAATCCAGTTTGTTTGGATCAGAACCGTCACCCGCAGAATGAAGCTCTCCGTCCTCATGTTCTGCAAATTGTGACGCAGTGTCTGACATGGCCCTAATATTATCAGCGCACTCTGTTCTCACCCCAGAGTGATCACGCTTACCTCTTAGTTCTGGTAATTTAGCCAAAACTTCAGTCATAACAGTAGCCATATCCTGTAATGTGATTTGTAATGGCCGCCCAGATGTACTCGGCGCTACAATATCACGCACCTCCCGAGCGGGAGATGCAGGTACTGACACGTGAGGCGAGTTAGTCGGCATAACTCTCCCCTCGTTGTTTGGTGAAATATGTTCAATTTGTACAGATTGACTTTTATTTAAAGTAGCATCAATACAGTTAGTACATAAATTTCTATTGGGCTCCACTTTGGCTTTAGCACATATAGCACAGATATCTTCCTCTGAATCATACATGTTTAACACACTAGCAAATAAACTAGCAACTTGGAAATACTTTTCAAGTAATTTACTATAATATGAAAACGTACTGTGCCTATAAGAAGCACAGAAAAAGTTATGACAGTTGAAAATTAATAAACTGAAAAGTTATAGCATCAAATCTTTGTAAAAAAAAACACAATTTTAGCAAAGGATTGCTCCCATTAGCAAAGGATAACTAACCCTGATAGCAGAAAAAAAAAAAAAAAAAAATACAGAAAACAGAATTTATGTTTACCTGATAAATTACTTTCTCCAACGGTGTGTCCGGTCCACGGCGTCATCCTTACTTGTGGGATATTCTCCTCCCCAACAGGAAATGGCAAAGAGCCCAGCAAAGCTGGTCACATGATCCCTCCTAGGCTCCGCCTACCCCAGTCATTCGACCAACGTTAAGGAGGAATATTTGCATAGGAGAAACCATATGGTACCGTGGTGACTGTAGTTAAAGAAAATAAATTATCAGACCTGATTAAAAAAACCAGGGCGGGCCGTGGACCGGACACACCGTTGGAGAAAGTAATTTATCAGGTAAACATAAATTCTGTTTTCTCCAACATAGGTGTGTCCGGTCCACGGCGTCATCCTTACTTGTGGGAACCAATACCAAAGCTTTAGGACACGGATGAAAGGAGGGAGCAAATCAGGTCACCTAAATGGAAGGCACCACGGCTTGCAAAACCTTTCTCCCAAAAATAGCCTCAGAAGAAGCAAAAGTATCAAACTTGTAAAATTTGGTAAAAGTGTGCAGTGAAGACCAAGTCGCTGCCCTACATATCTGATCAACAGAAGCCTCGTTCTTGAAGGCCCATGTGGAAGCCACAGCCCTAGTGGAATGAGCTGTGATTCTTTCGGGAGGCTGCCGTCCGGCAGTCTCGTAAGCCAATCTGATGATGCTTTTAATCCAAAAAGAGAGAGAGGTAGAAGTTGCTTTTTGCCCTCTCCTTTTATCGGAATAAACAATAAACAAGGAAGATGTTTGTCTAAAATCCTTTGTAGCATCTAAATAGAATTTTAGAGCGCGAACAACATCCAAATTGTGCAACAAACGTTCCTTCTTTGAAACTGGTTTCGGACACAGAGAAGGTACGATAATCTCCTGGTTAATGTTTTTATTAGAAACAACTTTTGGAAGAAAACCAGGTTTAGTACGTAAAACCACCTTATCTGCATGGAACACCAGATAAGGAGGAGAACACTGCAGAGCAGATAATTCTGAAACTCTTCTAGCAGAAGAAATTGCAACTAAAAACAAAACTTTCCAAGATAATATCTTAATATCAACGGAATGCAAGGGTTCAAACGGAACCCCCTGAAGAACTGAAAGAACTAAATTGAGACTCCAAGGAGGAGTCAAAGGTTTGTAAACAGGCTTAATTCTAACCAGAGCCTGAACAAAGGCTTGAACATCTGGCACAGCGGCCAGCTTTTTGTGAAGTAACACAGACAAGGCAGAAATCTGTCCCTTCAGGGAACTTGCAGATAGTCCTTTGTCCAATCCTTCTTGAAGGAAGGATAGAATCCTAGGAATCTTAACCTTGTCCCAAGGGAATCCTTTAGATTCACACCAACAGATATATTTTTTCCAAATTTTGTGGTAAATCTTTCTAGTTACAGGCTTTCTGGCCTGAACAAGAGTATCGATAACAGAATCTGAGAACCCTCGCTTCGATAAGATCAAGCGTTCAATCTCCAAGCAGTCAGCTGGAGTGAAACCAGATTCGGATGTTCGAACGGACCCTGAACAAGAAGGTCTCGTCTCAAAGGTAGCTTCCAAGGTGGAGCCGATGACATATTCACCAGATCTGCATACCAAGTCCTGCGTGGCCACGCAGGAGCTATCAAGATCACCGACGCCCTCTCCTGATTGATCCTGGCTACCAGCCTGGGGATGAGAGGAAACGGCGGGAACACATAAGCTAGTTTGAAGGTCCAAGGTGCTACTAGTGCATCCACTAGAGCCGCCTTGGGATCCCTGGATCTGGACCCGTAGCAAGGAACTTTGAAGTTCTGACGAGAGGCCATCAGATCCATGTCTGGAATGCCCCACAGCTGAGTGATTTGGGCAAAGATTTCCGGATGGAGTTCCCACTCCCCCGGATGCAATGTCTGACGACTCAGAAAATCCGCTTCCCAATTTTCCACTCCTGGGATGTGGATAGCAGACAGGTGGCAGGAGTGAGACTCCGCCCATAGAATGATTTTGGTCACTTCTTCCATCGCCAGGGAACTCCTTGTTCCCCCCTGATGGTTGATGTACGCAACAGTTGTCATGTTGTCTGATTGAAACCGTATGAACTTGGCCCTCGCTAGCTGAGGCCAAGCCTTGAGAGCATTGAATATCGCTCTCAGTTCCAGAATATTTATCGGTAACAGAGATTCTTCCCGAGACCAAAGACCCTGAGCTTTCAGGGATCCCCAGACCGCGCCCCAGCCCATCAGACTGGCGTCGGTCGTGACAATGACCCACTCTGGTCTGCGGAATGTCATCCCTCGTGACAGGTTGTCCAGGGACAGCCACCAACGGAGTGAGTCTCTGGTCCTCTGATTTACTTGTATCTTCGGAGACAAGTCTGTATAGTCCCCATTCCACTGACTGAGCATGCACAGTTGTAATGGTCTTAGATGAATGCGCGCAAAAGGAACTATGTCCATTGCCGCTACCATCAACCCGATCACTTCCATGCACTGAGCTATGGAAGGAAGAGGAACGGAATGAAGTATCCGACAAGAGTCTAGAAGCTTTGTTTTTCTGGCCTCTGTCAGAAAAATCCTCATTTCTAAGGAGTCTATTATTGTTCCCAAGAAGGGAACCCTTGTTGACGGAGATAGAGAACTCTTTTCCACGTTCACTTTCCATCCGTGAGATCTGAGAAAGGCCAGGACAATGTCCGTGTGAGCCTTTGCTTGAGGAAGGGACGACGCTTGAATTAGAATGTCGTCCAAGTAAGGTACTACAGCAATGCCCCTTGGTCTTAGCACAGCTAGAAGGGACCCTAGTACCTTTGTGAAAATCCTTGGAGCAGTGGCTAATCCGAAAGGAAGCGCCACGAACTGGTAATGTTTGTCCAGGAATGCGAACCTCAGGAACCGATGATGTTCCTTGTGGATAGGAATATGTAGATACGCATCCTTTAAATCCACCGTGGTCATGAATTGACCTTCCTGGATGGAAGGAAGAATAGTTCGAATGGTTTCCATCTTGAACGATGGAACCTTGAGAAACTTGTTTAAGATCTTGAGATCTAAGATTGGTCTGAACGTTCCCTCTTTTTTGGGAACTATGAACAGATTGGAGTAGAACCCTATCCCTTGTTCTCTTAATGGAACAGGATGAATCACTCCCATTTTTAACAGGTCTTCTACACAATGTAAGAATGCCTGTCTTTTTATATGGTCTGAAGACAACTGAGACTTGTGGAACCTCCCCCTTGGGGGAAGTCCCTTGAATTCCAGAAGATAACCTTGGGAGACTATTTCTAGCGCCCAAGGATCCAGAACATCTCTTGCCCAAGCCTGAGCGAAGAGAGAGAGTCTGCCCCCCACCAGATCCGGTCCCGGATCGGGGGCCAACATTTCATGCTGTCTTGGTAGCAGTGGCAGGTTTCTTGGCCTGCTTACCCTTGTTCCAGCCTTGCATTGGTCTCCAAGCTGGCTTGGCTTGAGAAGTATTACCCTCTTGCTTAGAGGACGTAGCACTTTGGGCTGGTCCGTTTCTACGAAAGGGACGAAAATTAGGTTTATTTTTTGCCTTGAAAGGCCGATCCTGAGGAAGGGCGTGGCCCTTACCCCCAGTGATATCAGAGATAATCTCTTTCAAGTCAGGGCCAAACAGCGTTTTCCCCTTGAAAGGAATGTTAAGTAGCTTGTTCTTGGAAGACGCATCAGCCGACCAAGATTTCAACCAAAGCGCTCTGCGCGCCACAATAGCAAACCCAGAATTCTTAGCCGCTAACCTAGCCAATTGCAAAGTGGCGTCTAGGGTGAAAGAATTAGCCAATTTGAGAGCATTGATTCTGTCCATAATCTCCTCATAAGGAGGAGAATCACTATCGACCGCCTTTATCAGCTCATCGAACCAGAAACATGCGGCTGTAGCGACAGGGACAATGCATGAAATTGGTTGTAGAAGGTAACCCTGCTGAACAAACATCTTTTTAAGCAAACCTTCTAATTTTTTATCCATAGGATCTTTGAAAGCACAACTATCCTCTATGGGTATAGTGGTGCGTTTGTTTAAAGTGGAAACCGCTCCCTCGACCTTGGGGACTGTCTGCCATAAGTCCTTTCTGGGGTCGACCATAGGAAACAATTTTTTAAATATGGGGGGAGGGACGAAAGGAATACCGGGCCTTTCCCATTCTTTATTAACAATGTCCGCCACCCGCTTGGGTATAGGAAAAGCTTCTGGGAGCCCCGGCACCTCTAGGAACTTGTCCATTTTACATAGTTTCTCTGGGATGACCAACTTGTCACAATCATCCAGAGTGGATAATACCTCCTTAAGCAGAATGCGGAGATGTTCCAACTTAAATTTAAATGCAATCACATCAGGTTCAGCTTGTTGAGAAATGTTCCCTGAATCAGTAATTTCTCCCTCAGACAAAACCTCCCTGGCCCCATCAGACTGGGTTGGGGGCCCTTCAGAAATATTGTTATCAGCGTCGTCATGCTCTTCAGTATCTAAAACAGAGCAGTCGCGCTTACGCTGATAAGGGTTCATTTTGGCTAAAATGTTTTTGACAGAATTATCCATTACAGCCGTTAATTGTTGCATAGTAAGGAGTATTGGCGCGCTAGATGTACTAGGGGCCTCCTGAGTGGGCAAGACTCGTGTAGACGAAGGAGGGAATGATGCAGTACCATGCTTACTCCCCTCACTTGAGGAATCATCTTGGGCATCATTGTCATTGTCACATAAATCACATTTATTTAAATGAATAGGAATTCTGGCTTCCCCACATTCAGAACACAGTCTATCTGGTAGTTCAGACATGTTAAACAGGCATAAACTTGATAACAAAGTACAAAAAACGTTTTAAAATAAAACCGTTACTGTCACTTTAAATTTTAAACTGAACACACTTTATTACTGCAATTGCGAAAAAACATGAAGGAATTGTTCAAAATTCACCAAATTTTCACCACAGTGTCTTAAAGCCTTAAAAGTATTGCACACCAAATTTGGAAGCTTTAACCCTTAAAATAACGGAACCGGAGCCGTTTTGAACTTTAACCCCTTTACAGTCCCTGGTATCTGCTTTGCTGAGACCCAACCAAGCCCCAAGGGGAATACGATACCAAATGACGCCTTCAGAAAGTCTTTTCTAAGTATCAGAGCTCCTCTCACATGCGACTGCATGCCATGCCTCTCAAAAACAAGTGCGCAACACCGGCGCGAAAATGAGGCTCTGCCTATGCTTTGGGAAAGCCCCTAAAGAATAAGGTGTCTAAAACAGTGCCTGCCGATATTATTATATCAAAATACCCAGATAAAATGATTCCTCAAGGCTAAATATGTGTTAATAATGAATCGATTTAGCCCAGAAAAAGTCCACAGTCTTAATAAGTCCTTTTTGAAGCCCTTATTTACGATCGTAATAAACATGGCTTACCGGATCCCATAGGGAAAATGACAGCTTCCAGCATTACATCGTCTTGTTAGAATGTGTCATACCTCAAGCAGCAAAAGTCTGCACACTGTTCCCCCAACTGAAGTTAATTGCTCTCAACAGTCCTGTGTGGAACAGCCATGGATTTTAGTGACGGTTGCTAAAATCATTTTCCTCATACAAACAGAAATCTTCATCTCTTTTCTGTTTCTGAGTAAATAGTACATACCAGCACTATTTTAAAATAACAAACTCTTGATTGAATAATAAAAACTACAGTTAAACACTAAAAAACTCTAAGCCATCTCCGTGGAGATGTTGCCTGTACAACGGCAAAGAGAATGACTGGGGTAGGCGGAGCCTAGGAGGGATCATGTGACCAGCTTTGCTGGGCTCTTTGCCATTTCCTGTTGGGGAGGAGAATATCCCACAAGTAAGGATGACGCCGTGGACCGGACACACCTATGTTGGAGAAATAAACGTTTTTTTATCACAGTCAACTACAATCTCACAGCTCTGCTGTGAGTGAATAACAGTGAGAGGGATCAGTAAACTGTCATAAATTAAATAAAACGACTGCCAAGTGGAAAAAAATAGTGCCCAAAACATTTTTTCACCCAGTACCTCAGAAAATTAAACGATTTTACATGCCAGTAAAAAACGTTTAACATTAATAAATTGAGTGTTATTAAAAAGCCTGTTGCTAGTCCCTGCAAATTAGGCTAAAGTTTTATGCATACAGTATAATTCCAGTGAAGTGCCATTCCCCAGAATACTGAAGTGTAAAATATACATACATGACAGCCTGATACCAGTTGCTGCTACTGCATTTAAGGCTGAGTTTACATTATATCGGTATGGCAGAATTTTCTCATCAATTCCATTGTCAGAAAATAATAAGCTGCTACATACCTCTTTGCAGATTAATCTGCCCGCTGTCCCCTGATCTGAAGTTTACCTCTCCTCAGATGGCCGAGAAACAGCAATATGATCTTAACTACTCCGGCTAAAATCATAGAAAAACTCAGGTAGATTCTTCTTCAAATTCTACCAGAGAAGGAATAACACACTCCGGTGCTATTATAAAATAACAAACTTTTGATTGAAGGTATGAAACTAAGTATAATCACCACAGTCCTCTCACACATCCTATCTATTCGTTGGGTGCAAGAGAATGACTGGTAATGGCAGTTAGGGGAGGAGCTATATAGCAGCTCTGCTGGGTGAATCCTCTTGCACTTCCTGTTGGGGAGGAGTTAGTATCCCATAAGTAATGGATGATCCGTGGACTGGATACACTTAACAAGAGAAAACAGAGACTCCCAGAACTAAAAAAAACAACATTTTACTGATTAAGAGATCAAATCAAAATTAAATGCAACACTAATTAAGGGTGTTAATCCTCCAATTGGAGCCTACATTTGGATACTATATAAAAGATTTCAGGATGGAAAAACAAAAATTTAAATCAAGTGAAGACATTCTGTAGCTGTCCCTTTTCCCCACTTCTATAAATATATAAATGTAGTATCCAGGATAATGTGCCAATAATGTGTTCAAATGCCTGTTAGCTTTTAAAATTAACCTAACTGATAACTATTGTTAAGACATAGTAATAATGGTGATCAAACAGGGCAAATTGCCAAGTTTACATGTTAGAACAGTGTCTCAAATACTGCTATAGTTGTAGCATTACTGTAAAACCAACAACACAAATCATTTTCTATATACTGCCTATTGATGGCTATTAACAGAAGTACTGTAAGGGCAAACATGAGCTGGTTTACTATTCAGTGAACAAAAGACAAACAGGAAGTCAATTTTGCAAATGCTGAGTAGAATTTGTAAGTGCTCATTTTGCACAAAAAACAAATACATTGTTTGCAGTTTTTTATGTTTATTTTGATTTAATATATTCATTTTTACTTAAGGGGCACTTTTTCATATCCCTTTAACTATCCAATCAAAATGAAGATCATTGTATGCAGTCTACTGCATCTTTTCACTAAATATTCATTGTTTTTTTTACCTTGGCCTGTCTGACCATTCTCTAGCCTGCTCCAGAGGTATCTACCTCATGCCAACTTAGAGGCACCTGCAGAGGGTACTTGCCAAGCACCTGTATATTGCTTCACAATTCCTTGGCATCCTTGCTTCACATTCTCACAGCAATACTTGCGTATCCTACTTACGGACACTTGCTGCAGTTCATATGTATCGTGCCTTCAAATACTCCCAGAGGTTCCTGTGTATCTTGCCTTCATACACTCACAGTTCCTGTGTATCATGCCATCTGACACTTGTTTCCCTTCCTGGGTATTTTGCTTTACAGTTCCTGTGTATACTGCCTTCACGCACTCACAGCAATACTTGTGTATCCTGCTAACGGACACTTACTGCAGTTGATGTGTATCCAGCCTACAGATACTTTCTGCAGTTCCTGTGTATTCTTGACACTGGTGGCCCTTCCTGAGTATTCTGCCTCACAGTTCCTGTGTATGCTGCCATCTGACACTCACTGACCTTTCTGTGTATCCTGCCATCTGACACTTGCGTCCCTTCCTGGGTATTCTTTCTACCTCACAATTAGTGTGTATCCTGCTAGCTGACACTCACTGACTTTCCTGGGTATTCTGCCTCACAGTTCCTGTGTATCCTGCTAGCTGACACTCACTGACCTTCCTGGGTATTCTGCCTCACAGTTCCTGTGTATCATGCCATCTGACACTTGTTTCCCTTCCTGGGTATTCTGCTTTACAGTTCCTGTGTATACTGCCTTCACGCACTCACAGCAATACTTGTGTATCCTGCTAACGGACACTTACTGCAGTTGATGTGTATCCAGCCTACAGATACTTTCTGCAGTTCCTGTGTATTCTTGACACTGGTGGCCCTTCCTGAGTATTCTGCCTCACAGTTCCTGTGTATGCTGCCATCTGACACTCACTGACCTTTCTGTGTATCCTGCCATCTGACACTTGCGTCCCTTCCTGGGTATTCTTTCTACCTCACAATTAGTGTGTATCCTGCTAGCTGACACTCACTGACTTTCCTGGGTATTCTGCCTCACAGTTCCTGTGTATCCTGCTAGCTGACACTCACTGACCTTCCTGGGTATTCTGCCTCACAGTTCCTGTGTATCCTGCCATCTGACACTTGCTTCACTTCTTGGGTATTCTGCTTCAGAGTTCCTGTGTATCCTGCCATCTGACTCTTCCAGACCCCCTGTGTATTTTGCCATCTGACACTCCAGGACCACCTGTGTGTTCCTGTGTATCCTGATATCTGACACTTCTGGCCTTCACAGTTCATGTGTATCCTGCTAGCTGACACTTCTGACATTCAAAGTTCATGTGTATACTGCTTACAGATACTTCATGCAGTTCCTGTGTATTCTGTCTCACAGTTCCTGTGTATCCTGCCACCTGACACTCGTGGCTCTTCCAGGGTATTGTGCCTTAAAGTCCCTGTGTATCCTGTCATCTGACACTCATTGACCTTCCTGTGTATCCTGACATCTGACACTTCCTGGGTATTCTACCTCACAGTTCCTGTGTATCCTGCTAGCTGACACTCGCTGACCTTCCTGGGAATTTTGTCATACAGTTCCTGTGTATCCTGCCATCTGACACTTGCGTCCCTTCCTGGGTATTCTACCTCACAATTAGTGTGTATCCTGCTAGCTGACACTCACTGACTTTCCTGGGTATTCTGCCTCACAGTTCCTGTGTATCCTGCTAGCTGACACTCACTGACCTTCCTGGGTATTCTGCCTCACAGTTCCTGTGTATCCTGCCATCTGACACTTGCTTCACTTCCTGAGTATTCTGCCTCAGAGTTCCTGTTTATCCTGCCATCTGACACTTGCTGAGTTTCCTTGGTATTCTGCCTCACAGTTCCCGTGTATCCTGCCATCTGACACTTCCAGACCCCCTGTGTATTCTACCTCACAGCTCCTGTGTATCCTGCCATCTGACACTCCCAGACCACCTGTGTATTCTACCTCACAGCTCCTGTGTATCCTGCTACCTGACATTTGCTGACCTTCCTGGGTATTCTGCCTGACAGTTCCTGTGTATTCTGCCACCTGACACTCCTGGCCCTTCTTGGGTATTCTGCCTCACAGTTCCTGTGTATCCTGCCATCTGACACTCCAGGACCACCTGTGTGTTCCTGTGTATCCTGATATCTGACACTTCTGGCCTTCACAGTTCATGTGTATCCTGCTAGCTGACACTTCTGACATTCAAAGTTCATGTGTATACTGCTTACAGATACTTCATGCAGTTCCTGTGTATTCTGTCTCACAGTTCCTGTGTATCCTGCCACCTGACACTCGTGGCTCTTCCAGGGTATTGTGCCTTAAAGTCCCTGTGTATCCTGTCATCTGACACTCATTGACCTTCCTGTGTATCCTGACATCTGACACTTCCTGGGTATTCTACCTCACAGTTCCTGTGTATCCTGCTAGCTGACACTCGCTGACCTTCCTGGGAATTTTGTCATACAGTTCCTGTGTATCCTGCCATCTGACACTTGCGTCCCTTCCTGGGTATTCTACCTCACAATTAGTGTGTATCCTGCTAGCTGACACTCACTGACTTTCCTGGGTATTCTGCCTCACAGTTCCTGTGTATCCTGCTAGCTGACACTCACTGACCTTCCTGGGTATTCTGCCTCACAGTTCCTGTGTATCCTGCCATCTGACACTTGCTTCACTTCCTGAGTATTCTGCCTCAGAGTTCCTGTTTATCCTGCCATCTGACACTTGCTGAGTTTCCTTGGTATTCTGCCTCACAGTTCCCGTGTATCCTGCCATCTGACACTCCCAGACCCCCTGTGTATTCTACCTCACAGCTCCTGTGTATCCTGCCATCTGACACTCCCAGACCACCTGTGTATTCTACCTCACAGCTCCTGTGTATCCTGCTACCTGACATTTGCTGACCTTCCTGGGTATTCTGCCTGACAGTTCCTGTGTATTCTGCCACCTGACACTCCTGGCCCTTCTTGGGTATTCTGCCTCACAGTTCCTGTGTATCCTGCCATCTGACACTCCCAGACCACCTGTGTATTCTACCTCACAGCTCCTGTGTATCCTGCTACCTGACACTTGCTTCCCTTCCTGGGTATTCTGCCTCACAGTTGATGTGTATCCTGCTAGCCGACACTCCTGGCCCTCCTGGGTATTCTGCCTCAAATTTCCTGTGTATCCTGCCATCTGACACTTGCTTCCCTTCCTGGGTATTCTGCCTCACAGTTCCTGTGTATCCTGCTAGCTGACACTTGCTGACCTTCCTTTGTATTCTGCCTCCCAGCTCTGTGTATCCTGCCATCTGAAACTCGCTGACCTTCATGGGTATTCTGCCTCACAGTTCCTGTGTATCCTGCCATCTGACACTTGCTTACCTTCCTGTGTATTCTGCATCACAGTTCCTGTGTATCCTGCCATCTGACACTCCAGGACCACCTGTGTATTCTGCTTCACATTTCCTGAGTATCCTGCCATCTGACATTTGCTTCCCTTCCTGGGTATTTTGCCTCACAGTTACTGTGTATCCTGCTAGGTTACACTCCTGGCCATCCTGGGTATTCTGCCTCACATTTCCTGTGTATCCTGCTAGCTGACACTTGCTTCCCTTCCTGGGTATTTTGCCTCACAGTTCCTGTGTATCCTGCTAGCTGACTCTCGCTGACCTTCCTGGGTATTCTGCCTCACATTTCCTGAGTATCCTGCCATCTGACACTTGCTTCCCGTCCTGGGTATTTTGCCTCACAGTTCCTGTGTATCCTGCTAGGTTACACTCCTGGCCATCCTGGGTATTCTGCCTCACATTTCCTGTGTATCCTGCCATCTGACACTTGCTTCCCTTCCTGGGTATTTTGCCTCACAGTTCCTGTGTATCCTGCTAGCTGACACTCGCTGACCTTCCTGGGTATTCTGCCTCACAGCTCTGTGTATCATGCCATCTGACACTTGCTTCCCTTCCTGGGTATTCTGCCTCACAGTTCCTGTTCAACCTGCCATCTGACACTTGCTTCCCTTCCTGGGTATTCTGCCTCACAGTTCCTGTGTATCCTGCTAGGTTACACTCTTGGCCATCCTGGGTATTCTGCCTCACATTTCCTGTATATCCTGCCATCTGACACTTGCTTCCCTTCCTGGGTATTTTGCCTCACAGTTCCTGTGTATCCTGCTAGCTGACACTCGCTGACCTTCCTGGGTATTCTGCCTCACAGCTCTGTGTATCCTGCCATCTGACACTCCAGGATCACCTGTGTATTCTGCCTTACATTTCCTGTGTATCCTGCCATCTGACACTTGCTTCCCTTCCTGGATATACCGCCTCACAGTTCCTGTGTATCCTGCTAGGTGACACTCCTGGGTATTCTGCCTCACATTTCCTGTGTATCCTGCCATCTGACACTTGCTTCCCTTCCTGGGTATTTTTCCTCACAGTTCCTGTGTATCCTGCTAGCTGATACTCGCTGACCTTCCTGGGTATTCTGCCTCACAGCTCTGTGTATCATGCCAGTTGACACTTGCTTCCCTTCCTGTGTATTCTGCTAGGTGACACTCCTGGCCCTCCTGGGTATTCTGCCTCACATTTCCTGTGTATCCTGCCATCTGACACTTGCTTCCCTTCCTGGGTATTCTGCTAGGTGACACTCCTGGCCCTCCTGGGTATTTTGCCACACATTTCCTGTGTATCCTGCCATCTGACACTTGCTTACCTTCCTGGGTATTTTTCCTCACAGTTCCTGTGTATCCTGCTAGCTAAAAGTCCTGACCCGAGCTACTGAACGGATCAACAGCATCCTGCTGAAGCTCCTGTGCTAATAATATAAACTAATCATTCAAAATACATAGTTTTATCCAACTTTGCTGAATATTTTAGGAGATTATAACAGAGAGATGCTGGGCTGTCTTGACCGACTGCACTGGTAGCAGATAACGGTAAATCTAAAAGGAGACGCTGTGAGTCAGACACCAAGGCCTTGAGACCCTGGACAACCCAGTCCCTCATCGGATATTTGGTGCCAACCTAATTGCTTGTTTGGGGGCTGCCACAAAGAGATACACGACTCCGGAGGGTCGGGGCTCCGCTCCGGAGCCGTCTCAACTTACCCAAGAGCAGCAGAACTTAACGGCAGCTGCGGCTGTATCGGTTACAGCCGGAGTAAGTGACCGCACCACACTTGCGGCGAGGAAGGACACTGAATAGCGCCCTGCAGCAGATTGTGCAACCGGCTGTCGCTGACACTTACACCTGGTGCTGTCTGAAGTAGTAGGCGGCCGACTGACTAACGCTGCAGAGAGAAGAAACTAGTGGCGCGAAAAAGCGCCATCTTGAGTGCGGCCCAGCAGCTGGAAACGCTAAGAGGGGAACAGTCTGTGAAAGTAAGAATCCGGAAATCCCACACAGTCAGTTGAAGCAGCTACAGGATTTTTGCGGCCTGACCTTGTGCAAGACCAGTAGATCCTAGACGGAGTGAACCGGTGCCGATACACAGTTAGCAGCCAGTGAGGAGGGTAAGAACCTACCACGAGTTGCACCACACTTTCAGATTCACCTGAGGCTGTGCTAAACATACAGACACATGTTACATTAATGAATGCCCAAATATATGCAGCAAGAGCTTCCCAATTTGTAACGGTCCCTGCTCTGGCTATCTAATCATTTTGAATTAATACTGGGACACTTGCCTCCTAGAATCAGCTTTGTACCAACCATCAGATCTGTTGGGAATAAGCCTATCTTCACTCAGTACACACTCTGAAGAAGAGACAAAAGAGAGACTATAGAATATCAACATAAGTATACCTGCTTTGGTTCAGAACTAGCCAAGGCACCTGTTCTCTGCATAAACCTACTGAACACTCAGACTGTTAGAGGCAGGAATCCGTTGGTGCCCTTCCTAACAGTTAGCTAGTTTTGCAGTAAAAAGACATTTATCCTAAACCATTCACTCTGCATATAGCAATAGATTTACCAGCTAGGTGAACTAAAGGAATACAAACATCACTTATAACAGGGCTATTAGCAGCGCTTAATGAGGTGAATCTGAAATAAAGAGACATAATTATACAGAACTGCTGCCAGCAATAAGAACTGCGGTAAATATACAGACAGAGAGGTGAAGCATTACCATATCTGAAATTACTCACTAAAAAACTACACAAATTTAAAGAACTGAGCTGCTAAAGTGTGGATAGCTGTGGTGTCCCATAGATTGTTCCCTGCCCCCTCCATTTCCCGCTGGCCCGGGCCAGCGGGTCATATCCCAGTCTCCCTCACCGACTTCGTCCAGTGTGGACATCTGCCCTGGGGGTAGGGGACAGTGTGGATGCTTGGGCACATATGAGGAGGAGGGATGCTGTCCGCTTTAGTTGTATTGGGATATCATAATGACAGATAATATAAAGGATGGCCGTGTGAGATGATTGGAACAGATGGTCTGACAGAGAATTGAATACATAAAAGAGTTTAAAACTCTCCATATACCACAGCAAAATTTTCACCCTCAATAAACATCCGCTATGCCCCACAAATACAAATATACATGTAAATAACAGATGAGGGTGCCACAGAAAAAAATAAATAAGAGGCTTGAATAGATGACGGATAGTCGCTAAGAAAATCTCTATGTCTGTGCATACACAAAATTAACTGGCAGAGGTCTGGAATACAGCTAGCCTTTTACCCTTAGCAAGGAAAGTAAGGGAAACTATATACATACTATAAAGGAGAAGGCTGCATACTCTCAACATCTAGTATTAGCAAAACTATCTTACTACTGCCAACACTTAAGGCGAGTAGGAGGGGGAAAAAACTGACTTTATATATATATATATCTTTGGCTGCCTGCAATATTTGTATATACCACAGTATACTTTTGTGCACCATTGACATCTACTATGTCTACCAGAAAAGGCCCCAAACACGACAAAGGGGCAAAACCTGTCTCAGTTGATACCTTCTTTAAGGCATCTAAACTAACTAAGTCTCAAGATCCAGTTGCAGATGAAATAGAGGATGACATGGAGTCTGAAACTGAGGAGGAATCTAATGGTATGACACCAGTAACCAGAGCAGATCTTCAATCCCTAGTCTCTAAACAGGACATTACAACTAATTTTGAGAAACTATGGGAGAAAATGGACAGTTTTCAGGCGACAATAACCAGCAGCCTTACTACAATCAAAAATGAGATATCAGAACTGGGAAGCAGAGTTGACTCTTTAGAAACAGCTACAGATGAGATGGGAGAGGACGTGGTTGCAGCCTCGGAAACTCTAACCACACAACAACAGGCTATAATGGAATTAGAAGAGAAAATTGAGGATATGGAAAATAGAAGCAGAAGATCCAATCTTAGACTCAAAGGAATACCAGAGGCCGTAACGGCTGAAGAGCTTCATACATATCTCCAACAGCTATTTCACGCAATCCTGGGAACACCTGCTGATTCTGATTACCCCATAGAAAGAGCCCATAGAGCCCTTAAACCCAAGCCTAAGCCAGATCAACCACCAAGAGATGTGATTATTAAATTGTTGAGATTCCCGGATAGGTAGAAGATACTCCTAGCAGCCAGACAAAATCCCATGTTTAAATTTCAAGGAAACATTGTTCAATTTTTCCAAGACCTCTGCGTTAAAACTTTACAAAGGCGATATGCACTACGCCCTCTTACTCTACTATTGAGGAAAAATCAGATCCCATATCGATGGGGCTTTCCCTTTGCACTACATGTAATCCGGAATGGGAGAACTACATCCATCAAGACAAAGGAAGAAATCCCAGATATCTGTAAAGTCCTAGGCCTAGAAGCTCCGGACATTTCAATGGGGGAAACATCAGGGCCCCCGCCAAATCTATCCCAAACTCGTCCGAAGCCTCAAAGATCTAAGTGGAAGACAGTGACTAAGAAGAAGACAAAGAGCTGAAACTATCCAAAGAGAAATATGGAAGGTAAAGTGCAATACCTAGACTATGGTAAGACACACTTGGAGCTTAACCATATTAGATGATCTTTAGTTACCTGAAAAGAGTAACTATATGGACGCGCTCCAGGAAATTTGGTATGAATAAAACTCTTATTAAAAAAGACAATCTGTTGTGAACTCTGGTAAGACTATCTGTTTGCTATTGTTTATGTTAGTTTTGACACATGTTTATCCTCAGGATATATCAATGCTGGTTAATGTTGATTTTATGTTTGTTTTTGTTTATGTTATATAGAGTTGTAGGGCATTATGTATTAAACTGTTGCTCGCTGGGGGAAGCTGACGGAATGACAAATAGGAGACAGGAAAGAATCCCAGGACCCTTAAGACACTGGACAAGATATCATACAGACCCAAAAGACGACCGACTGACACACTGTTTATTGAGACAGACTATAAGGGGAAAGAGATTAACATACACGCACGTAAGGGATAATGACATTGCCTAGAATTGTGTTACTCTCGCATAATGCGAGAGGTCTCAATACAGACATTAAAAGGAGGACAGCTATGACCACTTACAGACGACTAAAGGCCACTGTTATTTATCTCCAGGAGACCCACTTTCTCAAAAGCACTATCCCAAAATACTGGGCAAAAGACTATCCACAACAATTTCACTCCACCTTAGACTCCAAAAAAAGAGGTGTTTCTATCTTAATACATTCATCTATATCATTCACACATAGTGAGACCATTTCGGATAGGGAGGGTAGATATTTATTAGTGTCAGGGAAGATAGGGGACACAGATGTGCTTTTGTGCAATGTATACGCACCAAATGAGCAACAGGACAAATTCTTTGAAAATATCTCACACTTACTGACTAACTGGTCCAGAGTGCGAATATTGTTAGCAGGTGATTTTAATATTGATCTTCAAGCATTAACAAAACAGAATCTTACCCTGTCATCAATGAAAAAGCAACGCCAAAAAACAATGGCTAAGAACATTCTGGGCCTCCTAGACCAACACTCTTTACACGACACCTGGAGGGTACTAAATGGGGGGTCAGAGGATACAACCTATTATTCGTCGGCCCATGATAGTTATAGTAAAATAGACTATATGTTCACTAGTCAGATCCTGCAACCAGTAATTCAATCAATAGACATACACCCGTGCGTGTGGTCTGACCACTCTATCACACAAATGAGCCTTGGTAACCTCTCAGACCCCAAGAGAATAAAGACTTGGACATATGACCCCAACTGCACGAAAAACCCCTTAGTGAAGAATAATATAATTAGACACTTAAAAGAATATTGGCAACTTAATATAGACTCCACAACTAATCCAATTATGCCATGGGCAGCACACAAGACAGTATTGAGAGGGATCCTTATTAAGGAAAAAACTCAATATAAAAAACAAAGGGACTCCGAAATAAAACAGATAGAGACAGAAATTAAATCGTTAGAAACACTACACAAACAGAATCAATCAAAAACTACTTTGAAGCAGCTCACTAACAAAAGGCGGGGTCTACACTCGCTATTAAATGAACACTCTTTAAGAGCGGCACACAAGTTAAAAACGAACTACTTTATTTTTTCTAACAAACCAGATAGATACTTAGCGAAGAAAATTAGGGACAACTATCAAGCCCTTGCCATAGCACAGATACAAAAGTCCAATGGACAGATGACCTCCCACCCTCAGGAGATTGTTGATATATTTGCACAGTTTTATAGTGAACTGTACGACGGTACAAAGACACAGCACAGCCCCTCAACGCAAAAGATATTTGATTCCTTCTTGGTAAAAGCGAATTTGCCACAGATCACTGAGGAAGATAGGGAGGCCCTAAATACCAAAATAACACACATGGAGGTGTTAACGGCTATCAAAGAACTTAAGCCAGGTAAAGCTCCGGGACCCGATGGGTTTCCAGGAGAATACTATAAAACATTCAAAGAACTATTAGTGCCCCACTTGGTAGCGTTGGCAAACCATATTATGGAGGGAGGGACGATACCTAAGGATCTCCTGAGGGCTAGAATAGTGGTCATACCAAAACAGGGGAAAGATCCCACAAAATGTACTAGCTATAGGCCGATCTCCCTTATCAATCAGGACCTCAAAATTATAACGAAAATTATGGCCAATAGATTAAAACATATCTTATCCTCTATTATACACGCAGCTCAGGTCGGGTTCATTAAAGATAGGGAAGCCCCAGACAACATTCGCAAAATGGTATCGGTAATAGATTATCTACGAGACAAAGGAGTGCCTTCTCTGGTCCTTTCACTGGACGCGGAGAAGGCATTCGATAGAGTGGATTGGAAATATATGTTAGCGATTCTTACAGAAATGGGATTTAATGGGGGATTTTTACAGGCTATTAAGGGATTATATTCAACACCTACAGCACAAGTCAGGGCAATAGGACACCAATCTAAAGAAATATGTATACTTAACGGTACGAGACAGGGATGCCCGCTCTCACCGTTAATCTTTGCATTATGCATTGAACCATTGGCAGCATATATTCGGAATTGTCCGGAGATATCAGGAGTGGAGATAGGGAAGATAAATCATAAAATAGCTCTATTTGCGGACGACGTGCTGCTTACGATTACAAACCCGTTAGTATCCCTACCCTTCCTCTACCAAGCTTTAGATCTGTTTTCACAAATATCGGGCTATAAAATCAATGCTGATAAATGCGAAGCATTGCCTTTATCTATCCCAAAACATACGATTAAATTGATCGAAGCCAATTTTGATTTTCAATGGGCACCAGAAGGGTTGAAGTACCTGGGGATTAAGCTAACTACACACTCCACGAAATTATATATGGCAAATTACACTCCCTTGTTTAAGGCAATCCGATCTGAGTTAGGGAAATGGAGAAAGATGGGCTTTTCCTGGTATGGTAGAATGTCTGCGGTGAAGATGACAATCTTGCCCAAAATTCTATATTTATTCCGTTTACTCCCTATTAAAATCAATACTTCAGACCTAGACGACCTTCAGAAGGATATATGTAGATTTTTAAGAGATAATAAGAAATCGAGGATATCCCGACATATCTTACAAAGACATAGACAATTGGGAGGAATAGGCGTCCCTAACTTACACGACTATTATACAGCAGCCCGGTTGGCTCAGACTGCGATACTAGGGAGACGACAGACTGATATACTTTGGCCTGCCTTGGAAGCAGAAATGCTGAGGCAAGAGACACCGGATGGTATTCTCTGGAATAAGAATCTGAAAGACTCAGACGCCCTATACCAAAATAAAATCACGATGCTCACTAGAAAACAGTGGATAGCTGCTAACCGGGAGGGAGGGATAGTTCCTACACACACACAAGCAATGCCACTAAAATATATAGTGAATGAAGACTCCAAATATAGAATTAGGAAATGGGAAAACAAAGGGTTATACAGGGTGGCAGACATGCAGTCCCAAGGCAAAGTACTGACTTATACCCAACTTCAAGAAAAAATAAAACCCACTCATTTGCAGTGGTTTCTGTATCTCCAGACGATGTCAGCCACACGGAATTACTTAGGGACAGTCATGACCCAAAGACAACAGTCCACTTTGGAATGGCTATGTACTTCTCCTAACAGACCCAAAAAAGCAATCTCTAAATTATACATCTCCATACAACAGACCAAGAACCAGACTAAATCCTCAGTAATGATACAATGGGAAAGAGATCTAGGCAAAGAGGTTGAGATAGACGACTGGGTTGAAATGTTTTCTCAGGCTAGTAAGGGACTTATTAGCGCAGATCTTAGGGAGAATATTTTGAAGACATCCTTCAGATGGTACTTGACGCCAATGAAAACCGCTCATATGATTAAGGGGAGCGGTAATCATTGCTATAGAGGATGCCAAGTAGTGGGCTCCTATATCCACATGTGGTGGGAATGCACTAAGGTAAGCGACATATGGCAGAGATTATCCAACCTATTGAGTAAGGTGCTAAATGAACAGATAACTCTCACCCCAGCCCAAGCACTACTACACGAGAACATAGCTAGATATAACACGCACATAAATGTGTTTATTAGAATTCTCTGTACCACAACGAGAATAACCATTGCCAAATACTGGAAGACGGAAGTACCGTCATGGATGGAGGTCCTATCCAGAATCCAGATGACATTCACATTGTACGAGTCAGCAGCGAAAGAGTTAGATATAGAACCTTGGTTCCAAAAAGTCTGGTTCTACTGGATAATGGAAAATAATAAAGAATGACACTTTATAATAGGGAGAGGAGACTCGGACAAGAAGGAGATGAAAAGGTATATTTTCTATAGAGGCAATAAATTTGGGAAATGGATTGAGGATAGATGATGAAGGCGACCAAGACGGAGGCTCCCCCTGATGAGTTAATAATCTTTAGATGCTGTAAAGATAAAATGTGTAGTGCCTGAACATAACTCTATGAAAAAAAACATATATATTGTTGATTTGTTGGTTTAATATGTTTACATTTAAAGTTGTTGATAGTTTATGTTGAAGATGTAAAGGAAAAGACCCCCTAAAAATCACCCGATCCCTCACTAAGAACGCTAATCTGAATGAGATTGCAAAGGAGAAATAAAGGGGGGAGGACTTACTACTGAAAATATCTCCACACTTCAGCATGATGACCTCTAGTTCAAGACTCTCACCTCACAGAAAATAAGAAAAATACGTACATCTCCCAAACTCTTTATAAGAGCAAATAAAGAGTGCAATACATGAACTCTAAATAAGGAGAATACCCTAGAATCGGGGCTACTTTTGTTAAGTAAATGTTATGGTATGTTACCAGATGTATTTCAATTGGTGAAATGTACATATCTGTTCTAAGAAAGGTGGAAGTGATGTGGAGTTAATTAATAAAAATTATTTCAACTAAAAGTCCTGACCCTCCTAGGTATTCTGACTCACAGCTCCTGTGTATCCTGCCATCTGACACTCCCAGACCACCTGTGTATTCTACCTCACAGCTCCTGTGTATCCTGCTACCTGACATTTGCTGACCTTCCTGGGTATTCTGCCTCACAGTTCCTGTGTATCCTGCCATCTGAAACTCCAGGATCACCTGGGTATTCTGCCTTTCATTTCCTGTGTATCCTGCCATCTGACACATCCTTCCCTTCCAGGATATTTTTCCTCACAGTTCCTGTGTATCCTGCTAACTGACACTCGCTGACCTTCCTGGGTATTCTGCCTCACAGCTCTGTGTATCATGCCATCTGACACTTGCTTCCCTTCCTGGGTATTTTGCCTCACAGTTCCTGTGCATCCTGCCATCTGACACTTGCTTCCTTTCCTGTGTATTCTGCCTCACAGTTCCTGTGTATCCTGCTAGCTGAAACTCCTGACCCTCCTAGGTATTCTGCCTCACAGCTCCTGTGTATCCTGCCACCTGACACTCCCAGACCACCTGCGTATTCTACCTCACAGCTCCTGTGTATCCTGCTACCTGACATTTGCTGACCTTCCTGGGTATTCTGCCTAACAGTTCCTGTTCAACCTGCCATCTGACACTTGCTTCCCTTCCTGGGTATTCTGCCTCACAGTTCCTGTTCAACCTGCCATCTGACATTTGCTTCCCTTCCTGGGTATTCTGCCTCACAGTTCCTGTTCAACCTGCCATCTGACACTTGCTTCCCTTCCTGGGTATTCCGCCTCCCAGTTCCTGTGTATCCTGCTAGGTTACACTCTTGGCCATCCTGGGTATTCTGCCTCACATTTTCTGTGTATCCTGCCATCTGACACTTGCTTCCCTTCCTGGGTATACCGCCTCACAGATCCTGTGTATCCTGCTAGGTGACACTCCTGGCCCTCCTGGGTATTCTGCCTCACATTTACTGTGTATCCTGCCATCTGACACTTGCTTCCCTTCCTGGGTATTTTTCCTCACAGTTCCTGTGTATCCTGCTAGCTAACACTCGCTGACCTTCCTGGGTATTCTGCCTCACAGCTCTGTGTATCATGCCATCTGACACTTGCTTCCCTTCCTGGGTATTCTGCCTCACAGTTCCTGTGCATCCTGCTAGGTTACACTCTTGGCCATCCTGGGTATTCTGCCTCACATTTTCTGTGTATCCTGCCATCTGACACTTGCTTCCCTTACTGGGTATTTTGCCTCACAGTTCCTGTGTATTCTGCTTGCTGACACTCGCTGACCTTCCTGGGTATTCTGCCTCACAGCTCTGTGTATCCTGCCATCTGACACTCCAGCATCACCTGTGTATTCTGCCTTACATTTCCAGTGTATCCTGCCATCTGACACTTGCTTCTCTTCCTGGGTATTCTGCCTCACAGTTCCTGTGTATCCTGCTAGCTGAAACTCCTGACCCTCCTAGGTATTCTGCCTCACAGCTCCTGTGTATCCTGCCATCTGACACTCCCAGACCATCTGTGTATTCTACCTCACATCTCCTGTGTATCCTGCTACCTGACATTTGCTGACCTTCCTGGGTATTCTGCCTGACAGTTCCTGTGTATCCTGCCATCTGACACTCCTAGCCCTTCTTGGGTATTCCGCCTCAAAGTTCCTGTGTATCCGGCTGACACTTGCTTCCCTTCCTGGTTATTCTGCCTCACAGTTCCTGTGTATCCTGCTAGCTGACACTCACTGACCTTCCTGGGTATTCTGCCTCACAGTTCCTGTGTATCCTGCCATCTGACACTTGCTTCACTTCCTAAGTATTCTGCCTCAGAGTTCCTGTTTATCCTGCCATCTGACACTTGCTGAGTTTCCTTGGTATTCTGCCTCACAGTTCCCGTGTATCCTGCCATCTGACACTCCCAGACCCCCTGTGTATTCTACCTCACAGCTCCTGTGTATCCTGCCATCTGACCCTCCCAGACCACCTGTGTATTCTACCTCACAGCTCCTGTGTATCCTGCTACCTGACACTTGCTGACCTTCCTGGGTATTCTGCCTGACAGTTCCTGTGTATTCTGCCACCTGACACTCCTGGCCCTTCTTGGGTATTCTGCCTCACAGTTCCTGTGTATCCTGCCATCTGACACTCCCAGACCACCTGTGTATTCTACCTCACAGCTCCTGTGTATCCTGCTACCTGACACTTGCTTCCCTTCCTGGGTATTCTGCCTCACAGTTGATGTGTATCCTGCTAGCCGACACTCCTGGCCCTCCTGGGTATTCTGCCTCAAATTTCCTGTGTATCCTGCCATCTGACACTTGCTTCCCTTCCTGGGTATTCTGCCTCACAGTTCCTGTGTATCCTGCTAGCTGACACTTGCTGACCTTCCTTTGTATTCTGCCTCCCAGCTCTGTGTATCCTGCCATCTGAAACTCGCTGACCTTCATGGGTATTCTGCCTCACAGTTCCTGTGTATCCTGCCATCTGACACTTGCTTACCTTCCTGTGTATTCTGCCTCACAGTTCCTGTGTATCCTGCCATCTGACACTCCAGGACCACCTGTGTATTCTGCTTCACATTTCCTCAGTATCCTGCCATCTGACATTTGCTTCCCTTCCTGGGTATTTGTCCTCACAGTTACTGTGTATCCTGCTAGGTTACACTCCTGTCCATCCTGGGTATTCTGCCTCACATTTCCTGTGTATCCTGCTAGCTGACACTTGCTTCCCTTCCTGGGTATTTTGCCTCACAGTTCCTGTGTATCCTGCTAGCTGACTCTCGCTGACCTTCCTGGGTATTCTGCCTCACATTTCCTGAGTATCCTGCCATCTGACACTTGCTTCCCGTCCTGGGTATTTTGCCTCACAGTTCCTGTGTATCCTGCTAGGTTACACTCCTGGCCATCCTGGGTATTCTACCTCACATTTCCTGTGTATCCTGCCATCTGATACTTGCTTCCCTTCCTGGGTATTTTGCCTCACAGTTCCTGTGTATCCTGCTAGCTGACACTCGCTGACCTTCCTGGGTATTCTGCCTCACAGCTCTGTGTATCATGCCATCTGACACTTGCTTCCCTTCCTGGGTATTCTGCCTCACAGTTCCTGTTCAACCTGCCATCTGACACTTGCTTCCCTTCCTGGGTATTCTGCCTCACAGTTCCTGTGTATCCTGCTAGGTTACACTCTTGGCCATCCTGGGTATTCTGCCTCACATTTCCTGTATACCCTGCCATCTGACACTTGCTTCCCTTCCTGGGTATTTTGCCTCACAGTTCCTGTGTATCCTGCTAGCTGACACTCGCTGACCTTCCTGGGTATTCTGCCTCACAGCTCTGTGTATCCTGCCATCTGACACTCCAGGATCACCTGTGTATTCTGCCTTACATTTCCTGTGTATCCTGCCATCTGACACTTGCTTCCCTTCCTGAATATTCCGCCTCACAGTTCCTGTGTATCCTGCTAGGTGACACTCCTGGGTATTCTGCCTCACATTTCCTGTGTATCCTGCCATCTGACACTTGCTTCCCTTCCTGGGTATTTTTCCTCACAGTTCCTGTGTATCCTGCTAGCTGATACTCGCTGACCTTCCTGGGTATTCTGCCTCACAGCTCTGTGTATCATGCCAGTTGACACTTGCTTCCCTTCCTGGGTATTCTGCTAGGTTACACTCCTGGCCCTCCTGGGTATTCTGCCTCACATTTCCTGTGTATCCTGCCATCTGACACTTGCTTCCCTTCCAGGGTATTCTGCTAGGTGACACTCCTGGCCCTCCTGGGTATTCTGCCTCACATTTCCTGTGTATCCTGCCATCTGACACTTGCTTCCCTTCCTGGGTATTTTGCCTCACAGTTCCTGTGTATTCTGCTAGCTGACACTCGCTGACCTTCCTGGGTAACCTGCTAGGTGACACTCCTGGCCCTCCTGGGTATTCTGCCTTACATTTCCTGTGTATCCTGCCATCTGACACTTGCTTACCTTCCTGGGTATTTTTCCTCACAGTTCCTGTGTATCCTGCTAGCTGAAAGTCCTGACCCTCCTAGGTATTCTGCCTCACAGCTCCTGTGTATCCTGCCATCTGACACTCCCAGACCACCTGTGTATTCTACCTCACAGCTCCTGTGTATCCTGCTACCTGACATTTGCTGACCTTCCTGGGTATTCTGCCTCACAGTTCCTGTGTATCCTGCCATCTGAAACTCCAGGATCACCTGGGTATTCTGCCTTTCATTTCCTTTGTATCCTGCCATCTGACACATCCTTCCCTTCCAGGATATTTTTCCTCACAGTTCCTGTGTATCCTGCTGACACTCGCTGACCTTCCTGGGTATTCTGCCTCACAGCTCTGTGTATCATGCCATCTGACACTTGCTTCCCTTCCTGGGTATTTTGCCTCACAGTTCCTGTGCATCCTGCCATCTGACACTTGCTTCCCTTCCTGTGTATTCTGCCTCACAGTTCCTGTGTATCCTGCTAGCTGAAACTCCTGACCCTCCTAGGTATTCTGCCTCACAGCTCCTGTGTATCCTGCCACCTGACACTCCCAGACCACCTGTGTATTCTACCTCACAGCTCCTGTGTATCCTGCTACCTGACATTTGCTGACCTTCCTGGGTATTCTGCCTCACAGTTCCTGTTCAACCTGCCATCTGACACTTGCTTCCCTTCCTGGGTATTCTGCCTCACAGTTCCTGTTCAACCTGCCATCTGACATTTGCTTCCCTTCCTGGGTATTCTGCCTCACAGTTCCTGTTCAACCTGCCATCTGACACTTGCTTCCCTTCCTGGGTATTCCGCCTCCCAGTTCCTGTGTATCCTGCTAGGTTACACTCTTGGCCATCCTGGGTATTCTGCCTCACATTTTCTGTGTATCCTGCCATCTGACACTTGCTTCCCTTCCTGGGTATACCGCCTCACAGATCCTGTGTATCCTGCTAGGTGACACTCCTGGCCCTCCTGGGTATTCTGCCTCACATTTACTGTGTATCCTGCCATCTGACACTTGCTTCCCTTCCTGGGTATTTTTCCTCACAGTTCCTGTGTATCCTGCTAGTTAACACTCGCTGACCTTCCTGGGTATTCTGCCTCACAGCTCTGTGTATCATGCCATCTGACACTTGCTTCCCTTCCTGGGTATTCTGCCTCACAGTTCCTGTGCATCCTGCTAGGTTACACTCTTGGCCATCCTGGGTATTCTGCCTCACATTTTCTGTGTATCCTGCCATGTGACACTTACTTCCCTTACTGGGTATTTTGCCTCACAGTTCCTGTGTATTCTGCTTGCTGACACTCGCTGACCTTCCTGGGTATTCTGCCTCACAGCTCTGTGTATCCTGCCATCTGACACTCCAGCATCACCTGTGTATTCTGCCTTACATTTCCAGTGTATCCTGCCATCTGACACTTGCTTCTCTTCCTGGGTATTCTGCCTCACAGTTCCTGTGTATCCTGCTAGCTGAAACTCCTGACCCTCCTAGGTATTCTGCCTCACAGCTCCTGTGTATCCTGCCATCTGACACTCCCAGACCATCTGTGTATTCTACCTCACATCTCCTGTGTATCCTGCTACCTGACATTTGCTGACCTTCCTGGGTATTCTGCCTGACAGTTCCTGTGTATCCTGCCATCTGACACTCCTAGCCCTTCTTGGGTATTCCGCCTCAAAGTTCCTGTGTATCCGGCTGACACTTGCTTCCCTTCCGGGTTATTCTGCCTCACAGTTCCTGTGTATCCTGCTATCTGACTCTCCTGGAACACCTGTGTATTCTGCCTCACAGTTCCTGTGTATCCTGCCATCTGACACTTGCTTCCATTCCAGTGTATTATACCTCACAGTTCCTGTGTATCCTGCTAGCTGTCATTTGCTGACCTTCCTGTATATTCTGCCTGACAGTTCCTGTTTATCCTGCCATCTGACACTCCTGGCCCTTCTTGGGTATTCTGCCTCACAGTTCCTGTTTATCCTGCCATCTGACACTTGCTTCCCTTCCTGGGTTTTCTGCCTCATAGTTCCTGTTTATCCTGCTAGCTGACACTCCTGGCCCTCCTGGGTATACTGCCTCACATTTCCTGTGTATCCTGCCATCTGACACTTGCTTCCCTTCCTGGGTATTCTGTCTCACAGTTCCTGTGTATCCTTCTAGCTGACAGTCCTGGCCCTCCTGGGTATACTGCCTCACATTTCCTGTGCAACCTGCCATCTGACACTTGCTTCCCTTCTTGGGTATTCTGCCTCACAGTTCCTGTGTATCCTGCTAGGTGACACTCCTGGCCATCCTGGGTATTCTGCCTCACATTTCCTGCGTATCCTGCCATCTGACACTTGCTTCCCTTTCTGGGTATTTTGCCTCACAGTTCCTGTGTATTCTGCTAGCTGACACTCGCTCACCTTCCTGGGTATTCTGCCTCACAGCTCTATGTATCCTGCCATCTGACACTCCAGGACCACCTGTGTATTCTGCCTCACATTTCCTGTGTATCCTGCCATCTGACACTTGCTTCCCTTCCTGGGTATTCCGCCTCACAGTTCCTGTGTATCCCTGCTAGGTGACACTCCTGGCCCTCCTGGGTATTCTGCCTCACAGTTCTATGTATCCTGCCATCTGACACTCCAGGACCACCTGTGTATTCTGCCTCATATTTCCTGTGTATCCTGCCATCTGACACTTGCTTCCCTTCCTGGGTATTCTGCCTCACAGCTCTGTGTATCCTGCTAGCTGACACTTGCTGACCTTCCTTTGTATTCTGCCTCCCAGCTCTGTGTATCCTGCCATCTGATACTTGCTTCCCTTCCTGGGTATTCTGCCTCACAGTTCCTGTGCATCCTGCCATCTGACACATGCTTCCCTTCCTGGGTATTCTGCCTCACAGTTCCTGTGTATCCTGCTAGCTGACACTCCTGGCCCTCCTAGTTATTCTGCCTCACAGCTCCTGTGTATCCTGCCATCTAAAACTTCCGGACCACCTGTGTATTCTGCCTCACAGTTCCTGTGTATCCTGTCATCTGACACTCGTGGCCCTTCCTTTGTATCCTGCCATTTGACACTTGCTTCTTTACCTGGGTATTCTGCCATCTGACACTGACAGACCACCTGTGTATTCTGCCTCACATTTTCTGTATACCTTCCTGCTTGTGTTAAATACTTTATGCTACATTGTTTCAGTTCTATTATATGATAACCTAAAGTCTTCATATAAAGTTATTCTAGTTCCAAAATGCTGAAATCTAAGATGTCTTCATAGACCTCAGGTTCAATAGTTAACCCTGCAAGCACCACTAACAAAAATACACAGTGCTTTATTTTTAAATTAGGAGATCTACTACAGAACTTAAACAGTGTTGTAAATATTTTGTATCTGTTTAAGTTCTGTAGTAGATCTTCTAATTTAAAAATAAAGCACTGTGTATAGTAAATAAAGCACTGTGTATAGTAAATGCTTTTTTTTTTTTTTTTTACCGTTTATTCTTTTATCTTATTTGCCAACACACGTTATAGAGTTGAAAAGATTCACTTTTACTTAGTTCATCTTATATTAGTCTTATTATTTATTTTTTAACACACCACACATATTACAACAAGGATCAGTTTCTTTTTCAAGTGAAAATAACAAGTAGATGGAAATCAAGGATCAACAGCCCATGAGCCAATATTTAATGAGAAACTGGGGAAGACATGCAACATGTATAGACCGGTGTTGTATTAAATTCCAAGTTGTTACAAATTTAAGTTACTAAGAATACAATCTAACATTGATTTTATTAGCATAGCAGTCATTAAATCCCAAAGGTCATCTCAAAATAAATAAATAAATATACACACACACACAATTATAATCATTAATAAGCGCAAAAAAAGATGTCTAAAGATTGAATATGATTTTTAGAATTTTATTTTAATAACCTACTCTCACTTGTCACACTTGTGACATAAAATTAAACTAAACTAAACATTCCAATTATAGTGACCTTCAAAAAATATACCTAATTAATATAGAAAAGGGCTCTTTTGGAGCTGTAGAATGATCCCTGAAAATGTGATCATTAAAACACCTTCTGTATTAAATTATTAGATATTGACAATTGGCATATCTGTGTTATACTTACAGTTGATCTTGCAGTTCTACAATAATGTATTCAAGTTGTTCTTTTTCCAATTTGTGGTTTAGCTGAATCCCTTCAATTCTCTGAAGAAGTAGTTTATTTTGGGATACAGATTCAGCAAGCTGAACTTCCCGCAAACGAACTAACTCTTCAAGATATCCCTGGGGACAAAGAAAAAAATATTTGTATTATTTTTATTATTATTTATTTAAAAGGGGAAGTATATTTCTTGGGTAAACAAACCTATTTGAAATTTTGAAGTCACTAAGAAAACCGAGGAACCAGCCAAACACTTTTTTTGGGACTGGGAGCCAGACAAAGGTTTTTGCATAAAGATATATTTAAAATGACCAGTAAATACAGTAGATTTGCATAATCAACAAGTGCATGATAACAAGACAATGCAATAGCACTTAGTCTGAAATTCAAATGAGTAGTATATTTTCTTCTGAAAAAATTTCAAAATTATGTCTATTTCCAAACCCCTCCTTTATCATGTGACAGCCATCAGCCAATCACAAATACATATAGGTACATTCTGTGAATTCTTGCACATGCTCAGTAGGATCTGGAGACTCAAAATGTGTAAATATAAATGAACTGTGCACATTTTGTTAATGGAAGTAAATTGGAAAGTTGCTCTATCTGAATTGTGAAAGTTTATTTTTGATTTGAGTGTCCCTTTAATGAATTATGACCCAGACGAAAATTTTAGGAGCTATTAAACTATTGCTTCTGGAAAATAACTCTGTGTAATTTAAATTAGCACTGTGTTGGGACTATCCCTGATTAAAAACAATTATTGTAAATGTCATTTCCAAATTTCCTTTTCATACCATCATATAATACAAATGTAAATGCCAAGCTTAATTCCCAATTGATATTGCATTATCTACTCACTAGATAAGCATAAAGAAGTGCTTCTCAAAATGCTAACTTAATCACAGGAAATGTTATCATAATCAGCATAGTGTAGTAATGCACACTTCTAACCGCTGAAACAAATACTATAAATACATAATGCTCTACAGTTCCTTGGCATCAGATAAGGACTAAACTAGACTGATTGCCGCAACCTTTTACAGATACCTTTCTCTGAACTCAACCAAACTAATTCAAAAGAGGGAGAAAATGAATCCTGAGAGGAAATACTTGTATTTGTGTATACATGCTTACATACATCAATTGATTGGGGTTCACTATATTGTTGTTCTTCAGTCAGGTTTTCTATACTTTATGTCTTCTTACAATATGTGCATAAAAGTTGTGTTTCTGTATTTTTTTAATGGAAAATCTATCACTAAAGGAAAATGTAAATTTTCGTGTCCAGCCATGAATGAGTTTTTGAGCTAGTTTTATAATATCTGATACACGTTCTCAGAATGTTCCCTAATGCCCAGTGACATCCCCTTGTGCCATAGCTATGGTCCAACACATTACCGTTATGATAAAAATCCAAGTGATCTCTCAATGCAGTTTCTGAATGTTTGCAAAGGTAAATAAGTTAAAGCAGAATTGCAAAACCACCAAGGTAGAGTAATTACGTAGTGGCCTACATTTTTTAAAGAGGCATTAAATTGCTGGGTGCAAATACAGTTACATTGTTACTAGCCACCATGCTATTGTTTTTCCTCTTGCGTATGCAACTCATTAACCCCTTAACGCCCTTAGGACGTTCTATGCTGTCCTTACCGCAATGTGCTTTAACGCCCTTAGAACGTCCTAGCCTTTTGGCTGTACTAAAGCTAAAGGCGCTTCCCGAATGGAATCGTGGTCTGGAGGGCATGCCTAGTGTCTTAGGGCTAGGCAATCCCCCCAGACACAATCCCACCATTGAAATCACGCGATTGCATGAACAATCGGGTGATTTAAATTTTTAACGTATTTGTTTACATCAGAACTTTGTTCCAGTGTAGACATATATGTCCAGCTGTTAAGGGGTTCTCCAATTGTAACCCTTCAGAAGTGTTGGTTAGTTAAGTTCTGCATCTTCACACTGGGTGCCGCCATCTTGCAGTTTAAGTTTCTCACACCATGTGGCAGAAACGCTGTGCACACATCAGCAATATTGCCATCTTCTTGGCAAGCTGTGCACTTCAGTTTAAAGTATAGAATACAGAGCAGGAAATGTATGTTTTGCAGTGGCTGCATTGCTCTATATTGCTCCTGAGGGATTTTTTATATTTGTTATGTAACTTTGTACAAGAAAACTGCAAATATAATAAATATATATATATACACACACAGTATATAATCCTCCAAAATAGGATGCACTCTCAGGTCTTTTTGCAAAGTGAAACAAATCTTGTTTATTGATGAAACGTTTTCAGGGATATCTTCCCCTTCATCAGCATAACATACAAGTGAACAATGTGACCATTATATACATGCACACAAACTGAAAGAAATGAAACAACAAGCAATACCTGTGTATATTCAGTGAACAAAAACTACCACAGCATCATGCTGGAACGCAAGCCATGCGTTCCAGATTGTGTAAAAACCGGAAGTGCTGCATAGTCTTGCACTTCTGGTATGTGAATGTCAAAATATTGATTTAAATCTAAATAAGTGCAAATCTACTTAGCCAACTGTAGATATATAAAAAATAAATTTACATTAGGTGTACATCCATCCTAGGAAACCGAATCTTAATGGCCCTGGATGCTCGTAAGATAAGTGAGATCGTAAACAACGCCCTTAACAACATGGTGCATAAAATAAAAATGTACACGTGCTTACATAACTCTTAACGTTATTAAATTCTTTTGACTTCATTAGACACACTCACTCACTTATTGATGGGTAGATAACCGGAGGTCATGCCGGTTGTCATGGCAACCCACATAAACACATCTCCGTGTTTACTCCAGCTACGGTGTCTGTGCTGGATCAAAAGAACTCAAATAGTGTGTCAATCAGCACAGTACCCGGTGTGAAAGATTTGAATTGCATATAGTTAGTTAAAAAAACTTTGAATTTAGAAGAAAGAATAAAAAGATTATGGGATTGATGAAGGTTGATTGTTCTCAATAAGAAAATACAATAAGGCAGTTATTTATATCTAATTGAGAACTGTTCACCAAAAAGAATAAATAAAAGTTTAACACTCACAAAACCATTATATTGCCAATTCATGGCACACAAGCTACAATGGATTAATTCAATCCCACAGTGATGGACCATCGTTATGATATGTAGAGAAAAAAATTAGGCTATTAGCCCTTTTATAGCTATATGATGTCATAGTATCACCTCCCAAACTTCCATTACTGCCATATTGGCAGTGTAATGTACAATTTTGTAGCATATTGTATCTCATACATGATTTTGAGTAGCAGCTACCCCTTGATACACCTCACAAATACTCATTATATTCTAGTCCACTGGTTGTAATGATATACTGTCATTACTCTTGTCACATAGTGTCCTTGAAGGAAATTCATTTATTTCACGTTTCCCATGGATCACCCATATGTATTATAAAAGAGAACTTCCAGATTATATAGATGTATAGAACCGGATGAGCCCTTATATTAGATCTAGGAGAAAAGTAGATGGGTAACCTTATGAGGTGGGGTGTCTTAACTTAATAGTGCAAAAGGAACACAGCTGTGACCCAATTGGACTATAAACCCGGTAGAAAGTCAGTAGGTCTACCCCAATGGGGCCTGGCCCACAGCTCTCCCCAGGACAAAGGCAACCCCCATTGCACATGTACCCCTTGTATGTATCTCCAATCTAAGTAAGCATCTTAAAATCCGGTGGTGAGTTTAAGCCACCCGGATGTACCGTACCCAGGCGGTACATCCATTCGGCTTCTCGTCGAAGTAGGGTCTTATCCCGGTCACCACCCCTGTCCAGGCGGGGGATATGTAAATTAAGATGTATCTAATAGAAGATACTTGGTGACCCAACTGTGCACAGTGCCTTGCCACTGGCTGTTCGGATTCCCCTGACGTAAGTGCCGGTCGAATGATCCGTCTGTGGTTGGCCATCCTCTCCCAGAGTGTGCCGATAGTTTTGCCCACATAAACCAGGCACATGGGCAAAACAGCAAATATACCACGTGTGTGGTAGTGCATGTTATAGAATGCTTAATAAAGAAAACTTTATTGGTGTGTGAGTGGTGAAATTTCTTTGTAGAGATAAGCCCATTGCACGTAGTGCATCCCAAACACAGGTAGGATCCTTTGACATTCACATGTGTCCTGTTTAGATAACAACTCTTTGGGTCAGTCTTGACCAGGATGTCCCGTAGATTAGTACCCCTCTTATATGCTATCATCGGAGTAAGGTCTTTAGTAAAGGCCAGTTTTGGATCCGACTGTACCATGGGCCAATGTTGTCTCAAGGCCTTTCCTGCTTCGGTAGTATTAGGTGCAAACGTAGTGGCCATGATTAATCTCTTTGGTTCAAGAGCTGCAGTGCCCTTGCTAATAAGGCTATCTTGTGTGGACTTTATAACCTCCTGTAATATGTCATCCACCATCCGTGCCTTGTAGCCTCTCTGGAGAAATTTGTCCCTCATCAATTGCAACTGAGAGACCCCTGTGGCTTTATTAGAGTTGTTTCGAATTACCCTAATGAACTGTGATTTGATGATGCCCTTAAGTAGTGTGTGTGGGTGGGTGGCAACTAGCTGCATTGAGTAGAGAATTACGGTCGGTAGGTTTACTGTAAAGTGTGGTACCCAGAGCATGTTCCTGTATGAATATATTTAAGTCTAGGAAATGTATCTGTTTGTCACTATATGTTATCTTGAACCTCACCGGTGTCTCTGTCTTATTGAATATGTCAAACCAATCCAGTAATGCATCTTGTGTCCCCCGCCAGACCAAAAAGATATCATCAATGTACCTGACAAAAAAAGTAATAGAAGATGCGTCAATGTTCCACAAGTGTCTGTAAGTAGAATTTCTGTCAGAAATCATCTGATGGAAGGTACATTATATGAGGGACCCCCAGTGGAGTACTTACTGACTCTTTTGGAGTTCTGTCTAAACTGGAATTATTTAGTAAATTCTACTTACAGACAGCAGGCACAGTGATGGGGTCTAATATGGCCCGCTCACACGCCAACATCTACATGTCCCAATTTGAGAATGAACACTTGTGGCACATTGACACATCTTCTATTACTTTTTTTGTCAGGTACATTGATGATATCTTTTTGGTCTGGCGTGGGGACAAGATGCATTACAGGATTGGTTTGACAAATTCAATAAGACAGAGACACCGGTGAGGTTCAAGATAACATATAGTGACAAACAGATACATTTCCTAGACTTAAATATATTCATACAGGAACATGCTCTGGGTACCACACTTTACAGTAAACCTACCGACCGTAATTCTCTACTCAATGCAGCTAGTTGCCACCCCCCACACTACTTAAGGGCATCATCAAATCACAGTTCATTAGGATAATTCAAAACAACTCTAATAAAGCCACAGGGGTCTCTCATTTGCAATTGATGAGGGACACATTTCTCCAGAGAGGCTACAAGGCACGGATGGTGGATTACATATTACAGGAGGTTATAGAGTCCACACAAGATAGCCTTATTAGCAAGGGCACTGCAGCTTTTGAACCAAAGAGATTAATCATGGCCACTACGTTTGCACCTAATACTACCGAAGCAGGAAAGGCCTTGAGACAACATTGGCCCATGGTACAGTCGGATCCAAAATTGACCTTTACTAAAGACCTTACTCCGATGATAGCATATAAGAGGGGTACTAATCTACGGGACATCCTGGTCAAGACTGACCCAAAGAGTTGTTATCTAAACAGGACACATGTGAATGTCAAAGGATCCTACCGGTGTTTGGGATGCACTATGTGCAATGGGCTTATCTCTACAAAGACATTTCACCACCCACACACCAATAAAGTTTTCTTTATTAAGCATTCTATTACGTGCACTACCACACACGTGGTGTATTTGCTGTTTTGCCCATGTGCCTGGTTTTATGTGGGCAAAACTATTGGCACACTCCAGGAGAGGATGGCCAACCACAGACGGGCCATTCGACTGGCTCTTACGTCAGGGGAATCCGAACAGCCAGTGGCAAGGCACTGTGCACAGTTGGGTCACTAAGTATCTTCTATTAGATACATCTTAATTGATCATATCCCCCGTCTGGACAGGGGTGGTGACCGGGATAAGACCCTACTTCGACGAGAAGCCGAATGGATGTACCGCCTGGGTATGGTACATCCGGGTGGCTTAAACTCACAACCGGATTTTAAGATGCTTACTTAGATTGGAGATACATACAAGGGGTACATGTGCAATGGGGGTTGCCTTTGTCCTGGGGAGAGCTGTGGGCCAGGCCCCATTGGGGGTAGACCTACTGACTTTCTACCGGGTTTATAGTCCAATTGGGTCACAGCTGTGTTCCTTTTGCACTATTAAGTTAAGAAACCCCACCTCATAAGATTACCCATCTACTTTTCTCCTCGATCTAATATAAGGGCTCATCCTGTTCTATACATCTATATCATCTGGAAGTTCTCTTTTATAATACATATGGGTGATCCATGGGAAACGTGAAATAAATGAATTTCCTTCAAGGACACTATATGACAAGAGTAATGACAGTATATCATTACAACCAGTGGACTAGAATATAATGAGTATTTGTGAGGTGTATCAAGGGGTAGCTGCTACTCAAAATCATGTATGAGATACAATATGCTACAAAATTGTACATTACACTGCCAATATGGCAGTAATAGAAGTTTGGGAGGTGATACTATGACATCATATAGCTATAAAAGGGCTAATAGCCTAATTTTTTTCTCTACATATCATAACGATGGTCCATCACTGTGGGATTGAATTAATCTATTGTAGCTTGTGTGCCATGAATTGGCAAAATAATGGTTTTGTGAATGTTAAACTTTTATTTATTCTTTTTGATGAATAGTTCTCAATTAGATATAAGTAACTGCCTTATTGTATTTTCTTATTGAGAACAATCAACTTTCATCAATCCCATAATCTTTTTATTCTTTCTTCTAAATTCAAAGTTTTTTTTAACTAACTATATGCAACTCAAATCTTTCACACCGGGTACTGTGCTGATTGACACACTATTTGAGTTCTTTTGATCCAGCACAGACACCGTAGCTGGAGTAAACACGGAGATGTGTTTATGTGGGTTGCCATGACAACCGGCATGACCTCCGGTTATCTACCCATCAATAAGTGAGTGAGTGTGTCTAATGAAGTCAAAAGAATTTAATAACGTTAAGAGTTATGTAAGCACGTGTACATTTTTATTTTATGCACCAGGTTGTTATGGGCGTTTACGATCTCACTTATCTTTTATGAGCATCCTGGGCCATTAAGATTCGGTTTCCTAGGATGGATGTACACCTAATGTAAATTTATTTTTTATATATCTACAGTTGGCTAAGTATATTTGCACTTATTTAGATTTAAATCAATATTTTGACATTCACATACCGTAAGTGCAAGACTATGCAGCACTTCCGGTTTTTACACAATCTGGAACGCATGGCTTGCGTTCCAACATGATGCTGTGGCGGTTTTTGTTCACTGAATATACACAGGTATTGCTTGTTGTTTCATTTCTTTCAATTTGTGTGCATGTATATAATGGTCACATTGTTCACTTGTATGTTATGCTGATGAAGGGGAAGATATCCCTGAAAACGTTTCATCAATAAACAAGATTTTGTTTCACTTTGCAAAAAGACCTGAGAGTGCATCTTATTTTGGAGGATTATACCTTGCATGCTTGCACCCAGGCAGATGTCCCTAAGAGGGTAACACAGTTATTTGGACGGTATTATATATATATATATATATATATATATATATATATATATATATAAAAATAAAGTCTCTATTTTCTATAGTGCATCTGCAAAAAGTCAGTAACACTCATCTGTGAAAGCAAATTACTTCTATCACAGGATGCAACAATACAGGTGCTACAAAATGGCGGCACCCAGTATAAAGATATAGAGCTTTACCAACTGGTCTCTGTAATGAGTTAAAATGAGAAAAAGGCTTTAAAGAGAGCTGCAAGCAGAGGAGCAAAAACAACAGTATGGTGAGCAGTAAGTAACCAAGGCATGTACTGAACTTGTACTCAGCTGTTTAACCCATTAAGGACCAGCGACGTACCCTGTACGTCTCTGGTATTTTCATGGGAATTGTGCTGTATCTTAGTTCTGCCCAGTGCTACCCCTACTCACCATATAATCAGATACAAAATATAAAGAGGAAAAGGAAGAAGGAAAGGGGATTAAGCGCACACACTACGCAACAAACAGCACACAGCTACACAAACCGCACGTAGCTACACAACAAACAGCACGTAGCTACACAGCAAACAGCACATAGCTACACAACAAGCAGCACATAGCTACACAACAAACAGCACACAGCTAAACAAACCGCACGTAGCTACACAACAAACAGCACGTAGCTACACAACACACAACACATAGCTACACAATAAACAGCACGTAGCTACATAACAAGCAGCACGTAGCTACAAAACAAGCAGCACGTAGCTACACAACAAGCAGCACGTAGCTACACAACAAACAGCACGTAGCTACATAACAAACAGCACGTAGCTACACAACAAGCAGCACGTAGCTACACAACAAACAGCTCGTAGCTACACAACAAGCAGCATGTAGCTACACAACAAGCAGCACGTAGCTACACAACAAGCAGCACGTAGCTACACAACAAACAGCACGTAGCTACACAACAAACAGCACGTAACTACACAACAAACAGCATGTAGCTACACAACAAACTGCACGTAGCTACACAACACGTAGCTACACAACAAACAGCACGTAGCTACACAACAAACAGCACGTAGCTACACAACAAACAGCATGTAGCTACACAACACACAACACGTAGCTACACAACACGTAGCTACACAACAAACAGCACGTAGCTACACAACAAACTGCACGTAGCTACACAACAGCATGTAGCTACACAACAAACAGCACATAGCTACACAACACATAGCTACACAACAGCACGTAGCTACACAACAAACAGCACGTAGCTACACAACAAACAGCATGTAGCTACACAACACGTAGCTACACAACAAACAGCACGTAGCTACACAACACACAACACGTAGCTACACAACACGTAGCTACACAACAAACAGCACGTAGCTACACAACACACAAAACGTAGCTACACAACACACAGCACGTAGCTACGCAACAAACAGCACGTAGCTACGCAACAAACAGCACGTAGCTACACAACAAACGGCACGTAGCTACACAACAAACAGCACGTAGCTACACAACAAACAGCACATAGCTACACAACAAACAGCACATAGCTACACAACAAACAGCACATAGCTACACAACAAACAGCACGTAGCTACACAACAAACAGCACGTAGCTACACAACAAACATCCTGCTTATTCATAGTACCTTCTGCTCTAACGCCAGCCGATACTTCTGCTCCACTCGCTTGCATTTGTTGTACCAGCTATTTTCGTCAATAATGAGAGGAGGACCAATATTCTCTGGGGTGCTGCTCTCGCTGCCGCTGCTTCCCAGTGTACGCAGCTCTTCTTCATCACTGCTGATGCTGTCAGAGCTAAACAGAAAAAATACTTTGTTAATAACAAACTGTACAATTGAACTGCTTTTCTATTGCACTTATATAAAACAAATCCAACAATGCATTGAATAAGTGAAAAATGTTTGTTAAAAATAGCCATATATATATATATATATTTTATTAGATAAAAAAAATACAGTTTCATGCAAAGAAGGCTTCCAGTAATGATCCCTGCACATTTACAGATGCCAGAAAAAGAAAAATCCATAGCATAAGACATATTAACATTTATAATTACCACAATACTTTTCAGTCAAATAACGCACCCTCCCCATATTGTAGCAATATTAGTTGCCTATAATAGCTATAAAGGTTGTTGGGGTATCTGCCTAAGCGTCTGCAGAAACTTTTCCAGTGGGTGGTTGAGGGTGGGACCCAAAATAAAAAGCCACAAATATAGTATTATGAATGTAAACATCATAAGTGATATCTACTGGGTCAAGTAGCCGATCGAGAAGAGACCCCCCCCCCCATAATGTGAGATCTCAAGTGTGCACCGATTTATTTTTGGTAAAGAAATTGATGCGGTTTACTTGACCAATTACAATTTTTTAGCAACCCTATGACATTTAGAAGTTCATGATAGTCCTCATTTGAAAGGGGGTTCTCTTCTGTTTTGCATTTGTGGTCCCATGGATGATTGGATTTAATTTTTTGCAAGATACGGACAGCGTAAGCTCCCCCAACCCTGCACATTTTTTCCTCTTTTAACACACAATGCCTTTCACAAGGTAGAAATTTCCTGTAGCATATCAGTCTCATTCTGTCAAATGACAGTCCAGCACCAAAATACCAGGCAAGAGAGAACAACAAACCCCAGAAGTACATTTCGGCCTATATGAACCTCATCAGTGAGGTGCAGTTACATTCCTCTAAGGCATGTGTGCAAGGAGTAAAAATCTGGTTCCCTTTTTACTCTTAGGGAGACTTAAGAGCAATTGTATACAACATAGAAAAACCAGAGACACATTCAACTGGGCTTCAAACAGATGCTGGAAAAACTTTCTTGCTTGCACCCTGGGAGAAAGGAGAGGCTAAACTAGGACGTTTTTTCAGCTTCTGTTCTAAGCCCAGTTGAGTGCGTCTCTCTTTTTTTCTGTGCAGTAATATATTTGTCTACAGAAAAGGATTACAGCAATAAACAGCAATAAAAAACAAAATTTATGCTGACCTGATAAATTTCTCTCTTTTGCGATGTACCGAGTCCACGGATTCATCCTAACTTGTGGGATATTGTCCTTCCTGACAGGAAGTAGCAAAGAGAGCACCACAGCAGAGCTGTCTATATAGCTCCCCCCTTAACTCCACCCCCCAGTCATTCGACTGAAGGCCAAGGAAGAAAAGGAGAAACTATAAGGTGCAGAGGTGACTGAAGTTTACATAAAAAAATACTATCTGTCTTGAATAGACAGGGCGGGCCGTGGACTCTGTACATCGCAAAAGAAAGAAATTCATCAGGTAAGCATAAATTTTGTTTTCTTTTGCATGATGTACCGAGTCCACGGATTCATCCTAACTTGTCGGATACCAATACCAAAGCTTTAGGACACGGATGAAGGGAGGGACAAGACAGGAACCTAAACGGAAGGCACCACTGCTTGCAAAACCTTTCTCCCAAAAATAGCCTCAGAAGAAGCAAAAGTATCAAATTTATAAAATTTTGAAAAGGCATGAAGCGACGACCAAGTTGCAGCCTTACAAATCTGTAAGCATCATTTTTAAAAGCCCATGTGGAAGCTACCACTCTAGTAGAATGAGCTGTAATCCTTTCAGGAGGCTGCTGTCCAGCAGTCTCATAAGCCAAACGGATGATGCTTTTCAGCCAAAAGGAAAGAGAAGTCGCCATAGCCTTTTGACCCCCTACACTATCCAGAATAGAAAACAAACAAAGAAGATGTTTGACGAAAATCTTTGGTTGCCTGCAAATAAAATTTCAAAGCACGAACCACGTCCAAGTTGTGCAACAGACGTTCCTTCTTACAAGAAGGATTAGGACACAGAGAAGGAACAACAATTTTTTGATTGATATTCCTGTTAGTAACAACCTTAGGTAGGAACCCAGGATTGGTACGCAAGACCACCTTATCAGCATGGAACACAAGATAAGGAGAGTCACATTGTAATGCAGATAGTTCAGAAACTCTTTGAGCTGAAGCGATAGCAACTAGGAACAAAACTTTCCAAGATAAAAGCTTAATATCTATGGAATGCATGGGTTCAAACGGAACCCCCTGAAGAACTCTAAGAACTAACTTTAGACTCCATGGTGGAGCAATAGGTCTAAACACAGGCTTAATTCTAACTAAAGCCTGACAAAAAGCCAGAACGTCTGGAACATCTGCCAGACGCTTGTGCAACAAAATAGACAGAGCAGATATCTGTCCCTTTAGGGAACTAGCTGATAATCCTTTCTCCAATCCCTCTTGGA
Source organism: Bombina bombina (assembly GCF_027579735.1). NCBI lineage: Eukaryota > Metazoa > Chordata > Amphibia > Anura > Bombinatoridae > Bombina > Bombina bombina. The sequence goes on from NC_069503.1 coordinate 272,468,689, forward strand.
GAAAAGACAAAATCCTAGGAATCCTGATTTTATTCCAGGAGAAGCCTTTGGATTCGCACCAAAAAAGATATTTACGCCATATCTTATGATAAATTTTCCTGGTAACAGGCTTTCGAGCCTGAATCAAGGTATTTATGACTGACTCAGAGAAACCCCGCTTTGATAGAATCAAGCGTTCAATCTCCAAGTAGTCAGTTGCAGAGAAATTAGATTTGGATGCTTGAATGGACCTTGAATCAGAAGGTCCTGTTTCAATGGCAGAGACCATGGTGGAAGGGATGACATGTCCACCAGGTCTGCATACCAAGTCCTGCGTGGCCACGCAGGCGCTATCAAAATCACTGATGCTCTCTCCTGTTTGATTCTGGCAATCAGACGTGGAAGGAGAGGGGAAGGTGGAAACACATAAGCCAGGCTGAACGACCAGGGTACTGCTAGAGCATCTATCAGTACAGCCTGAGGATCCCTTGACCTGGAGCCGTAACAAGGAAGTTTGGCCATCTGACGAGACGCCATCAGAACCAACTCTGGTGTGCCCCATAGCCGAACCAGCTGAGCAAACACCTCCGGATGGAGTTCCCACTCCCCCGGAAAATCTGCCTCCCAGTTCTCTACACCTGGGATATAGATCGCTGACAGATGGCAAGAGTGAGCCTCTGCCCATTGGATTATCCTTGAGACCTCTATCATCGCTAAGGAACTCTTTGTTCCGCCCTGATGATTGATATAAGCCACAGTTGTGATGTTGTCCGACTGAAACCTGATAAATCTGGCCGAAGCCAGCTGAGGCCATGCCTGGAGAGCATTGAAGATCGCTCTTAATTCCAGAATATTTATCGGTAGGAGAGCCTCCTCCCAAGTCCACAAACCCTGAGCTTTCAGGGAATTCCAGACTGCACCCCAGCCCAGAAGACTGGCGTCTGTCGTCACTATAACCCATTCTGGCCTGCGGAAACACATTCCCTGGGACAGATGATCCTGTGACAACCACCAAAGAAGAGAGTCTCTGGTCTCTTGATCTAGATTTATCTGAGGAGATAAATCCACATAATCCCCATTCCACTGATTGAGCATGCATAGTTGCAGTGGTCTGAGATGCAAGCAAGCAAATGGAACTATGTCCATTGCCGCTACCATTAGGCCGATTACCTCCATACACTGAGCCACTGACGGCCGAGGAATGGAATGAAGAGCTCGGCAGGTGGCCAAAATCTTTTTTTCATGTCCACCGAGTCTATCAGAGTTCTAGTGGGGTCTCCATCTGAAGAGCCTCTTCTAGAGCCTCAAACCAAAAGGCAGCTGCAGTGGTTACAGGAACAATACATGCTATAGGTTGAAGAAGAAAACCTTGATGAACAAAAATTTTCTTTAGGAGACACTCTAATTTTTTATCCATAGGATCAATGAAAGCACAACTGTCTTCAATAGGTATAGTTGTACGCTTAGCCAGGGTAGAAATAGCTCCCTCCACCTTAGGGACCGTCTGCCATGAGTCCTTTATGGTGTCAGAAATGGGAGACATTTTCTCAAAAACAGGAGGGGGAGAGAACGGAATACCTGGTTTATCCCACTCCTTAGTAACAATGTCCGAAATCCTCTTAGGGACCGGAAACACATCAGTGTAAACAGGAACCTCTAAATATTTGTCCATTTTACACAATTTCTCTGGAACTACAATAGGGTCACAATCATCCAGAGTAGCTAAAACCTCCCTGAGCAATAAGCTCTAGCTTAAATTTAAATGCTGTCATATCTGAATCTGTCTGAGAGAACATCTTTCCTGAATCAGAAATCTCTCCCTCAGACAGCAAATCCCTCATCCCTACCTCAGAATATTGTGAGGGAATATCGGATACTGCAACTAAAGCGTCAGAAGGCTCAGCATTTGTTCTTAACCCAGAGCTACTGCGCTTCCCTTGCAACCCAGGCAGCTTAGATAAAACCTCTGTGAGGGTAGTATTCATAACTGAAGCCATATCTTGCAAAGTGAAAGAATTAGACGCACTAGAAGTACTTGGCATCGCTTGTGCGGGTGTTACTGGTTGTGACACTTGGAGTGAACTAGATGGCAAAACCTGATTTCCTTCTGTCTGAGAATCATCTAATGCCAAACTTTTATAAGTCAAAATATGCTGTTTGCAATTTATAGACATATCAGTACAAGTGGGACACATTCTAAGAGGGGGTTTCACAATGGCTTCTAAACAAATTGAACAATGCGTTTCCTCAGTGTCAGACATGTTTAACAGACTAGTAATAAAGCAAGCAAGCTTGGAAAACACTTTGGGCTCCATGTACTAAGCAGTCAGCGAGCTACCCGCAACAAATCTCGCGTCAAAACTCGCAAACTGATATGTACAAAGTCGTCAACTATGTTCAAACTCACATCTTTAAAATTGCGAGCGTACTTATCCGCCAAACCTCGCTACCTCTCCATTTTTCACTGTAATTAGACACATTTGACCACCAACTCGCCAAAAACGAATGTACTAAAAAATCTATTTGTCCGCTCGCTACAATTTCCGCTCCCACCTCGTTATTTTTGCCTCGCCACCTTTTAGGTGGCGGGCAAGGTACAAAACAATAGGAAAGTCAATCTAGACGCCAGTCTAGACATATATAAAAGGCAGTAATATCAGCATTGTACAGCATAACTGGCGTCTAATTTGTCTCTCATTTCCATGTACATAAATTGCGCCAAATTTGTCGACTGTAATTAAAGAGTAATCTATATTTTAAATTTGTATTGTATAGTTGTCAATCTTTATATTAATATTTATATATTATCAGATCCAGATGAAGCCATATCCAAATTGTAAATAAATATTACAAAAATAACGCTCTGTTATCACTCTTCAAAAAATATAGAACAATAATAAAGTTGTTTAGATAAGTTGAACTTTTATAGGAGCAAAATTCTATTCCCGCGACTACTATGATGTTCGTGACACCTTGCATGTCACGTGTTAATAATTGGCCAGACAATTCAACTGAAAGTTAAAAGTACATCAGCTTAGTCGCGGCGAGCGAGACGTCAAATTTATCAATAATCCGCCACTGCTCGCGGCGGGCTAGACTTGTCTATTTATTGGGGGATTATTAGTACATAGTGACAGCGGACACCATTTCGCCCGCGGCGAGTAACGGCGAGTTTATCCGTGTCTAAAATGACGGATGAATTGACGGCTTAGTACATGGAGCCCTTTATTTCATGAAAAAAACACAATTTGCAAAAACGGTACTGTGCCTTTAAGAGAAAAAAAGGCATACACAAACTGCAAAACAGGTTAAAATTGCTTCAATTTTTCTGAAATTTTAACAGTGTACCCACTAAGCTTTAGAAGGATTGCACCACAAGTTAACAAGCAATAAACCCCCAAATTAAAAAAACGGATTGAAATATGTCTAAAACCGGTTAAAACCCGTTAGCACCTTGCCACAGTGGCTCTACCTGCCCTTAGGAAGCCCTTAGGAAGCGATAATATGGGGTTTAAAGCTTCAATTAGTCCCTCAGAAGACTCTCAGGACCTCAGGAGAAGTTGCTTGCTGCTTGTAAATGCAGGCCCCGCCTGCTGGGGCCTACACAAAACTAACAAACCCTGCCTGAAAGGCATGTGGGTTATAAACAACCCCAAAGAACCCTCAAGCAAATGTCCCATAAAACAGAAAACGTTACTCCCAGACACAAAAACATTTGTCCCAAATTCACATAACAAACTGAGTGGCCACAAAAAAATTAATCCTTTATGCAAGCTAGTAAAAACCTCTGATAACATTAGGATTACTGCTTCCCCTTCCCCTAATGGGGACACTGTCAGCCTTTCTGAGTTAACACAGTCTCTGCATAAAATACGACTGAACATACCTCATTGCTGTATAGCAAGAAACCGTTCCTCACACTGAAGTTTTCCTGTACTCCTCAGCTTCTGTGGGAACAGCAGTGGACCTTAGTTACAAATGCTAAGATCATCATCCTCCAGGCAGAAATCTTCATCTATGTCCTGCCTGAGAGTAAATAGTACAACACCGGTACCATTTAAAAATAAACTCTTGATTGAAGATAAAATAAAACTAACAGTTTAACACCTCTTCTCTTTACTCTTCCTGCTTAGAGCCAGCAAAGGAGAATGACTTGGGGATGGAGTTAAGGGGGGAGCTATATAGACAGCTCTGCTGTGGTGCTCTCTTTGCTACTTCCTGTCAGGAAGGACAATATCCCACAAGTTAGGATGAATCCGTGGACTCGGTACATCATGCAAAAGAAATACAATTATTAATATATTTTAATTGTATACAAAATTATAGTACTGTATATAAATATTCGAACAATAAATGTGATAAGTAAGAC